>NC_140005.1:11210656-11712402 GCF_964263955.1 Coregonus lavaretus
ACAAAGGAGTCCGCTCATACTGAATCTTTGATCATAAGTTTATTCGTATCACAAGCTTTCAGCATGAGTGACAGATGTTATGACATCCGGAGAACGGCGCCTCAGATTGGAATGGCCGCTCTAACTTCTTATTCGTTTAACCCCTACTTATAAACAATGCAAAAAGATGGGCTCCCTCTTCTGGCCAATCACCAGTCTCCCCTGTCTACAACACACTTCCTGTCTGTTGTATGTGTCGTTACACTAAAACATTCCCTCTTGATACTAAAATCAACATTCTTTCAGTTCCACTTAAAAACATTAACAACGTCATAATCTCAATACACGACACCCATTCAGGACATCATGGTCAACACTGCACAGGTGAATCAGAGTTCCCCATGAGTTCCAGTCAGCTATAGAGTCCACTCTCTCACTGACTCCCTGTACTGTGTGCATCCTGTTTATTGTGTTAGCCATGTAGCGTGACCCCAGGCGTTATTGACCCATCTCAGCTTTGTCAATCTTCCGTGTTTCACATCATAAACTGGGGTTGGAATAAACCATTCCCCACAGCGATTATTCCAGGGGGTGTCTCATATCCACACATCCAGTGGTCTGAATTTGTGATTTTCCTTATTCGGTGCGAACCAGGAAGTACGTGAGCCAGTAACAAAACAAAAAAAGTTCTCCCAAATATAAAAACCCCGCCTGGAGACGTGAGTGACAAAATGAAAGTAATATGATATTTTCAACAATCTCATGCAAATATATACAGCAATCTAGACAAGGGCCATGAAGATGTAATTTCCCTAAAAAAATTACATTAAATAAAAGTTAAGAAATGTTTTAGAAAAAATAGTCCACTTAGTTTGTATGGGGTCTAATATCACGAGTTTGATGTTGGATACCTTATTGCCTGCTTAAAATGTATTTTTTTTAAATGCCTGAGATTGGATGCTACTGCTCTGCCTCTGCTGTGCTCTAATGTATTTAGTGAGCCCAGATAGCTGAAGTCATCGTGATTCTACTCTGCTCAGTGCAGCAGCTGAAGTGTGTCACTATCCCTAAGGCCGACTTTCCAACTGAGGTAGGTAAACACACAGAAAATGCTTTTTGATTCATGGATACTTGAGTTATTAGATGGTAAAACATTAAATTCATCCTTGATATTTTAAACAAAACAACACCAGAGAGATAGTATTTGTAGGTACATGTTTGTGTATATTACTTAAAGAAAGATAGGACAGAGAATCTTACTTACTTACTTTCTTGTGTTCTCATTTACTTATTTGTATTTCTCGTGTGTTTTTGTTCCACCTTGTTATTTTTAGTTTTACATTGTTATTGATTACTGCATTGTTGGGTTTAGAGCTTGCAAGAAAAGCATTTCACTGTACTTGTGCACGTGACATTAAAACTTGAAACTTGAAACAAGCAGTGATTGAATATAATGTACACCTACAGTATGTGTCCTTTGACACGGCTGGCTGAGGCTAACAGTAACAGACAAGATGTTATATTAAATTCAAAATAAATAAGAAGTTATATATAGGAAAGACACCAAGAGACACAAAAATACTATTTACACCCTATTCATATTCTTACATAAGGTACAGCTAAATTAGATCTTTAGAAAGTAGAGAGGCGCTGTGATACAACATGTTTTTTTGCCTGAGTAACCTCTGGTGGCAGAGCATTCCACGAAGACATGGCTCTATACATAACTGAGCGACGCATTACATCTGTTTTTGGTTTGGGTGCTGTGAAGAAACCCATAGTGGCGTGTCTGGTGGGGTATGTATGTCTGTTTGAAGTGTATGCAAATAGATTATACAAGTGGTTAGGCATTTTCAACACACAAATGTTTCTTAAAAAGAGTACAAGAGAAGTAGTCAATTTCTCCTCAACCCTCAACCATTAAACACTATTATGCAGTGGTGGAAAAAGGACTCAATTGTCATACTTGAGTAAAAGTAAAGGTCACCCAGGAAAATCCTACTTGAGTAAAAGTCTAAAAGTATTTAAAGTATTTGGTTTAAAATATACTTACGTATCAAAAGTAAATGAAATTAATGAAATATACTTAAGTATCAAAAGTAAATGAAATTAATAAAAATATACTTAAGTATCAAAAGTAAAAGTAAAAGTATAAATCATTTCAAATTCCTTATATTAAGCCAACCAGATGCCACCATTTTCTTATTATTTTCATGTACGGATAGCCAGGGGCACACTCCAACATTCACACATCATTTACAAACCAAGCATGTGTGTTTAGTGAGTCCGCCAGATCAGAGGCAGCATGGATGACTAGGGATGTTCTGTTGATAAGTGCGTGAATTGGACCATTTTCCTGTCCTGCTAAGCATTCAAAATGTAATGGAGTAAAAAGTAAAATATTTTCTTAAGGAATGTAGTGAAGTAAAAGTAAAAGTAGTAAAAAATATAAATAGCAAAGTAAAGTACAGATACCCCAAAAAAGTACTTAAGTAGTAATTTAAAGTATTTTTACTTAAGTACTTTACACCACTGCTATTATGCATGTTGCTAATGTTAATTCTGTGTGTGCAGTTAAGGGCAAGGAGTGCTGATTTGTTTTGAGCCAGCTGCAGCTTTGCTGTCTTTCTTTGCTGCACCTGACCATATTACCAGACAGTAATCAAGATGGGACAAGATCAAAGCCTGATCAACTAGTACAGTTGACTTTTGTGTCAAAAACGCAGAACATCTTTTTAGAACAGACATACCTCTCCCCATCTTCACAACTTTGTCAATATGACTCGACCATAACTGACCATCCAATGTTACTCCTAGAAGTTCAGCTTCCTCAACTTGTTCAATGGTCACACCCTTTATGCACAACTCCAGTTGAGGTTTAGGTCTAAGAGAATGCTTTGAACCAAATACAATACCTTTAGTTTTAGCTGTATTTAAGATTGTTAATTGTTAATGACCTATTCTGACACTGACTGTAACTCCTTGCTAAGAGTCTCAGTGAGCTCACTGGCTTTAGGTGCTGACGTGTAGAGTATGCAATCATCAGCATACATCTTATTTCTATTACAGCATATTGGATGACTGTCATTCATATTCCATTCACCCAGCTCAATGTAACATCAATAGGTTTAGGCTACTACATGATACTCACATTTTCCCTATACCCATCATGAGGTTGCTACAACCTAGCCTATGAATGAAAAACAAATTCAGGTATGTTTATCCCTGTTTCGTTCCGTTTGATTCCATTTAATAATTTTTTTTCAACAGAATCGGCAGAATGAATACACCCCTGATCATAGCAAACACAGTTCACTTTCATAGCAGCCACAAACAGCATGATAATTTTGCTCGTTGTATAATTCCTTCTCGCATCTACACGCTCTCCTCCTCTCACCTTTTCCCTTCATTTGCGGACTTCAGTGCACAACACTTCAGCTGTCTGTAACCAGGCGAAAAAAACCTTTCCAAGCCAAACCTTCATATCATAACCACTAACTGCTACACACAGCCTACATCATTGTCACCATATTAACTAGCTAACGTCATAGTCAACATAGCTACTAGAACTAACGCGTTACTAAACCTACTACAATCATGCAGTACAGTGTACAGTCAGCAAGCAGATTAGCAGTTACACCGGCTGGCCCCGATAGCAATAAATGAATACAACCTTGACTTGGAAGAGTTCCAGTGTTGTATAGCCTTAGCCAGCTAGCTAACATAGCATCCCTCTCTTTTTGAGACAGGGGTGTTTGAGTAGGCTAAACTAGCTAGCTGCATTCACTAGCTAAGTGAAAGTGAAACAAAAAATACAACGAACTATAGCTAGCTCTCTCTCTCTCTTGCTTCTCCTTCATTTTTAAATAAATACATTTGTTCATAACTGTGCAAATAGTCCGGGTAGCCATTTGATTAGCTGTTCAGTAGTGTTTCACTATTTGTATTTTTATGAGATTCACTAAGGAGGATGTTCCTCCAATTCCTCCTCTGAGGAGCCTCCACTGCTCTGAATATATTCAGCAACACATTCCTGTCTTTTCTATAGATGTTATATCCTTGTATTCCTACTGCTGTATTATCAAAGGTGCTGTCTAAGTTAATCTCAGAAATGGCTAATACATTAAGATGATCTAAAATGAGCAAATTACTAATCTCATGAACTTTGTTTCTGAAGCTACATATATTTATATGAGCTAACTTTAACCATTTCCTGGGTAGCTTATATAAAACTGAACTCATAATGATAATAGGTTCTATTTCTAATAATTCTGTTTCTGATAATAACAAAGAAGGAATTCATGGAGTTTTGAGCAGATGCCTTATCTAGTTTACCTCGGCTGCAGCAAGGTGCTCTATTCTTTGTGCCACTTCTGCATAGCTGTCTTGCTGGACTGTTGGTCTCTTCTGATTGGGGTGTTGTCCTGTTAGCATGGTGGGTAGTGGGGTGGGGTGGGTGCTGTCCACTCTGGAAGGGTTACGATGTTGCAGGGCGGAGCTGGCGTCTCTGGAAGGGGCCCGATGGTGTAGGGTAGAGCTGGCCTCTCTGGATGGGGCCTGGTGGTGTAGGGTGGTGCTGTTCTCTCTGGATGTGGCCCGGTGGTGTAGGGTGGTGCTATTCTCTCTGGATGTGGCCCGGTGGTGTAGGGTGGTGCTGGTCTCATTGGATGTGGCCCGGTGGTGTAGGGTGGTGCTGCTCTCTCTGGATGTGGCCCGGTGGTGTAGGGTGGTGCTGGTCTCATTGGATGTGGCCCGGTGGTGTATGGTGGTGCTGTTCTCTCTGGATGTGGCCCGGTGGTGTAGGGTGGGGTTGTTATCCTGGCACCACACGGCCAGGTCTCTGACCTCCTCCCTATAGGCTGTCTCATCGTTGTCGGTGATCAGGCCTACCACTGTTGTGTCGTCGGCAAACTTAATGATGGTGTTGGAGTCGTGCCTGGCCATGCAGTCATGGGTGAACAGGGAGTACAGGAGGGGACTGAGCACGCACCCCTGAGGGGCCCCCGTGTTGAGGATCAGTGTGGCAGATGTGTTGTTACCTACCCTTACCACCTGGGGGCGGCCCGTCAGGAAGTCCAGGATCAAGGTGTTTAGTCCCAGGATCCTTAGCTTAGTGATGAGCTTTGAGGGCAGTATGGTGTTGAATGCTGAGCTGTAGTCAATGAATAGCATTCTACGGTAGATGTTCCTCTTGTCTAGGTGGGAAAGGGCAGTGTGGAATGCAATAGAGATTGCATAATCTGTGGATCTGTTGGGGCGGTATGCAAATTGGAGTGGGTCTAGGGTTTCTGGGATAATGTTGTTGATGTGAGCCATGACCAGCCTTTCAAAGCACTTCATGGCTACAGACGTCAGTGCTACGGGTCGGTAGTCATTTAGGCAGGTTATCTTAGAGTCCTTGGGCACGGGGACTATGGTGGTCTGCTTGAAACATGTTGGTATTACAGACTCAGTCAGGGACATGTTGAAAATGTCAGTGATGACACTTGCCAGTTGGTCAGCACATGCTCGGAGTACACGTCCTGGTAATCCGTCTGGCCCTGCGGCCTTGTGAATGTTGACCTGCTTAAAAGTCTTACTCACATCGGCTACGGAGAGCGTGATCACATAGTCATCCGGAACAGCTGGTGCTCTCATGCATGCTTCAGTGTTGCTTGCCTCGAAGCGAGCATAGAAGTGGTTTAGCTCGTCTGGAAGTCTTGTGTCACTGGGCAGCTCGCGGCTGTGCTTCCCTTTGTAGTCTGTAATAGTTTTCAAGCCCTGCCATATCCGACGAGCATCAGAGCCGGTGTAGTACGATTCAATCTTAGTCCTTTATTGACTCTTTGCCTGTTTGATGGTTCGTCGGAGGGCATAGCGGGATTTCTTATAAGCGTCCGGGTTAGAGTCCCGCTCCTTGAAAGCGGCAGCTCTACCCTTTAGCTCAGTGTGGATGTTTCCTGTAATCCATGGCTTCTGGTTGGGGTATGTACGTACGGTCACTGTGGGGACGACATCATCGATGCACTTATTGATGAAGCCAGTGCTATCTGAAGAATCACGGAACATGTTCCAGTCTGTGCTAGCAAAACAGTCCTGTAGCTTAGCATCTGCGTCATCTGACCACTTTTTTTATTAACCGAGTTACTGGTGCTTCCTGCTTTAGTTTTTGCTTACAAGCAGGAATCAGGAGGATAGAGTTATGGTCAGATTTGCCAAATGGAGGGCGAGGGAGAGCTTTGTATGCGTCTCTGTGTGTGGAGTAAAGGTGGTCTAGAGTTTTTTTTTCCTCTGGTTGCACATTTAACATGCTGGTAGAAATTAGGTAGAACGGATTTAAGTTTCCCTGCATTAAAGTCCCTGGCCACTAGGAGTGCTGCCTCTGGATAAGCGTTTTCCTGTTGACTTATGGCCTTATACAGCTCATTCAGTGCAATCTTAATGCCAGCATTGGTTTGTGGTGGTAAATAGACAGGTATGAAAAATATAGATGAAAACTCTCTTGGTAAATAGTGTGGTCTACAGCTTATCATAAGGCGAGCAAAACCTTGAGACTTCCTTAGTATTTGATTTTGTGCACCAGCTGTTGTTTACAAATATACACAGACTGCCACCCCTTGTCTTACCGGAGTCAGCCGTTCTATCCTGCCGATGTAGCGTATAGCCCGCTAGCTGTATGTTGTCCATGTCGTCGTTCAGCCACGACTCATAAGATATTACAGTTTTTAATGTCCCGTTGGTAGGATAACCATAATCTTAGGTCATCCAATTTATTCTCCAATGATTGAAGATTGGCTAATAGGATTGATGGGAGCGGCTGTTTACTCGCTCGCCGTCGGATCCTTACAAGGCACCCCTACCTACGTCAACGATATCTCCGTCTCTTCCTCATGCGAATGACGGGGATTTGGGCCTTGTCGGGTGTCTGTAGGATATCCTTTGCGGCCGCGTCGTTGAAGAAAAAATCTTCGTCCAATACGAGGTGAGTAATCGCTGTCCTGATATCCAGAAGCTTTTTTTTGTTATAAGAGACGATGGCAGAAACATTATGTACAAAATAAATTACAAATAACGTGGAAAAACACACATAATAGTACAATTGGTTAGAGGGCTGTAAAACGGCAGCCATCTTCTCCGGCGCCAAATCTATTGAACTCGTGCTGAGTCTGTGTGAGTTCCGGAGGTTCACTGTGAGAAGCAGTGGTACTGCCGATGAGGGGATGTGAGAGTGTGGTAGTGAGGGTTGTTGTAGACTCCAGTTCTCTTCGAGTGTGGATGGTGGTGTCCCTGTGTTCAGCAATTCTATGAATGCTGACAACTCCCTTTGTAGCTCCTCCCTCTGTAGCTACCTCTCTCCTCATGATGCTCTCAACCGTTGCCAGTTTCTCTCTCAGCTCCTCCTTATCCTGCCACAGAACTGTCACCTCACCACCAAGCTCATTCACCTCTACCTCCAGTAGGGAAATACTCCCAAAGGCTTGGGACAGCTGGGCCAGGTTTCACTCTCCATGTCTGCTAGGGTGGCTTGGTTAGATATGAGGGCGGGGGGACTTTTGGAATGAACTGATTTGTCATCAGGTCTGTAGCAGTTAGAGTGCCATTCTCTTTCAGGGTGTCTGCCAGCTCTTTCACTGATGTAAACTCATGTACTCTATATAGAGGATAAGTGCAGCTTCTAGGCCTTGAATCATTACGGTGCAGTTGTTGTAGGTGTGAATGGTGAAGAGTCGATTATCAGGCTCCATCAAATACCAAGATATGTCGACCACGTCCAAAGTGCCTACATCCAGTAGAATACGAAGCAGCAGTATGCTCTATATAGAAGACCAGGTCAGAGATTGTATTCTTGTCTCCAATTTGGGTATAATCAGCAAACAATGTCTCTGGATTTTCCCTCAGTAGCTTTTGTTTGTGATGCTGTTTAAAATGTTCAGAGTTATTTTCAAATCAAATTTTATTGGTCGCATACACATATTCAGCAGATGTTATTGCGGGTGTAGCGAAATGCTTGTGTTCCTAGCTCCAACAGTGCACTGATATCTAACAATACACAACAATACACACAAATCTAAAAAAAATATTATAAATATTAAATATTAGGATGAGAATTGTCAGAGTCCGGAGTATATATACCTGTCAAAAGTTTGGACACACCTACTCATTCAAGGGTTTTTCTTTATTTCTACTATTTTCTACATTGTAGAATAATAGTGAAGACATCAAAACTATGAAATAACACATATGGAATCATGTAGTAACCAAAAAAGTTAAACAAATCAAAATATATTTTATATTTTAGATTCTTCAAAATAGCCACCCTTTGCCTTGATGACAGCTTTGCACACTCTTGGCATTCTCTCAACCATCTTCATGAGGAATGCTTTTCCAACAGTCTTGAAGGAGTTCCCACATATGCTGAGCACTTGTTGGCTGCTTTTCCTTCACTCCATGGTCCAACTCATCCTAAACCATCTCAATTGGGTTGAGGTCGGGTGATTGTGGAGGCCAGTTCATCTGATGCAGCACTCCAGCACTCTCCTTGGTCAAATAGCCCTTACACAGCCTGGAGGTGTGTTTTAGGTCACTGTCCTGTTGAAAAACAAATGATAGTCCCAGTAAGCGCAAACCAGATGGGATGGCGTATCGCTGCAGAATGCTGGGGTAGCCATGCTGGTTAAGTGTGCCTTGAATTATAAATATATCACAGACAGCGTCACCAGCAAAGCACCCCCCACACCATCACACCTCCTCCTCCATGCTTCACGGTGGGACCCACACATCACATCATCCGTTCACCTACTCTGCGTCTCACAAAGACGCGGCGGTTAGAACCAAAAATCTCACATTTGGACTCGTCATACCAAAGGACAGATTTCCACAAGTCTAATGTCCATTGCTCATGTTTCTTGGCCCAAGCAAGTCTCTTCTTCTTATTGGTGTCCATTAATAGTGGTTTCTTTGCAGCAATTCAACCATGAAGGACTGATTCACGCAGACTCCTCTGAAAAGTTGATGTTGAGATGTGTCTGTGACTTGAACTCTGTGAAGTATTTATTTGGGCTGCAATCTGAGGTACAGTTAACTCTAATGAGGGAGTACAGGAGGGGACTGAGCACACACCCTTGTGGGGCTCCCGTGTTGAGGATCAGCGTGGCAGAGGTGTTGTTGCCTACCTTCACCACCTGGGGGTGGCCCGTCAGGAAGTCCAGGACCCAGTCGCACAGGGCGGGGTTCAGACCCAGGGCCCTGAGCTTAATGATGAACTTGGAGGGTACTATGGTGTTGAAGGCTGAGCTATAGTCAATGAACAGCATTCTTACATAGGTATTCCTCTTGTCAAGATGGGATAGGGCAGTGTGCAGTGCGATGGCAATTGCGATATCCGTGGATCTATTGGAGCAATATGCAAATTGCAGTGGGTCTAGGGTGTCGGGTAAGGTGGAGGTGATATGATCCTTCTGCTGGTAGATCAAATGGAATGGGCCAAGCTCCTGCTACTGTTGCCATTGTTATTTTTAGAATTTGAGCATTGATGCATGCAACTTTTTAAATAATGCACTTTTATATTGAAAATATACTGAACAAAAATATAAACGCAATATGTAAAGTGTTGGCCCCATGTTTCTTGAGCTGAAGAAAAAAAATCTCATACATTTTCCAAATGCACAAAAAGCTTATTTCTCTCAAATGCACACATTTGTTTACATCCCTGTTAGTGAGCATTTCTCATTTGCCAAGATAATCCATCCACCTGACAGGTGTGGCATTTCAAGAAGCTGATTAAACAGCATGATCATTACACAGGTGAACCATGTGCTGGGGACAATAAAAGGCCAATTTAAAATGTGAAGTTTTGTCAACACAACACAATGCCACAGATGTCTCAGGTTTTGAGGGCACAATCACTATGCAGCACACAGAGAGGCTTATACACTGTGGAACCCTGCTGGGAGCTGGATCAGGGTGCAAAACTGGATGTAGACTACGTGTTCCAGGCTGGCAGGGGAGTCAGATGAGGAAGAACAGTCAATTATTTATCTTGGTTCACTCTTGAAACTTAAATCAAAATCTTTCAGACATTAGATGAATTTGCCGATTTCTCTGTGATTGTATAGACATCTTTAGTCGGCTATAGTTGCATGTATCCATGAATAAGACATTTATATTTTCTCAGATATAATGGTACCATTAAACAAGTAATTTTTGTAGTAAACACCACATTTATCCCTCACTAAATAATGTCAAAGAAGCACTTCTTTTTCAGCCAATTATCAAACGCACCATAACAAATCAGAGCACTATTGAAGAAATTATCGATATTCTCTATTTAATTTTCTATGATTAGAGGTCAGACACAGAGCCACATTTTTCCATTGGATAAAGAGAGGCAATAGAACAAGAGCGATGAATGCAACATTTCCCTCAGGGTACATCATATATTGTCTTGGAAATTAGTCTGAGTAATTCGTTTTTTTTAACAAAATCAATGATTACATTTTAAAAGCCAGTCTTTCCCTCATGAATACATCTCTAGTTGGTGTAAAATATCACCGTATTCCTACTTCAGATGAAAAATGTCACACAAGGAAACCTTTCTTTCTCTGATGTTTTCTAGCAAACCAAATCACCTCCATTGGTGCCATTTACAAACAGAATTTGTCATTGAAACGTACTGCGCAATGACCTACATTGGAACAACATGCTAGATACTCAGAAGTACAAATGACATCTATTGCATTCTCCCCTTTTAGAAAAACAACAACTCTTTTCTCTCCTGAAAGCAATTCCTCCCACACCAGTCTCCTTTGATTGGAACACTGTATGTCACGGGTGTGGGGACGAATGGTTAAAATCTCATCTATCAGATGCTTATGGAGAATATTGATTGTATCAACCTTTTCTGTCACAGAGTAGGAAGAGACACCTGTTGAACAGTTGTGATCATGCCCGTAGTCTACCCAGAGGGCAAAGCAATGACAGACTCATCTCACTTCGACCATGGGGACGAGACAAGTTCCCTCTCTCAACATCCAATTGACGTTTGTCTGTAGGGGCTCTCTGTCATGTCCAAGGTACAGTCGCTGCCTGGACCCCCTGGGTTTTACATTTGATGTGATCGAGGATTGAAAGCATGATAAGAAATGGTTTCATGGGTGGAAACATTGCAAGCATATGTTATGTATCACATTGATCTACATTGTGTATCCATTGTATGGATGGATTCCATGAATTAGTGACAATCTGGTCACAGGTTAACATATTTTATGCGGTATAACATCTACAATTTGATCCTGGCCGCAACCAATTTTTTCAATCTACAGTGTAAAGCAGTACAGTACCTTCACAGAGAGAATAATACAACACTCAGAACCTCACACACAAGGGGCCATACATTCCCTAAAGCCATAACTTCTTCTAAAAAGGCTACTGACATAACCTCAATCAGGGAAACTCTAACAAGCATAATCAATCAAGAGGGTTTAAATATATTTTCCAGGATAGCCATGTCTCTTAGGGGGCTACAATACCGGTAAGGCTTTGGTTTCCCACTCAAGGAGACACCGCTCTTGATAATGTCACTTTGAAAGGGTGTCAGTGCTTCTTCTAGAGTGTGCTACCCCATAAATCTTAGGGTGCTTGATTAATTAATCTGCATCTAGCTCCCATTTACAGTCAGTCGACCTTGACATTGCCTGGAAGCAGCATTTATGTACGTCACAACCAAATTATATTGTTTGATGAAAAGGGTTGAGGTCCTCAGAAGAATGTGTATAGAGTGATCGTTTTAGACAAAATAGTTAAACATTGGATAACAGAGTCTATGACCTCATCGCTGAGTCAGCAATAATCCAAATACCCCTGTTTATTACATTGTGTTGACAGTTATGACGCACCACAGACAGTCCAACAAGTATGAAAAATCTAACGTTAAGTTCTCCACACTGAGCCAGCGTCTAAATGCTTATGAATCGATAACCCATCGAGGTTCCTCATTGAAATGGGACAACTAAGCCGGACAAACTATGTCTTCCTTGAACAACCCCAAAAACATTTTCCCTTTGGATTGTTTGCCATGATAAAAATTGGTTTTGTTAGAGGTCAAACCAGAGTTTGAACAGATGATTAGACTAAAGGAAATTAAAATGAGCTCTGAACCTTTGAACAAAAAGTTAAGAAATATAAAAATAATTTCCTGCCTTGACAGACAGTTAAGAACAGAGAAATTGGTCTTGTTAAATAAGCACTGCTTGAAAGAGCAGATCAATCCATCCTTTTGCCATTTGAGAACTTAGGCTACCCAGTACCCTTCAAAGTTGGCCTACAATCGACAAATGTCAATTAACAAAGTTTGACTTTAACAAACTTTAAAGTTTCAACTTTTAAGTTTGACTCAAGCAATTGAGCATTGATTGAGCTCCTGGAGTGCTGTAATGAATACTCAGGTAGAAAATGGTGTAGATTCACGCGCAGAGCACGACAGGTGTTTATTACGCCTTCGCAGAAGGCAGGAATCATGGTCACAGGCAGGCAATGGTCATACACAGGTAGGCAAACAGGCAAGTGAAACAAAACCAGGAGTGAAGACTAAAACTGGTTCTCACAAACGAGCTAGGAAAAGGCTTAGTAGAGTCAAAACGAACAATACCTCACAAGGCACAAACAGAATGAACTGAACTAAATAAGGAGCTGATGAGACCAGGTGAGCATCTAACACAGGTGAAATCAATGAACAAAAATGAAAGACAGGGCTACATTCAAGAACACAAAGAAACAGGGCTACGTTCAAGAACACAAGGTGAACTAAGAAAATAAATACAGAACCTTACAAGTGCCAGGTGGTTGGGGTAATAGGTTTGCACTTCTGGGACTATTCCATTGGTTCCATTGCGTCAAATAAGCTCAATCAAGTGCAGGAAAAGTATTTGAAATAAAACACATTCTATTTGAACCCAGGTCTGCTACACAATATGGCTAACATGCTGCCTCTTGAGCCAACACTACCGTTCAAAAATGTGTGGTCACTTAGAAATGTCCTTGTTTTCGAAAGAAAAGCAATTTTTTTGTCCATTAAAATAACATCAAATTGATCAGAAATACAGTGTAGACATGGTTAACATTGTAAATGGCTATTGTAGCTGGAAATGGCAGATTTTTAATGGAATATCTACATAGGTGTACAGAGGCCCATTATCAGCAACCATCACTCCTGTGTTCCAATGGCACACTGTGTTTGCTAATCCAAGTTTATCATTTTAAAAGGCTAGAGACTAGTTGAGTATCTGGAGCATCAGCAATTGTGGGATTGATTACAGGCTCAAAATGGCCAGAAACAAATAACTTTCTTCTGAAAGTCGTCAGTCTATTCTTGTTCTGAGAAATGAAGGCTATTCCATGCGAGAAAATGCCAAGAAACTGAAGATCTCGTACAACGCTGTGTACTACTCCCTTCACAGCCAGCGCAAACTGTCTCTAACCAGAATAGAAAGAGGAGTGGGAGGCCCCGGTGCACAACTGAGCAAGAGGACAAATACATTAGTGTCTAGTTTGAGAAACAGACGCCTCACAGGTCCTCAACTGGAAGCTTCATTAAATAGTACCCGCAAAACACCAGTCTCAACGTCAACAGTGAAGAGGCGACTCCGAGATGCTGACCTTCTAGGCAGAGTTGGAAAGAAAAAGCCATATCTCAGACTGGCCAATAAAAAGAAAAGATTAAGATGGGCAAAAGAACACAGACACTGGACAGAGGAAGATTGGGAAAAAGTGTTATGGACAGACCAAATGAAAAGATGCTGTAGGAGTGCTTGATGCCATCTGTCAAGCATGGTGGAGGCAATGTGATGGTCTGGGGGTGCTTTGGTGGTGGTAAAGTGGGAGATTTGTACAGTGTAAAAGGGATCTTGAAGAAGGAAGGCTATCACTCCATTTTGCAACGCCATGCCATACCCTGTGGACGGCGCTTGATTGGAGCCAATTTCCTCCTACAACAGGACAATGACCCAAAGCCCAGTTACAAACAAATCAAATTTTATTTGTCACATACACGTGTTTAGCAGATGTTATAGCGGGTGTAGCGAAATGCTTGTGCTTCTAGCTCCGACAGTGCAGTAATATCTAACAATTTCACAACATACAGTGGGGGAAAAAAGTATTTAGTCAGCCACCAATTGTGCAAGTTCTCCCACTTAAAAAGATGAGAGAGGCCTGTAATTTTCATCATAGGTACATGTCAACTATGACAGACAAAATGAGAAAAAAAATCCAGAAAATCACATTGTAGGATTTTTTATGAATTTATTTGCAAATTATGGTGGAAAATAAGTATTTGGTCAATAACAAAAGTTTCTCAATACTTTGTTATATACCCCTTGTTGGCAATGACACAGGTCAAACGTTTTCTGTAAGTCTTCACAAGGTTTTCACACACTGTTGCTGGTATTTTGGCCCATTCCTCCATGCAGATCTCCTCTAGAGCAGTGATGTTTTGGGGCTGTCGCTGGGCAACACGGACTTTCAACTCCCTCCAAAGATTTTCTATGGGGTTGAGATCTGGAGACTGGCTAGGCCACTCCAGGACCTTGAAATGCTTCTTACGAAGCCACTCCTTCGTTGCCCGGGAGGTGTGTTTGGGATCATTGTCATGCTAAAAGACCCAGCCACGTTTCATCTTCAATGCCCTTGCTGATGGAAGGAGGTTTTCACTCAAAATCTCACGATACATGGCCCCATTCATTCTTTCCTTTACACGGATCAGTCGTCCTGGTCCCTTTGCAGAAAAAAAGCCCCAAAGCATGATGTTTCCACCCCCATGCTTCACAGTAGGTATGGTGTTCTTTGGATGCAACTCAGCATTCTTTGTCCTCCAAACATGATGAGTTGAGTTTTTACCAAAAAGTTATATTTTGGTTTCATCTGACCATATGACATTCTCCCAATCCTCTTCTGGATCATCCAAATGCACGCTAGCAAACTTCAGACGGGCCTGGACATTTACTGGCTTAAGCAGGGGGACACGTCTTGCACTGCAGGATTTGAGTCCCTGGCGGAGTAGTGTGTAACTGATGGTAGGCTTTGTTACTTTGGTCCCAGCTCTCTGCAGGTCATTCACTAGGTCCCCCCGTGTGGTTCTGGGATTTTTGCTCACCGTTCTTGTGATCATTTTGACCCCACGGGGTGAGATCTTGCATGGAGCCCCAGATCGAGGGAGATTATCAGTGGTCTTGTATGTCTTCCATTTCCTAATAATTGCTCCCACAGTTGATTTCTTCAAACCAAGCTGCCTACCTATTGCAGATACAGTCTTCCCAGCCTGGTGCAGGTCTACAATTTTGTTTCTGGTGTCCTTTGACAGCTCTTTGGTCTTGGCCATAGTGGAGTTTGGAGTGTGACTGTTTGAGGTTGTGGACAGGTGTCTTTTATACTGATAACAAGTTCAAACAGGTGCCATTAATACAGGTAACGAGTGGAGGACAGAGGAGCCTCTTAAAGAAGAAGTTACAGGTCTGTGAGAGCCAGAAATCTTGCTTGTTTGTAGGTGACCAAATACTTATTTTCCACCATCATTTGCAAATAAATTCATTAAAAATCCTACAATGTGATTTTCTGGAATTTTTTTCCTCATTTTGTCTGTCATAGTTGACGTGTACCTATGATGAACATTACAGGCCTCTCTCATCTTTTTAAGTGGGAGAACTTGCACAATTGGTGGCTGACTAAATACTTTTTTTCCCCACTGTATACCCAATACACACAAAACTAGTAAGGAATGGGATTTAAGAATATATACATATATGGACAAGCAATGACAGAGCGGCATGGACTAATATACAGTAGAATATTATAGAATAGAATGCAGTATATACATGTGAGATGAGTAGTGCAAGATATGTAAACATTATTAAAGTGACTAGTGTTCCATTTCTTAAAGTGGCCAGTGATTTCAATAGGCAGCAGCAGCCTCTAATGTGCTAGTGATGGCTATTTAACAGTCTGATGGCCTTGAGATAGAAGCTGTTTTTAATTCTCTCGGTCCCAGCTTTGATGCACCTGTACTGACCTCGCCTTCTGGATGATAGCGGGGTGAACAGGCAGTGGCTCGGGTGGTTGATGTCCTTGATGATCTTTTTGGCCTTCCTGTGACATCGGGTGTTGTATGTGTCTTGGAGGGCGAGTAGTTTGCCCCCAGTAATGCGTTCAGCAGACCGCACCACCCTCTGGAGAGCCCTGCGGTTGTGGGCGGTGCAGTTGCCGTACCAGGCGGTGATACAGCCCGACAGGATGCTCTCAATTGCGCATCTGTAAAAGTTTGTGAGGGTTTTAGGTGCTAAGCCGAATTTCTTCAGCCTCCTGAGGTTGAAGAGGCTCTGTTGCGCCTTCTTCACCACACTGTCTGCGTGGGTGGACCATTTCAGTTTGTCAGTGATGTGTACGCCAAGGAACTTGAAGCTTTCCACCTTCTCCACTGCGGTCCTGTCGATGTGGATAGGGGGGTGCACCCTCTGCTGTTTCCTGAAGTGAGAGGTTATTTTCCTGGCACCACACTCCCAGAGCCCTCACCTCCTCCCTGTAGGCGGTCTCGTCATGAATAGGGATAGGGCAGTGTGCAGTGTGATGGCGATTGCATTGTCTGTGGATATATTGTTGCGGTAAGCAAATTGAAGTGGGTCTAGGGTGACAGGTAAGGTAGAGGTGATATGATCCTTGAATAGCTCTCAAAGCACTTCATGATGACAGAGGTGAGTGCTACAGGGCGATAGTCATTTAGTTCAGTTAACTTTGCTTTCTTGGTACAGGATCAATGGTGGCCATCTTGAAGCATATGGGAACAGCAGACTGGGAAAGGGAGAGATTGAATATGTCCATAAACACACCAGCCAGCTGGTCTGCGCATGCTCTGAGGACGTGGCTAGGGATGCCGTCTGGGCTGGCAGCCTTGCGGGGGTTAACATGCTTAAATGTCTTAATCACGTTGGCCATGGAGAAGGAGAGGCCACAGTCCTTGGTAGTGGGCCTCGTCAGTGGCAAGAACTATTTAGGGAAGAAGCAGTCAGCTGGTATTCTCTCGATAATGAATGGCCTGCACAGTCACCGGATCTCAACCCTATTGAGCTGTTGTGGGAGCAGCTTGACCGTATGGTACATAAGAAGTGCCCATAAAGCCAATCCAACTTGTGGGAGGTGCTTCAGGAAGCATGGGGTGAAATCTCTTTAAATCAAATCAAATCAAATTTTATTTGCCATATGCGCCGAATACAATAGGTGTAGACATTACAGTGAAATGTTTACTTACAAGCCCTTAACCAACAATGCGGTTTTTAAGAAAAAATTAATAATTGCAAATAATTAAAGAGCAGCAGTAAAATAAAGAAGAGTGGTTATATACAGGGGGTACCGGTACAGAGTCAATGTGCGGGGGCACCGGTTAGTCGAGGTAATTGAGGTAATATGTACATGTGGGTGGAGTTAATGTGACCACGCATAAATAATAAACAGAGTAGCATTAACGTAAAAGAGGGGAGGGGGGTGGGGTGGGGTGGGGTGGGGGGGCAATGCAAATAGTCCGGGTAGCCATGATTAGCTGTTCAGGAGTCTTATGGCTTGGGGCTAGAAGCTGTTAAGAAGCCTTTTGGACCTAGACTTGGCGCTCCGGTACCGCTTGCCATGTGGTAGCAGAGAGAACAGTCTATGACTAGGGTGGCTGGAGTCTTTGATAATTATTAGGGCCTTCCTCTGACAGAGTTCTGAAACTGCCCATCTTAATCTTTTATTTTTATTGGCCAGTCTGAGATATGGCTTTTTTTTGCAACTCTGCCTAGAAGGTCAGCATCCCGGAGTCGCCTCTTCACTGTTGACGTTGAGACTGGTGTTTTGCGGGTACTATTTAATGAATCTGTCAGTTGAGGACCTATGAGGCGTCTGTTTCTCAAACTAGACACTCTAATGTATTTGTCCTCTTGCTCAGTTGTGCACCGGGGCCTCCCACTCTTTCTATTCTGGTTAGAGCCAACTTACGCTGTTCTGCGAAGGGAGTAGTACACAGCGTTGTACGAGAACAATTTCTCAGAACAAGAATAGACTGACGAGTTTTAGAAGAAAGTTATTTGTTTCTGGCCATTTTGATCCTGTAATCGAACCCACAATTGCTGATGCTCCAGATACTCAACTAGTCTCAAGGCCAGTTTTATTGCTTCTTTAATCAGCACAACAGTTTTCAGCTGTGCTAACATAATTGCAAAAGGGTTTTCTAATGATCAATTAGCCTTTAAAATGATAAACTTGGATTAGCAAACACAACGTGCCATTGGAACACAGGACTGATGGTTGCTGATATTGGGCCTCTGTACGCCTATGTAGATATTCCATAAAAAATCAGCCGCTTCCAGCTACAATAGCCGTTTACAACATTAACAATGTCTACACTGTATTTCTGATCAATTTGATGTTATTTTAATGGACAAAAAAATTGCTTTTCTTTCGAAAACAAGGACATTTCTAAGTGACCCCAAACTTTTGAATAGTAGAGTACAGTCTGTCCTTCATCTCTCCAATTGCATGAATGATTTATATAATTCATATTCATGGGTCATAAATGTGCTGGATGGAATTGATCTTCAGATCATCGTCTGCAGCACTGGCAGGCAGTGGCGTGTGAAAAATATCAATAATGTATCTTAATAAAATACCATATGTCAATAATATCCATCCTAAACCATAATTTAAAAGCTGATTGCTGTCATTTATGGAGATATTTACTTAGCAAAAAAGTCAATTAGTTATGCCTCAGTCGATTAGATATGCCCCCTATCAAAAATACATTACAGGCACTATAAATATTTGTTGCAGGCCCAACGTTCCATATCGTATTGGAAGAAATGCAATATAAAAATGTCAAATAGTTTGATTCCAGACCTTTTTTTTTCATGACATGGTGTTTTATGTCTCCACAAATGATTAAGCAAATATAACTAAACTGTAATATGAATCCATTTTATCGGTTCTAAAAGGGCACAGCGATCCCTGGGGCATGTTTATTATTACCAGCGTGATCGTTGTTATTACACTTAACATTTTGAATTATGGAGAAACTGACCAAAACACTCAGAAAAGCATTCGTATATAAAATTACTCTGAAAGTAAGGAAAGTGTGCAATGGTGAGCAATTTCAATCTGACAACAAGTGTAGAGTCAATGTGCGGGGGCACCGGCTAGTTGAGGTAGTTGAATATGTATTACTTTAGAAGCTTCTGATAGGCTAATTGACATCATTTGAGTCAATTGGAGGTGTACCTGTGGATGTATTTCAAGGCCTACCTTCAAACTCAGTGCCTCTTTGCTTGACATCATGGGAAAATCAAAATAAATCAGCCAAGACCTCAGAAAACAAATTGTAGACCTCCACAAGTCTGGTTCATCCTTGGGAGCAATTTCCAAATGCCTGAAGGTACCACGTTCATCTGTACAAACAATAGTACGCAAGTATAAACACCATGGGACCACGCAGCCGTCATACCGCTCAGGAAGGAGACACGTTCTGTCTCCTAGAGATGAACGTACTTTGGTGCGAAAAGTGCTGATCAATCCCAGAACAACAGCAAAGGACCTTGTGAAGATGCTGGAGGAAATAGGTACAAAATTATCTATATCCACAGTAAAACGAGCCCTATATCGACATAACCTGAAAGGCCGCTCAGCAAGGAAGAAGCCACTGCTCCAAAACCGCCATAAAAAAACCAGACTACGGTTTGCAACTGCACATGGGGACAAAGATCGTACTTTTTGGAGAAATGTCCTCTGGTCTGATGAAGCAAAAATAGAACTGTTTGGCCATAATGACCATCGTTATGTTTGTAGGAGAAACGGGGATGCTTGCAAACCGAAGAACACCATCCCAACCGTGAAGCACGGTGGTGGCAGAATCCTGCTGTGGGGTTGCTTTGCTGCAGGAGGGACTGGTGCACTTCACAAAATAGATGGCATCATGAGGAAGGAAAATTATGTGGATATATTGAAGCAACATCTCAAGACATCAGTCAGGAAGTTAAAGCTTGGTCGCAAATTGATCTACCAAATGGACAATGCAAGCATACTTCCAAAGTTGTGGCAAAATGGCTTAAGGACAACAAAGTCAAGGTATTGGAGTGGCCATCACAAAGCCCTGACCTCAATCCTATAGAAAATGTGTGGGCAGAACTGAAAAAGCGTGTGCGAGCAAGGAGGCCTACAAACCTGACTCAGTTACAGCAGCTCTGTCAGGAGGAATGGGCCAAAATTCACTCAACTTATTGTGGGAAGCTTGTGGAAGGCTACCTGAAACGTTTGACCCAAGTTAAACAATTTAAAGGCAATGCTACCAAATACTAATTGAGTGTATGTAAACTTCTGACCCACTGGGAATGTGACGAAATAAATAAAAGCTTGAAGAAATCATTATTTCTACTATTATTCTGACATCTCACGTTATTAAAATATAGTGGTGATCCTAACTGACCTAAGACAGGGAATATTTACTAGGATTAAATGTCAGGAATTGTGAAAAACTGAGTTATTTGGCTAAGGTGTATGTAAACTTCCGACTTCAACTGTATTTTTGACCAACAGATGCATATCTGTATCCCCAGTCATGTGAAAGCCATAGATTAGGGCTTAATTTATTTATTTCAATTGACTGATTTCCTTAAATGAACTGTAACTCAGTAAAATCTTTGAAATTGTTGCATGTTGCGTTTATATTTTTGTTCAGTGTAGTATCATCAATGCTGGTCAATGATGGTCTCTACCTGTCCTTATGTAGGTACAGCACATATCCAAATGACCAGCATGTGTCTCATTTGCCAAACAATATTTTGTATCTAGTTTCTGTCCTGACACACACTGGAAAGACACCATGACAATAATTTTGTTTTGTGATATAACAATTTTTCTTATCCACTCTACATTTTGCCTGACTCAAGCTGCAAAAGCTCCTATAGGATCCAACCAAGACAAGCTTAAAGTAAAAACTGCAAACTCATGATACCATGGAGGAGATTAACTTCACCTTCACATATGCCTGTACCTGGGGAAACTGTCACACCTCTACCCTCCCTGCCATGTAAATGACTACACTTTCACACACTGTAAAAAGTAACTGTCTAACTCATAAAATAAATTGAGTAGTGGCTACATCTCCAACAGTCAGTAGAACTCAAATCATAAAAGTAGTACTAACTCAGATGTCAATAATATTTCTTATCACTTAATGTTTTTGAGTACTGTTAACAAATATTAGGTTATTGAGTAAGTATAACTATTTATTTGTGTTCTGCTAATCTAAAGTTATTGAGTTTTTACAAGTTATGATTACTTAATATTTTAAAGTCAATTTAACATTTATTATATACGTTGTTCTTACTTGATTCTATTGTTTTAGGTCTTTACTTAAAATAATAAAGTAGTATTCAGACACATTGACATTTGAGTAAAAAACACTTGATTTGTCTGTGTTGTGCTGGTATAGAATTATTATGTTTTTGCAAGTCATGAATCCTTAATAGTGCCATGTGTCTCTATTTTTAGAGGATTGTGGGTAATTCAACATTTGTAGGCTTTATGATACTTTTACACAATGTTCTATGCATTTTTGAAGAAAGCAAAGTATATTTCTAAAATAGTATTAAGCAGTTTGTTGTGCTATGAGGTGTAACTGATCATGATGAACGGATATCAAAACCGTTGGGCAAAATTGACGTTCAATAATGAGACAAGCCATTCCCACCATCAACAAGGTCATGCACACCACGCTTAATGACAGAGGCATCATGTAATACTCACAGATCTACCTAGAGTTACTGCTGGAGGAATGAGAACTGTGCTCAACAATGCCTGCTAAGTTGGGTTAAAATGACAAACCATCAAATACAGAAAACAAACATTAAGACACGACCACTGAAAATTACAAATCAAAACTACTTACACTTGAAGAAATGTGTAATGAAGGTTAATAATTTAAGTACAAGGGACCATAAATGGTACGTTCACTACAACAAATATGTAGTGTTCAAGTAACTTCAATCTTTATAGTTCAGAATACATAATGCAATTTAGTGTCAAAGTCAATAAAACACAAAACAGATAAGTATTTACAACAAAAAATATATAACCATATTGGTTGTGATGTCACTTTATTACTGTAGGTATTGACAGTTGGGTTACTCGAATGGTTCTATGCAATGGGTTTCCACATAAAAATTGAGTTAGCGGAACTAATTACTTTTTACAGTGCACATTAGTGGAGGAACCTTCTCCTCTTTCATTGGAGAACATTAAACATTTTTATATAAAAAATGTCTCTGCAGTCTCCCAATCCATAATATCTTACCACAACCTTGGAAGATTGCTCAAGGACCAATGTAGCATAATATATATGTTGGAAATTAAATGAATGATTGATGTATTGTCTAAATGCAAAATAGTTCTACAATGCCTTTGACAATGTATTTTACTTAGACCATGAGTAGCCAACGATTTGACAGACATAGGAAATGTTTTGATCTCCAATAGCTTATTTTTTATGTATTGTTCAGGTTCAATATATGTCTTGTAACATGGATATTAATGATATAAAGTGAATACATGACTCATATTGACAGGTAGGAAACAGAGCACTATGGCCCTGTGGAGATGTGCTCTCCTCTCCAGTAGAACCATTGTGATCAATGCTGCATGTTTGCTGTCACGCCTGTCAGAGGCAGGCAGCAGCAGCAGCGGTATAAAACCAAGGGTGGAGGTCTACTCACCATTCAACTAGAGAAGGGCTGAAGCAGCCTGCAAGACAACTCCAGGAGGGAAGGATTACACTGCAAATGGGAAGCTAGCAGTTGCAACATTTGACAGATGTCTGAAAGTCATTGTTCTTTCATTGGTCTCAATATTTATTTTGATATCAACTTTCTATATACCATTTGTTTTGTTTAGATAGCTAAACTGTTAAACCAATTGAGGACAGACGTTGCTATACATTTCCCAGAGAACACAATGGATATTTACTTCAAAATCAACTATTTTACATCAAACATTATAATGGGGTGGTTTCTGCAATGAATGAACATGAAGAAGAAAGAGAAATACATTTTTTCCTCTCCCAAAATATTTTACCAGATCGATTGAAATGAATTGAGAAAAGGTTGGAGACTTGGCGATATAAGAACTGACCACACTGTTTCAAAGTGATAAATCAGTGATGGAGAAACACGCCTCAGGTGACCTCGAGCCAACTCCGGCATTATATGGACTAATAATGAATTTCACCAACGATACCTTTGTGACAGAGTCTTCAGAGCTGGAGGAAAATGAAAAGAGTCTAGCTTATCAAACCAGTTTGGCAGTGATTCTTTTCGTTTTCACACTCGCCACTACTTTATCCAACGCATTTGTCATTGCAACGATTTATCAGTCGAAAAAACTGCACACTCCAGCAAACTTTCTCATAGCATCTCTAGCTGTCACCGACCTCTTGGTGTCCATTTTGGTGATGCCAATATGCGTCTTGTACACCGTGAGTCACACCTGGACTTTGGGACAAGTTATATGTGACATTTGGTTATCCTCAGATATAACATGTTGCACTGCTTCTATCCTTCACTTATGCGTAATCGCTTTGGATCGATACTGGGCAATAACAGACGCCGTTGAGTACTCCAAAAAGCGCACGCCAGCGCGCGCGGCGGGGATGATCGCGATTGCCTGGGTCATCGCTATCTCCATCTCCCTGCCTCCGCTTTTCTGGCGGCAGGTGAAGGCAGAGGAGTTAACTGAATGTAATGTCAACAAGGACCACATTTTCTACACTATTTACTCCACGTTTGGAGCATTCTACATCCCCACTTTGCTGCTTATTGTGCTTTATGGAAGAATATACGTTGAAGCCCGCAAGATAATTTTGAAACAATCACCCAAAAAGGTAGGGAAGAGACTTACTTCAGCGCGCCTGGTCACAAACTCCCCTGGATCTGTGGCGTCGATATCACCTTTGCAGTGTGGAAGACATGATACCCACTCCTGTGACACGGGTTTCTTGGCAAATGAGAACCATGTGAAAGTAACCGTGTCTGACGCACTTTTGGAGAAAAAAAGAATCTCAGCCGCTAGGGAGAGGAAAGCGACCAAAACATTGGGAATAATATTAGGCGCATACATTATATGCTGGTTGCCGTTTTTCATATACACCCTGGTGGTGGCTACCTGTGAATCTTGTTTTTACCCCGAGTTGTTCGACTTTTTCACTTGGCTTGGTTATCTTAACTCGTTAATCAATCCAATTATATATACCATGTCCAATGATGACTTTAAAAAAGCTTTCCATAAACTCTTGCGCTTCAGATGTTGCAGATCCTGAAAATATGTCTTCCATGCCCTATTTTGTTTGCATTATTGTTCTATAGAATACAAAAAATATATATTGAACAGCTTTATCACACCAGTATCCCTGCACATTGTAAATATGGTACTGGAACTGACCCTGTATATAGTATGCACACTTACTTCTCGGGTTCTTCTTATTTCTTATTTTTTTCTCGTGTTTTTGTCCTACCTTATGTTATTTTTAGTATTTTCATTGATAAATGCATTGTTGGGTTTAAAGCTTGCGATAAACGTTTGCGTAATGATGGCCTTTTGGGGACCTACATTTTTAAGCAGTAGCCAACGTTGCGCAATTCTCAAATTCAGGTTTAATATGTAATATAGCTATACTTAATCAGATTATAATAGATTATAATAAATGGTGAATAAAACTGGACAAAAAAATCACAGTTGGAAAATTCAGATTTGTTGTTTGTGTTTTGCAAGGGCTCCAATTTGGGTAATATGTTGGCGCGCGGCGCATTACGCGTTATTCCCAGAGTGACTGACCCCAATGTGTTTCAGATCCGCTGCACCATTAGTTGGCCTAAGAGCTCTCCAAACCACACTGGACTAAAATCATTATTTCTGTACATTGGCTGGCTATGACATTAGTCAATCATATCATAAATCTAATTTATTTGACATTGTGTTTTTTTGTTTTGTTTTGCATACACTTGTGTGTACATAGGCCGAATTATCATTTTGTTTGTTATGGAGATAAGGGATGTTACTGTATTTATTCTATCAGGATAAGTGATGGAAAGGATTGAGATATGATCAAACTGTACTGGTTCACTATTGGTTCACTATTAGCATGTTATAGATCAACTGATGACACATTGCTCAACCTTGGCTCATGAACAATCTTGAATTAGAAGGTGACCAATGTTTTTTATAACTTTTAAATGAGCCTGTAAAAGCGGAATCCCTGGGATAGTCACAAAGTTAATTGCTTGACTGGGTGTGGAAATCTTTTATTGGGGTTTCAAGGGAGAAAGCCAGGTTTCATACAACGTGACCCAGACTGGTTTTATTGTGGGTGATATTTATCCAATAGACATGACAGCTGATGAATGCATTCAATTTTACTGAACAAACATGCAGTGTTTAACAGTGTATGTCTGTATGTGTTGGTGTGTTTGAACTGTATGTTCATACGTTTAAGTGTATACATGTCTCTGTTTGTTCCGCCTAGCATCCGCTACAAAATAATTTATTGCCTTGAGAATTACATAAGAGAACCCTATCAAGACACAGACAACAACCAAACCTTTGTCCAAATGAATCAAACCTATCTCTTGGCATCTTGTGTTCACAATAAGGCGTAGGGCTTACCATACATGTGAATATGTGGAAAGCATTTTTTGCATTGTGAAATGCTGTAAAATAAAAGCTTCTGCAATGAAATACTGTTCCATGAGAGTAAAATTAATTTGAAAATGGAATCTACAAATATGAGGTATCATATGGTGTTATTACCGTGTAGTCCACCATCTGAGTACACCATTTGATGTGGTGATCACAGTCATGCACACACACAAATGCCGCTATCACCCGCCTCACCTTGCCACCCCTTGACCTCTGACCTCACGAGTCTGCCAAACACCTGATTTGCTACAGCGCAGAGCAGCACCGCTGTCAGTGGATGTGCTCCGCTGATGCCTCGTCTGTCATGCACCAATAGCCAAACACAGAGCAGAGCAGAGCAGCACAGCAGAGCAGCACAGCAGAGCACCACAGCAGAGCACCACAGCAGACAACCACAGCAGACAACCACAGCAGACAACCACAGCAGACAACCACAGCAGACAGCAGAGCAGCACACTCATGGATTTTCACCAGGCTCATCACACATGACCGATGAACGTGTCCTGGGAGGATAAGCACTGAATGCAAATATTTCCCTTTATGGTTCAATGCAAATGTTTTCCCATAGGGTTTACGCTGAGAAGTTCATTATGGATCTACCTTATGTAGGTTAAGTTGTAATGATTTCAGGTTGAATAAATCAGTGTGTTGTTGCCTGCCAATACAATGCAGGGTTGGGCTAACATTATAATGATGTGCCATGCAAAATGTAGTGTGCCCTTCAGAAATTGGAAATCAGAATACATTTTTCTGCTGGCCTGGCAATGACATCAACAGGAGTGGGTCACAGCTGTTCAAATAGATACGTCTCTGGGCAATACAACCAGGAGCATGTTTGTATTGCCAAGGATGTGACATGAATAGGAGGACTTACAAGGCCTGAGGCCAATGTTTTTCAAGGCAGAAGGACAAACACATGGACTCTCTTGGGCTGTCGTCTCCATTTGTGTTTCAACTCAATCCCCCGAATAACTGCAGAAAGCTCTTACTCCAGAAGAGCAGAAACAAATGTGATTAGGCAATAAAAGTGATTGGTTAAGATTGGTTAGGGTTGGGGAGGAATTCAAAACCAGTGACCTTCTGTATGGAAAACCACATGTTAGCCCATTTTACACACTAGGAATATATTCGTAATGAACATGAATTCAACCAAATGATATCTTAAGGGGAACATGCCTGTCACAAAGCTCAGAAACTGAATGGGATGAGAGTTGATCTAGAAAGGGTAAAGCTCTGATGCTCTAGTCTTGTTGTCCAGTAAGATCGAAGGTTTAAAGACATGTTATACTTCCACATGCAAATTCGTTTTTTAAAGTAACACAGTACATCACATTGTTATTGACGGCCAATGATAATACCTTACAGCTAGGTATAGGTAATAATGGATGTTCTATAGCTCAGTGTTCTGGTTCAGTGCTTCAATAGAAAACGAGTCATATGCATAGAGGTTACGGTGGAAATGAAGCCATAAAATATTATTATCTTGTATGCAGCTTTATTAACAGTTAATTGTTACACCCTCTTTGTCCTCTGAGGACTAGGCATTCATCACCCCACAATGGCCTAGCAAAGCTACTGTTGCCTTGCAAAGCTATTGTTGTCAAAAATTAACTTCTGGCTCTAATAACCATTCACCTTGACTAAATCTAGTAAATAATTGACCCATGACATTAAAGGGGAAATCTGCTGTTCAAACAATACCCAAGCAAACGCCCCCGGCACTGATGTGTTAAATAGCTGAAGGATGGAACCACTCTAAAATGTATAGACAGAGCTATGGATGCAAGGACTGACCATCCATGATATCACAAATATAGTTTCAACCATGTTTTAAGGCTATAAAGTGTTTGTTTACATTGTTACAATTACTTGTTTACAAACAATATAATAAAACAAGCTTATATTCTTCAAGAATGAATGGGTATATATCATGAATTTGGATGAATTTGGATGTAGCAATCACAGATTGACCCTTTAAAGCAGGGAATACTAGGTTTATAATGTGGATACAAGTAATGTCCAAATGGCAATGACAGAGAATGACAAAAGAAATGACATCACATGAAAGTCACTGCAACAAAACAATGTTCTAGATATAATACTCTGTGGAATGATTCATAGAACATCAAAATAACTATTTGTGACTTGTTTGGGGCCACCATTAAGTCACATAAATCACATGAGTAGTCAATAGCTAACATCTTGCAAGAGAAAAGCACATATATTACACAGCGTCAATAGCCGGGTTTGATGCTGCTGAGACTCCAATCATGGGCTTATTTATTTCCATTTTCTACCCAGGAGAAACCAGATACCACACAAAAACTCCAAATTGGGTCTCTTTCGCAACCAAATAGTGACAAATGGACTCCTGGTGTGATTTCAGGCTTTCTTTCTCATTCATTAGTGTTGTATACGTGCCTCATGGCAGAGCTACACCTCATAACCCACCTCGGAGGTGCTTTGTTGGGCTTGGAAAACATAATATATAATGCATTATGGTCCAAGATGTAAACGTTATGGCTGAGAGCGCTCTGGTGCATTTCACGATTTGTTTTTATCTTATAGCTCACCATTTCTTTTACATTTTAGATTTACTTTATATATTGTTTAGAGGATAGCGGAACCATTTCTGGTTTAGTCAACAGCAAACAGTTGGAAAATGACCCTAAGGAATCTAATTTCATAAGCTCCTGTCACGGATTCTGCCGAGGCTGCCCCTCCTCCTTGCTCGGGCAGGCTTCGGCGTTCGTCGTCACCGGAATACTAGCGACTGCCGATCTATGTTCTATGTTTCTATGTTCTACCTGTTGTCTGATTGTTACACACCTGTTGCCCATTATGTGATTACTCCTTCCCTATTTAACCCGGTGGCTCCCAATGTGTTTTGTGCGTGTTTGTTTTTCATTTCGTGTGTCGTCGGTGAGCGGGTTTGTTCCTCCCTGTGTGGAGGTATCTTGTATTGATTTCTTTACTTATTCAGTAAAGTACGTTTCATAGAGTTCTGTGTCCTGCGCCTGACTTCGATCCACCGCATTACACTGACACTCGTGACAGCTCCTGACGGTGATATACACTGAGAGTACAAAACATTAAGAACACCTGCTTTCCATGACATAGACTGACCAGGTGAATCCAGGTGAAAACTATGATCCCTTATCGATGTCACTTGTTAAATCCACTTCAATCAGTGTAGATGAAGGGGAGGAGACAGGTTAAAGAAGGATTTTTAAGCCTTGAGACATTTGAGACATGGATTGTGTATGTGTGCCATTCAGAGAGTAAATGGGCAAGACAAAAATATTTAAGTGCCTTTGAACGGGGTATGGTAGTAGGTGCCAGGCACACCGGTTTGGGTCAAGAACGGCAATGCTGTTGGATTCTTCACGCTCAACAATTTTCTGTGTGTATTAAGAATGGTCCATCACCCAAAGGACATCTAGAGAACTTGACACAACTGTGGGAAGCATTGGAGTCAACATGGGCCAGCATCCCTGCTTTCAACACCTTGCAAAGTCAATACCCCGACGAATTGAGGCTGTTCTCAGGGCAAGGTGTTCTTAATGTTTTGTGTACACTCTTAGAAAAAAGGTGCTATCTAGAACCTAAAATGATTCTTCGGCTGTCCCCATTGGAGAACCCTTTTTGGTTCCAGGCAGAACCCTTTTGGGTTCCATGTAAAACTATTTCCACAGAGGGTTCTGCATGGAACCCAAAAGGGTTCTACCTGGAACCAAGAAGGGTTCAGCCGAAGAACCCTTTTGAAACCCTGTAGAGTGCTTACACATGAATCAAAACCTAGGTCAGATGTGAAACCCATACCTTTCATTATCTTGAAAATATAACATGCATACAGGTCTACATAGGATCATTCTTATCCTTTGATTTGATATCTCTGTGCTCGGTTGGCATCTTTTATCGCATATGTGTTAAGAAAGCTTAAAATAGTTTGAATCACCTTGTTTACAATTATTATTATATTATACAGTATTATAGCCTGCGAATAAGGAATAGTTAAGCCCACAAACCTCTCAATGTTCACATTCAATAAGTGAAGCAGACTTTTCTCCTCAAACAGTATATTCTACAGTTTATTTTTCAACTGCTGTCCAGGGACAAAAATGGCAACTGGCAAATATAAGGTATAGCCTACGCTCTCTGGCGTGAATGTCTCACTCTAATCCTGGTAAGTGGGATATGACCCAGTGAGTGGAGCTGTGGCCCCTTGCTGAAATTTGCACCGCAGCTGGCCCCCATGGTGAGCACCCTTTCACGTTCAATCTCATTCAGCCCTGGTTCACACACCGACACTGCACCAGTCCAGCCTTGTCCCCAAATTCCCCTTGCCTTGGGCTTCTTTTCAGCCTAGAATGCTGCTTCTGTCCTGGGAAGCCCTTTGCAGCTCCCCCCCCCCCCCTGCCCCAGACAGAATATTTATTTGACAGAACAGAACATTTCTCTCTGAGGCAGTAATGATCACCTTTCTGCAACAGTGCACATGCAGTATCATGCTCCTACGGCATGCTATGTGAGACACACTGTGAATTGATATTGTTTTGGCAGTAACTTTGGTGTTTCAGGACAGTGTTCTTCGAATCCTGATCTTCGGGACCAAAAAGGATGCATGCTTTTGTTTTAACCTGGCACTAACATACCTGATTCAACTAATCAAGGGGTAGATGATTAGTTAATCAGGTGTGTTGTTCCTGGGCTACAACAAAGTGTACATCTCTGTAGGTCCTCAGGATTGAAAGATACTGTTGTAGAACAGGAGATAATGGCTCTATAAACACAAATTATTGTACGATAGATGCCATGTTGAATGAGTAAACATTTACAAAGCCCAATATGACATTGAACGAGGTGATTACAGATAAGTCTGTGATAGCTGATGATTGTATGTACTTGCAACTTGTATGTACTTATCATTTCAATATCATCATGCTCTGCATAAGAATGAAAACACCCCATAGAGGACAAACAAATCTTGGACCATGATGACATTTTGGATCAATGAGAGCCTTGAGGAATTTAAATGAGGGTTTTCTTCACATCGCTGATGATTCACATATTGTCCATTAACCTTTTGATATAAACCCCAAGAAATGTATTAAACCAGGAACTTGTCTCGCATGGTTTTAATGCTCTCATTGTGATAATAGCACAAATGTCACGGAAGCTATTAGAGCAGAATTAGCAACAGACAAAAAGTAATTTTACCCTTTTTAGATGCAGATGGGACCCGTTTCAATAAACAAGGTTACACTCTGTTTGCTATCTTCCAACTGGTATTTGGATAAATTGGTGTTTGTTAAAACATCAAAACATTTAAAAGGGATCCTTGTAAGCTATAACTTTCCCTGAGTGTAACACTTATTCATTCAAGCTAACATAGTGTGTATGAAAAATGTTCATAATTTATGTGAAGATATGTGGACTAACATATTTCATTGGAGATGAAGGCTATGCAGTGTTGATTAATGAGTTCAAGGCCATCAGTAACAGCAAGAAATTTAACTTGTCGGTTTTTAATAAATGTTCAACCATAAACTGATCCCTTGCAACTCCAGCTTCAATAATGGATGTGTGCAGTTATGCTGTGTGACACTTAATCAAAAGTCTAGCCTAGTCTTTACTAATCAGCCGGAGTTCTTCCAAAAATGTGTTCACGACTGACTTGACACAAAATGAAGTATCTGTGATTGTCAAGAAATGACAGTTTAGATAAATAACAGAAATGATTGCAGTCGTTGGGCACAATTTGTGCATGATGAGTGTTTGACGGCTTGATAAGCTCCAACTGCTGTCACGCTGCCACTCTCCTGTCCCCATTCCATCAGACAAGCTCTTAATATGCCAGCCCCCCCTCCCTCCACATGCACACGCACACGCACGCACACACACACACACACACACACACACACACACACACACACACACACACACACACACACACACACACACACACACACACACACACACACACACACACACACACACACACACACACACACACACACACACACACACACACACACACACACACACACACACACACTCCAGGCTGGTCCCTAGAAACACATGTCATTTTCGGACATTTGAAAAGGTCCTGAGGACATCGATATATGCCGTCCTCGGGCCTCACAAAAAAAAAAAAAACGCAGGCTACACTCACAATTTTAAGTGTCAATTGGCCAGATTACTTCCACTAGCTAGCTCAGTTCAGGGTTAAGAAACTGTGCAATTTCCGTCTACTGTCCCCCATTCAAGGTCATGCTTCAGGGAGCTAGCTAACAGGTCCCTGAATATCTCCCAAGCAACTCTGAACACCTCTCCAACCTAGAGTGAAACCCATTGAATAAATGTAACTTCAACAGCACCTTGTGAGAGATGAAGGAAGGCTAAACGAGAATGAAAGTATCACACTTCTATAAGAGTATGGCTAAGAGTGTTGTCTATACTGACGCAGCCATGTATCCAACAGCCATACTGTACTGATACACAGTAGAGCAGTTAGCCGTGCTCCTTGTGTCTCTCTCAGACTGTGTGCCGCTCCCCTGTGGGTTGAAGCTGGTCTGAAGCCGTCGAGCCCCAGTGCCTCGGAGCATGTCTGTCTTCTGGGAGAGAACCAAAACCATGGCCCTGATGGGCTGTCAGCTGTCTGGCGCCTGCCTCCCCCTGCCCCCCTGCCTGCTGGGTAAATTAGTCCTGCCTGTGGGGAACATGATAAATGGGCTCCATTTTTGCTGGGTTACCAGCACCACACTCACCCGTCTTAGAAACACAGTACCTCTCTACATTTTAGAGTACCTCTGCTTACCAGCCAGGGTGGAAAGTTAAAGGAACAGCCATGGGCATGAGTTTGGCCACATTTAGTGCCGAGATGTCCTATTAATCTCTTGGATTTCATTGTCAACAAACCAAGATCTTTGAATATAAAAAGGTATTTATTTCCTGGGCAAGCCAGCATCACACTCCCATCTCCCAGCACTGACACATCCTTTTACCTCAGCTCACCAGAGCAGCAAGGTACTGCCATGGGCAAAGAGTTGGGCCACATTTAAGATGAATCCTATTAATCTCTTGGATTTCATTATCAACAAATATGTTTGAATATAAATACCGGTAGGTATCATGATGCTGAAGGCTTTGCGGTACTGTGCACTTTGCTTCTTTACAACTGTATCAAATACAACAATAAATAGCTTGCAACATTTGCTGCTGTTCACATCACTCTGACAATCATTACAAACCAAGACTCTGTTACTGATTACTGGTGATCACAAATAAATAGAATACCTCAACTTCTCAGTCAGGACAACATTTCAGTTCTAACAGTTCTGAATAAGATTTATTCTACAGACAGAGTTGATTTACTCTGTTTAATATCCCCATCACCAGGGGCAGATAGACTAGGAGGCTAGACTATTTCTCTATACACGGTCTGCCAGCAACATTACTATGAGAGCTGTTATCAAGTTATCTTGGTCAGAGGCCCATTCATCTAACTCTTTAGTGGTACTGTATAATGGGCTCAATCTCTCTCCCACTGTTTTGATTGGCCTTATTATGGAGAATAATTGTCCTTTTGCACTCCCTCTCTTTAAACCACTTTATCTTAATGGGACATTGATGCAATTTTTCAGCATGAGGGTTAACCAAATTTTTGGGGTCATATTATGTTATGTAACATAAATGTCATACATTTATAATGCACTTAGTGTTTATAATGCACTTAGTGTTTATAATGCACTTAGTGTATATGTTTGCATGTTTTAGCATGCTGAACATGAGGAGACATCAGAGAAATACTGTTTTGGAAGTCAGGTTGAAGATTGTGTTTTTGCCCCATCTTCGAGAGAATACATTATTTAGATGTCTTTTTCTCTCTCTGCAGGGGTTCTGGTGTTCTGATTTCATAGAGCTGCTCTTTAAAAAAAAAAAAAAGTGTTTTATTTTCTTCACAATGATCCCAAAATCCTTCTTTGAAGACTATATTTTAAACAAATATAAGAACTTGTGAAAAGACTGGTATGTCTATAGTAAGTTTGTTGAGGGTAGATTGAGAGGATGTGTAAAGGTCTATAGTAAATTAGTTGAGGGTAGATTGAGAGGATGTGTAAAGGTCTATAGTAAATTAGTTGAGGGTCGATTGAGAGGATGTGTAAAGGTCTATAGTAAATGAGTTGAGGGTAGATTGAGAGGAAGTGTAAAGGTAGGCTGATAACATCATCACTGAATATCAAACTTGAGCACAGCCATACCATTATCACACACTAACTTGTCTATCCTTTACTGGCCATATACTCATAGAGATATTTAATGTGCAATTCTCACTGCCATTTTGATATGATGCAGTCCCATATGTAAAGATTAAAGTATGGTGATATTGCTAAGCATGCTTTCCGTGTAATTGTGGTGGTATATTCAATTTGTGAGACACCACACATAACCGCTATTGAGGCAAACATAACTTAATTTTTCTCATTAGTTTTAACACTCTAAAAATAATAAAAAAATCAGAATGAGTTGTTGAGTGAACTCTTCATATCATGGACAAGGATGCAAAAGAGAGTGTCGGCATTATGACAAACAATCAACACCAATAATATGTAGTCTTTTTCAGGAAGTAGGCTAGACCCATTACTGTAAAAGAGACTGTTTTTGTTTACCAAAACAAAACAAAATGGCCGACATGTAACAGGTGCCAATGCTCACATACAGATGCCGGAATCTTAATTTGATCACGTAAAATTTTCCTGCGCATCACGAAATCATGATTGAGATACAGTGGCTTGCGAAAGTATTCACCCCCCCTTGGCATTTTTCCTATTTTGTTGCCTTACAACCTGGAATTAAAATTGATTTTTGGGGGGGTTTGTATCATTTGATTTACACAACATGCCTACCATTTTGAAGATGCTAAATACTTTTAAGTATTTAACAAATAGGACAAAAAAAAAACAGAAAAGTTCAGCGTGCATAACTATTCACCCCCCCCCCCCCCCCCCAAAGTTAATACTTTGTAGAGCCACCTTTTGCAGCAATTACATCTGCAAGTCTCTTGGGGTATGTCTCTATAAACTTGGCACATCTAACTACTGGGATTTTTGCCCATTCTTCAAGGCAAAACTGCTCCAGCTCCTTCAAGTTGGAAGGGTGCCGCTGGTGTACAGCAATCTATAAGTCATACCACAGATTCTCAATTGGATTGAGGTCTGGGCTTTGACCAGGCCATTCCAAGACATTTAAATGTTTCCCCTTAAACCACTCGAGTGTTGCTTTAGCAATATGCTTAGGGTTATCCTGCTGGAAGGTGAACCTCCGTCCCAGTCTCAAATCTCTGGAAGACTGAAACAGATTTCCCTCAAGAATGTCCCTGTATTTAGCGCCATCCATCATTCCTTCAATTCTGACCAGTTTCCCAGTCCCTGCCGATGAAAAACATGGGATGGTGTTCTCGGGGTGATGAGAGGTGTTGGGTTTGCGCCAGACATAGCGTTTTCCTTGATGTACCTTCTTCCATATGTTTGGGGAGTCTCCCACATGCCTTTTGGCGAACACCAAACGTGTTTGCTTATTTTCTTCTTTAAGCAATGGCTTTTTTTCTGGCCACTCTTCCGTAAAGCCCAGCTCTGTTGAGTGTACGGCTTAAAGTGGTCCTATGGACAGATACTCCAATCTCCGCTGTTGAGCTTTGCAGCTCCTTCAGGGTTATCTTTGGTCTCTTTGTTGCCTCTCTGATGAATGCCCTCCTTGCCAGGTCCGTGAGTTTTGGTGGGCGGCCCTCTCTTGGCAGGTTTGTTATGGTGCCATATTCTTTCCGTTTTATAATAATGGATTTAATGGTGCTCCGTGGGATGTTCAAAGTTTTGGATATTTTTTTATAACCCAACCCTGATCTGTACTTCTCCACAACTTTGTCCCTGACCTGTTTGGAGAGCTCCTTGGTCTTCATGGTGCCGCTTGCTTGGTGGTGCCCCTTGTTTAGTGGTGTTGCATACTCTGGGGCCTTTCAGAACAGGTGTATATATACTGAGATCATGTGACAGATCATGTGACACTTAGATTGCACACAGGTGGACTTTACTTAACTCATTATGTGACTTATAAAGGTAATTGGTTGCACCAGATCTTATTTAGGGGCTTCATAGCAAATACATATGCACGCACCACTTTTCCGTTATTTTTTTGTTCTAATTTTTTGAAACAAGTTATTTTTTTCATTTCACTTCACCAATTTCGACTATTTTGTGTATGTCCATTACATGAAATCCAAATTGATAAAAATCAATTTAAATTACAGGTTGTAATGAAACAAAATATGAAAAACGCTAAGGAGGATGAATACTTTTGCAAGGCACTGTAAGTTCACTAAAAACCTGCAGTTCTCTTTCTCTCCATGCAAGGGCAGTTGAGCCATTTGGACCAGTGCCAGCTATCAAAATCATCCTCACTATTTTGCTTGCTCAAGCGCTAAAGCACCAGACAGAATATGAATAAATGTCCTACTGCAACTGTAGGCCTATAGATCCTATTACTGCAACATTCAAATGTACACAAATGTATCTGAAATGCATCCATACCCATCATTTGATACAGCTTAATAACACAAGATAGATTTGGTCTCCACTAGACATACAGTTGAAGTCGGAAGTTTACATACACTTAGGTTGGAGTCATTACAACTCGTTTTTCAACTACTCCACAAATGTCTTGTTAACAAATTATAGTTTTGGCAAGTCGGTTAGGACATCTACTTTGTGCATGACACAAGTAATTTTTCCAACAATTTTTTACAGACAGATTATTTCACTTATAATTCACTGTATCACAATTCCAGTGGGTCAGAAGTTTGCATACACTAAGTTGACTGTGCCTTTAAACAGCTTGGAAAATTCCAGTGAATGATGTCATGGCTTTAGAAGCTTCTGATTGGCTAATTGACATCATTTGAGTCAATTGGAGGTGTACCTGTGGATGTATTTCAAGGCATACCTTCAAACTCAGTGCCACTTTGCTTGACATCATGGGAAAATCAAAATAAATCAGCCAAGACCTCAGAAAAGAAATTGTAGACCTCCACAAGTCTGGTTCATCCTTGGGAGCAATTTCCCAACGCCTGAAGGTACCACGTTCATCTGTACAAACAATAGTACGTAAGTATAAACACCATGGAACCACGCAGCCATCATACCGCTGAGGAAGGATACGCGTTCTGTCTCCCAGAACAACAGCAAAGGACCTTGTAAAGATGCTGGAGGAAACAGGTGCAAAAGTATCTATATCCACAGTAAAACGAGTCCTATATCGACATAACCTGAAAGGCCGCTCAGCAAGTAAGAAGCCACTGCTCCAAAACCGCCATAAAAAAGCCAGACTACGGTTTGCAACTGCACATGGGGACAAAGATCGTACTTTTTGGAGAAATGTCCTCTGGTCTGATGAAACAAAAATAGAACTGTTTGGCCATAATGACCATCGTTATGTTTGGAGGAAAAAGGGGGTTGCTTGCAAGCCGAAAAACACCATCCAACTGAGTTTAAATGTATTTGGCTAAGGTGTATGTTAACTTCCGACTTCAACTGTATAAGTGTCAAGTGTATCTGAAATGCAGCCGTACAGTAGGCTACACCTAAGCTATAACCTACTGTAGCCTATCAAAACTAATTGCACACATAGGCCTATAAAATCAGATGTAAAGACCAGATGAAATTGAGAAAAGTGAGGTAGGCAATGGAATGGACCGCAATGGCGCATTAAAAAGAGTGACAGTCCATGATTTTTTAAATCTATAGTATATATTATCGAAAAAGAAGACATCTTAAGATTTCTAGTGAACCTAAGGTTATGAATGAACTGTCAAAATGTAGTTCAATCGTGGTCTGGGGTGGTCTAGCGGTTAATCGCCTTTCTGGCACAAATAACTAAATCCCCCCCGATTGACTTGACTTAGTTACACATTTCAAATGTTTTGTTTACCCCATATGTAACTCTGTGTTGTTGTTTTTTATCGCACTGCTTTGCTTTATCTTGGCCAGGTCGCAGTTGTAAATGAGAACTTGTTCTCAACTGGTTTACCTGGTTGAATAAAGGTGAAATAAAATAAAATAAAAATATGGACAGTCCAGGGATATTTTACCCCCGATCTTGATAAATGACCATACCAGACACTTTTTGTTGTTGTATTTTACCCCCTTTTTCGATCTCGTCTCATCGCTGCAACTCCCCAACGGGCTCGGGAGGTGAAGGTCAAGTTATGCGTCCTCTGAAACATGACCCGCCATAACCACGCTTCTTAACACACACCCGCTTAACCCAGAAGCCAGCCGCACCAATGTGTCAGAAGAAACACCGTTCACCTGACAACGAGGTCAGCCTGCAGAAACCTGGCCTGCCACAAGGAGTCACTAGAGCGCAATGAGCCAAGTAAAGCCCCCCGGCCAAACCCTCACTACGCTGGGCCAATAGTGCGCAGCCCTATGGGACTCCCAATCACGGCCGGTTGTGATACAGCCCAGAATCGAACTAGGGTCTGTAGTGACGCATCTAGCACTGCGATGCAGTGCCTTAGACTGCTGCGCCACTCGGGAGGCCTGACACTTTTGTTTAAATATAGTTGTATTTAATGGGATAACATAAATAGGAAACAAATACAAGTATAACAGTAGGCTACACCAACATTAGTTTCCATTCATACAGTGTTGGGTAAATTGCCACTGAAGGTTTTGCCATTGTAAACTAGGAAATACTTTATTTCAATTGTACAGAATGCGTGTCAGATAGATAAATCGTCCTTAGTCTGTTCAAAAAGGACTATGTTGTTCTGATGATAATACCAACCAGAGGGCAAACATATCTTTGGTTGCAAGCAGTTTTAAGGTAACACTGACATCGTTTAGGGAGCGGTAATGAGGTGACCAATAATGGTTGCAATTGAGATCAGCTGTGCTGGTGAATTTAGCACATATTGATGGTTTAACGACACATCAGCTGGCGATAATCTAGTGCCATCAATGTTTGCAATAGGCCCCTTGTTTTTTTAATTATATTTCAATACATTCTGTCGGCCATGCATTAGCCTATCCATTCTCACATAATGAAAGATGTGAAAACCCATAATAGGCTAATGTTTGTGTTTCCCTGGCTGAGTTAATGAGCTCATTTGGGCCATCAGTTGATTGACAGATGTGGACCTCCTGAAGATCAATAAACTTTCCTCCAGTGTGGATGCTTGCCCATGTTTTATAGTTAGGCTGTGTATAATTGGTGCATTTGAAAAGTATTCAGACCCCTGTACTTTTTCCACATTTTGTTACGTTATAGCCTTATTCTAAAATGGATTAAATTGTTTTTCAATCTACACACAATACCCCATAATGACAAAGTAAAAACAGGTTTTTAAAATTGTAAAAAAAAAAAGAAACTGGAATATCACATTTACATAAGTATTCAGACCCTTTGTTGAATCACCTTTGGCAGCAATTACAACCTTGAGTCTTCTTGGGTATGACACTACAAGCTTGGCACAACTGTATTTGGGGAGTTTCTCCCATTCTTCTCTGCAGATCCTCTCAAGCTCTGTCAGGTTGGATGGGGAGCGTCGTTGCACAGCTATTTTCAGGTCTCTCCAGAGATGCTTGATTGGGTTCAAATTCGGGCTCTGGCTGGGCCACTCAAGGCCATTCAGAGACTTGTCCCGAAGCCACTCCTGCATTGTCTTGGCTGTGTGCTTGGGGTCGTTGTCCTGTTGGAAGGTGAAACTTCACCCCAGTCTGAGGCTCTGCAGCAGGTTTTCATCAAGGATCTCTCTGTACTTTGCTCCGTTCATCTTTCCCTCAAGCCTGACGTGTCTCCCAGTCCCTGCTGCTAAAAAACATCCCCACAGCGTGATGCTGCCACCACCATGCTTCACCGTAGGGATGGTGCCAGGTTTCCTCCAGACGTGACGCTTGGCATTCAGCCCAAAGAGTACAATCTTTGTTTCATCAGACCAGAGAATCTTGTTTCTCATTGTCTGAGTCCTTTGAGCGCCTTTTGGCAAACTCCAAGCCGGCTGTCATGTGCCTTTTACTGAGGAGTGGCTTCCGTCTGGCCACTCTACCATACAGGCCTGATTGGTGGAGTGCTGTAGAGATTGTTGTCCTTCTGGAAGATTATCCCATCTCCACAGAGGAACTCTGGAGCTCTGTCAGAGTGACCATCAGGTTCTTGGTCACCTCCCAGACCAAGGCCCTTCTCCCCCGAATGCTTAGTTTGGCCGGGTGACCAGCTCTAGGAAGAGTCTTGGTGGTTCCAAACTTCTTCCATTTAAGAATGATGGAGGCCACTGTGTTCTTGGGGACCTTCAATGCTGCAGACATTTTTTGGTACCCTTCCCCAGATCTGTGCCTCGACACAATCCTGTCTCTGAGCTCTACGGACAATTCCTTCAACCTCATGGCTTGGTTTTTGCTCTGACATGCACTGTCAACTGTGGGACCTTATACAAACAGGTGTGTGACTTTCCAAATCATGTCCAATCAATTGAATTTACCACAGGTGGACTCCAATGAAGTTGTAGAAACATCTCAAGGATGCTCAATGGAAACAGGATGCACCTGAGCTCAATTTCGAGTCTCATAGCAAAGGGTCTGAATACTTATGTAAATAAGGTATTTCAGATTTTTATTTTTAATAAAGGTGCTAACATTTCTAAAAACCTGTTTTCGCTTTGTGATTATGGGGTATTGTGTGTAGATTTATGAGGAAAACCATTTATTTAATCAATTTTAGAATATGGCTGTAACGTAACAAAATGTGGAAAAAGTCAAAGGGTCTGAATGCTTTCCGAATGCACTGTATGAGTCAATTTAGCCTATTGTACCTTGTATTATTTCTGATCATGTATTATGTTGGATGTGCGCTCACAATCTAATTGTTATTTGTCCAATGATTTTTGTAATTTCTGAACTTTAATTGAAGAGATAGAACAGTGTTGGAAAGACGGGGAAGATAGACGGAGGGTGAGTCAAAGGGCAGTGGGCTGGATTCAAACCCATTGTACAGTAAGTGTCTGCACCACACAGGCACTGAGGCCACCAATCATTTATTCTGCCTATTGCTTGCCTTGAACATATAGTAAAACAATTGATCTAAAAAAAACTGATTTTCCCTAACGGAAAATACATCTACCCCCGACAAATATGTCAATGTATTATAATCCACATAAGAATTCACACGAGACGCATTGTAGCCTGCACTAAACCTAAGGCTACTTCAACTGGCACTCAGTGGACCTGCAGTAAAGGTACAATGTAGGTATGGTACTGCATTGTATACAAACACCGCTTCCATCTGCCCCCTGGCAGCGATTATAAATATTTATTTAGATTTTCAAATCCTCCTGCTTCAGGATTACTTTCCTCCTGCAATGAAATGGGTCAACTTAAGATCCGACAGCTGTAGGAAATGCAATCCCTAAAAGGGAAACTTATTTTTCATTCACCCACAAAGTCCTCCTCTATCAGTGCCATAGACAGTGGCCGGTCCTTAGTAGCCTACATTTCCACCGAACAACCCTGGACATCAGCATTCAGTGGAGGAGTATGCAGCCGGCCCAGACAGGGACAACGTGGATGGAAATTTCACAGCCATTTCCATGACACAGCGTCAACTAGAACTCTGTGCCTGACAGTATGTTACTCATTTACATAGCAGCTGCCCTTATCCAAAGCAATTTCCATTGCTTACAATTTTCATACCGTACATTTTCAGGACAGATGGATGTTTAGTGCAGTAATCAAAGTGAATTGCTTCTCCCCTGGGTAAACCAGAAGTGATCCCTCTGGGGCCCTGAGCTTTGAGACTTCAGACTACAGTCTTGACAAAGCACAACATGGCTCATTGAAACTGCTGTATCTCAAGGTTACCGTATTGACGCACATACAGTGGGGTCTGAAATTATTGACACCCTTTTCATGTCATCTGACCAATCCAAGTGCCACTCCAGGCGTTTACATTTGTTGGATGACATGACAATAGAGCTCTTTGGCCACGCATGCCAGTGGTGGGTTTGGCGTTCAAACCTGGATGCCTCTGCCAGGAGGCTGAAACCTGGATGTCTCTGCCAGGAGGCTAAAACCTGGATGACTCTGCCAGGAGGCTGAAACCTGGATGCCTCTGCCAGGAGACTGAAACCTGGATGCCTCTGCCAGGAGGCTGAAACCTGGATGACTCTGCCAGGAGGCTGAAACCTGGATGCCTCTGCCAGGAGGCTGAAACCTGGATGACTCTGCCAGAAGGCTGAAACCTGGATTTCTCTGCCAGGAGGCTGAAACTTGGCCGCAAGTGTTTCTTCCAGCAAGACTATAACCCCAAGCACACCATAAAATTAACATTTTGCCACCTCAGTCTCTGGAGCTGAAACCCATTGAGAACTTGAAACAGCGGTTTGAATTGAAGAGGGCAGTCCATAAGCGCATATGAATGATATCAAGGATCTGGAAGGATTCTAGATGGAGGAGTGGTCTAAGATCCTTCTCAAGGTGTTCTCCAACATTTTAGATTAAGGGTCAGTGCCATTACCCTCACAAGGTAAGGTATTGAAAGGTATTGAAAACTTTTTGAGATTTTATTTTATTACTTGTTAAACAAAATCTCTTTCTCTGAGAAATTGTATTCCTATAAAAGAATATAATTTCCCAATTTGTTTGAGCATACAATATAACTAAAATGTTTTTATTTTATACAGTCATTTTTGCTCATCTTTATCAAGGGTGTCAATCATTTTGGACCCCATAATACATTGACGTAATACATAATACATTGACGTAAATTAGTACATAGACACAATATAGGCTTCTATGATAGACATCAAATGCAATAGTAATCTATACCTAGACTGCAGGCTCAGAAAGGATGCAAATAGTCCAGGTAGCCATTTGATTAATTGTTCAGAAGTCTTATGGCTAGGGGGTAGAAGCTGTTAGGAAGCCTTATGGACATAGACTTAGCGTTCCGGGTACCGCTTGCCGTGCGTTAGCAGAGAGAACAGTCTATGACTTGGGTGGCTAGAGTCTTTGACCATTTTTTGGGCCTAATTAAGATCTTAATGGTGGATTCTCATGTTTTATTAGTGTTGATGTGATCAAAGACTTCATCAACTTCAAAGGCTTCAACTACTGAATTGGAGGCAGTCAGTGGGTCAATTGGGGGAATCATTGTCTTCCGCACCTGCAGCGTGAAACAAAGAAGCTTTACATGAGCAATCGTTACACTCTGAGAATAATAATCATATATGGGTTTTTCACAATGTCAAAAGTAAGGGATCAGATACTAAAATAGGTTTATTTCTGTGAGTTATTTGTTTATCCTCCACATCCAATGTATAGGCAACTTAGTTCACCATTAACTTCTAACAGCTCTAGGTTTACTGTACACACTGACCACTATGAAGACTGTAATGTACACTGATACTATGCCCTCTGGTGGCCACTGGGCACACCTTAGCGCTGACCATCATAATGGCTCCAGTGCAATGAGTAGTGGAAGGAGTCATTGTAATGACTGTAGAACGTGGAATAAAGGGCAGTTGCAAGTAGGCCTAGATTATTGTAGACATTAACATAAAAAACAAAAAACAAATAATTTCTCACCATGATAGACATACTGAAATGGCTTCAAATAAAATCATGCTATTTTAAAGCTTTATGGAGACCTATCTACTGTCAACCAATACCCCTATCTGCCAAGCAAAACACTCCATACATTATAAGTCCTAGAATATATTGAAAATTGACTACAAAATGTACTTGAAAGGCTTCTTTTCAAAAAGTACTTGAAAGGCTTATTTTCAAAGAATACTTGAAATGCTTCTTTTCAAAAAGTACTTGAAAGGCTTCTTTTCAAAAAGTACTTGAAAGGTGTTCTACTACAATGATTTCAAGGAAAGTCTGTCAGTTCCGATGAGGTCAACAAACCGTTAAATTGTATGGTGACAACGGTGGCTGACCAGCTGCCTTATTGGAAAACATCCAACGTCTGGCCGAATTCCAGAATAGGTGACGAGCTGGTGCTGGTGCTGGTTCAGCAGAGTGGCCTAGCCTCACTGGAGGAGCCTGTTAATTGGAGCTGAGAGGATTGTCTTAAAATGGAAAGTTACGACAGAAGCCGCTGTCCATCTCTCTAATATTAGACCTCAGAGGAGCCTACCTACACAAGCAACCAGCAAAGAGGTAGTGCGGTGGTCATCTTATCCAGAAGGTTCATGGTAGAGAAATAGGCTTAACTTCAACAAACAAGATAAAGTACTAACGGCAGCCATGTTGGTATGGTATGGTACAGTATCTGGCCCCGTGTAGCTCAGTTGGTAGAGCATGGCGCTTGCAACGCCAGGGTTGTGGGTTCGTTTCCATGAATAAAAAAAAATAAAAAAATTATGCACTCACTAACTGTAAGTCGCTCTGGATAAGAGCGTCTGCTAAATGACTCAAATGTAAATATACAGTGGGGAAAAAAGTATTTAGTCAGCCACCAATTGTGCAAGTTCTCCCACTTAAAAAGATGAGAGAGGCCTGTAATTTTCATCATAGGTACACGTCAACTATGACAGACAAAATGAGAAAAGAAAATCCAGAAAATCACATTGTAGGATTTTTTATTAATTTATTTGCAAATTATGATGGAAAATAAGTATTTGGTCAATAACAAAAGTTTCTCAATACTTTGTTATATACCCTTTGTTGGCAATGACACAGGTCAAACGTTTTCTGTAAGTCTTCACAAGGTTTTCACACACTGTTGCTGGTATTTTGGCCCATTCCTCCATGCAGATCTCCTCTAGAGCAGTGATGTTTTGGGGCTGTCGCTGGGCAACACGGACTTTCAACTCACTCCAAAGATTTTCTATGGGGTTGAGATCTGGAGACTGGCTAGGCAACTCCAGGACCTTGAAATGCTTCTTACGAAGCCACTCCTTCGTTGCCCGGGCGGTGTGTTTGGGATCATTGTCATGCTGAAAGACCCAGCCACGTTTCATCTTCAATGCCCTTGCTAATGGAAGGAGGTTTTCACTCAAAATCTCACGATACATGGCCCCATTCATTCTTTCCTTTACACGGATCAGTCGTCCTGGTCCCTTTGCAGAAAAACAGCCCCAAAGCATGATGATTCCACCCCCATGCTTCACAGTAGGTATGGTGTTCTTTGGATGCAACTCAGCATTCTTTGTCCTCCAAACACGACGAGTTGAGTTTTTACCAAAAAGTTATATTTTGGTTTCATCTGACCATATGACATTCTCCCAATCCTCTTCTGGATCATCCAAATGCACTCTAGCAAACTTCAGACGGGCCTGGACATGTACTGGCTTAAGCAGGGGGACACGTCTGGCATTGCAGGATTTGAGTCCCTGGCGGCGTAGTGTGTTACTGATGGTAGGCTTTGTTACTTTGGTCCCAGCTCTCTGCAGGTCATTCACTAGGTCCCCCCGTGTGGTTCTGGGATTTTTGCTCACCGTTCTTGTGATCATTTTGACCCCACGGGGTGAGATCTTGCGTGGAGCCCCAGATCGAGGGAGATTATCAGTGGTCTTGTATGTCTTCCATTTCCTAATAATTGCTCCCACAGTTGATTTCTTCAAACCAAGCTGCTTACCTATTGCAGATTCAGTCTTCCCAGCCTGGTGCATGTCTACAATTGTGTTTCTGGTGTCCTTTGACAGCTCTTTGGTCTTGGCCATAGTGGAGTTTGGAGTGTGACTGAGGTTGTGGACAGGTGTCTTTTATACTGATAACAAGTTCAAACAGGTGCCATTAATACAGGTAGCGAGTGGAGGACAGAGGAGCCTCTTAAAGAAGAAGTTACAGTTCTGTGGGAGCCAGAAATCTTGCTTGTTTATAGGTGACCAAATACTTATTTTCCACCATAATTTGCAAATAAATTCATTAAAAATCCTACAATGTGATTTTCTGGAGAAAAAAATTCTCAATTTGTCTGTCATAGTTGACGTGTACCTATGATGAAAATTACAGGCCTCTCTCATCTTTTTAAGTGGGAGAACTTGCACAATTGGTGGCTGACTAAATACTTTTTTTCCCCACTGTATCTCTATCTGGGATCCATTCACATGTTTAGCTGCTAATGTTTAGCTGATCATGTATGTTTTTGCAGTGCCGTAGAGGGTCTTTATCGGGAAAGAAACAGCTTCAGAGCATCAGTATGAGAGAGTATTCCTTTCCTTTGATTTCACTGTATAGTCACGTTGCTATGATCAAGTCTATTTCTCTATTTACACAGAAAGCGAGCGCGCACGCCCGCACGCACGGACACACACACGGTTAATATGCAGTGTGGTCAGTCATTCCTTTATTATAGTGCCAGCGGCCTCACAAAAAGGCCTCAAGTCTGGTAAAGTAATCACTCCTGACAGCTGGTCAGAGTGATGCTTCCTCCTTGCCGTAATTAAAGCAGACCCCTGTAATTGGGCAATGATTTAAGTCATCGTCCCGTTAGGAGGTCAAGCAGGACATGGAAGGATTCATTGCTCTACAGTGTAACATCTCAGTCACTTTTTGTTCAACATTACAGCTCAGTCAACCAGGTGTGTTTTGTCGCTATTTTACAACCTAATACTGTTCCTGATTTAGAGCCGAAAGAGGATGAACTCTTCCGTTTCCATGGGCGTTATGACATTTCATATTTCAACATGTCCGTTTCTCCGGGTAGGGTTTTAGGTTAGGCACAAACACACCTTGGCCCTAACCCACCAACCCTAACCTTCACCTTAATCCTAAACCTAACCTTAAACCTGCTCTTAACTATGAACCTTATCTCTATCTCAAAACGTAACCCAAAGGAGAGGTGAATGGGTGAATCCAGTGGGGTTAAATGGGTGAATCCAGTGGGTGAATGGGTGAATCCAGTGAGGTGAATAGGTGAATCCAGTGGATGAATGGGTGAATCCAGTGAGGTGAATGGGTGAATTGGTGAATCCAGTGTGTGAATGACTGAATCCAGTGAGGTGAATTGGTGAATGGGTGAATCCAGTGGGTGAATGGGTGAATCCAGTGAGGTGAATCCAGTGGGTGCATGGGTGAATCCAGTGGGTGAATGGGTGAATCCAGTGGGTGAATGGGTGAATGCTGTGCTGAATGTAGCTGATCACTCATCCTCTGTGATGGACAGTGAGCCTCCCCTGGAGCTTTCTCATCCCACTGTCACACGACAATGGATGTTCACTTTAACTAGGTGATACCTGCTAGAGCCTGCTTACCCCACAGGCAGTAAGGGTGATCGGCAGCACACTCAGCATGCTTTCTACCAAAGCACTTTGTACTTAGAGTTCATTTCAGACTAAAGCCAATGTACTATACTAAACTTGACATGCTATGATATTTTGGATGGTTGCAAGATATGTAATGACTAGGTGAAAAATCTGTCATGTGCACTTGAGCAAAGCAAGTGCACTGCTCCTGTAAGTCGCTCTGGATAAGAGCGTCTGCAAAATGAAAAAAATATGTAAATGTAATAAAGCACGTACAATTGATTGTTAATGGTAAATACATGTGTAAGATCTGTGAAATTGCATTTTGGTAACAATTTCCCAAAGCATATCCTGACAAAAAACATAATCATATTATGTGAAGCTTCTATAAATGGCTTGTAGCTGTAATATTGGTTATGAATGTTGTAGGTTTTCATAAAGTTACGATTATATTAGAAATGTCTGCTCTGAATTTAAAAACAATAATTAAATTACAATTTGATAGAGTTATCTCTAGGTCCATCATTACAGTGTACTTGAGAGGTGTTCTCTATACGTCCATATAATATCCTTTCATTACAGTGTACTTGAGAGGTGTTCTCTATACGTCCATATAATATCCTTTCATTACAGTGTACTTGAGAGGTGTTCTCTATACGTCCATATAATATCCTTTCATTACAGTGTACTTGAGGTGTGTTCTCAGAAACAACGCAGCAGGATGCGACACCTATTCTGACTTATTGACAGTTAAAAAGCAACGTAAATTGTCGAAAGTGCCTCAAGGTCAAAGTTCAGTGTTCCCCTGGATGGATTTGTCCTGAAGAGGCTTATTTATGGCAGTAAAAATGTATAACATGCTAGGGCTGGTAATCCTCTTGTCAGCTTGGGGAGCTGAGTGGAAACCACCACAGAACAGTTCAGGGTTCAGGTCCACACCAGCCCTTTAACAGGAAGGAGGAGGAAGCAACAATAAGAGAGCTGCTCTACCACCCACCCAGAGCATGGATAAAGCACATTGTGTCAGTCTGGGAGTTGGACGTCCAGTAGGCCAGTGCTTGTGCCCATAGAAATGAACATGGCACGTGCGCGCAGGGGGGGCGCGGGATGTTCCCCAATGCTAGAAGGGGGTTCCAGAGTGAGAAGGTTTCATTGTTACGTGTTCCCAAACCTTTTCACTCTGGAACCCCTTCTAGCATTGGGGAACATCCCGCGGAGAGAATTTTGCACGTTTAAAGCTTATTTCCTACAATTCTACAGATTTTGTCATGGGCTAATTTTTTTGCAAATCTATACATTTTGCCATGTCTAACATGTACTCGTGATATTTGAGTGACTAAAAAATTTGAACAAAATCTATGGGCTAAAAAACCTAAATAAAAAACAGCTGACATGGGCTAGTTGATCTGGAATTTTATAAATAACTCTCTAAGGTATGCAATGACTAACATGACAAGAGGAACTGATTATGCACTATCCAATTTCGAAATTCTACTATTACAACTTTCAAGAGTATGTTTAAAGCCAGACGGAGTAAATAAAATAAATAACAATAGCCTTGCTTGGCAGACTGTGAGTGTGGCGCTTCAAAGAGGATCTGGTGTGAGCTAGCCTGAACAGAGTGAGCATTGTGTGGACGGCACAGAAAATCTAGCCTCGTCTGGGAGCTGAGAGACTGAGGATCAGGGTAACAGGGACACTGACTGGACACTATAGGGCCGTAGGTCGACGGGCCCCGCTGACTGACTGACAGATGAGGCTCCAGAAGGGCCCTAATAGGATGAGGCTAGGCCCCCACCACGTGGCCAGGGAGGGATTACGCTGAGCGAGCAGAAGGTAAACAGATTATTCCCGAAACTGAACTTGCTTTTTGAACCTCGTCACCGTTATCACACTTATACCGACAGTGGAGTAACTTGGAGTTCCTTTCCATGCCCCCTCACCTTGGCACCTTTTTCAATCCTTCGTCCAGGTCTGCAGGGATCATTGACTGACTCAAAGATCAAACCAGGATTCTAACTCCAGGATTCTAACTCCAGGATTCTAACTCCAGGATTCTAACTCCAGGATCTAACTCCAGGATTCTAACTCCAGGATTCTAACTCCAGGATTCTAACTCCATCTGCTAAACCCTAACTGGAGCCAAGACAATAGTGCACTTCCCCTCTTTTGGATCTAGAGCCTAGAGACTTTGTCACCAGCGACAATATATTTTTCCTCATGGACTCGAGATAAAGGTTTTGAGTGACTTTCCTTTGGTTTCCAAATGAAAACTTTTTGGCTCTGAAAGGACCTAAACTAGTCCATCATGCATTTGAGAACGGGACTGTTCCTCACCCTATTTCTCTTTACCCTTGCAGCCCCACGAATCAAAGGTAAGCTCTCACTCCAGGGACCTGTCTGGCTTGTTGTTTTGTTTCCTGTCGCACAGTGTAATTGAAGTTAAATTATGCTGTGTTCTTTCACAATGAGGGAGATATGGTGTGCATGCTTGAGTACAGTACATTCTTGAAGGTTCTGATCAGAGGGCAGAACCATTGTGGTATGACAAATTGACTATTCGCAAATCTCTCATTAAAAGTTTTCACAAAGGTTGTGACCTGCTTGCTGCATTACGTAAGAGGACTTCCACAGAGAGCAGTGTGATCCACTTGACTTCGACCTACACTCAATCAAGGGCCACAGCATTTACAGCTGCTTTAGCCAGCAAATACAGCATCAGCTCATCCTACCTGTCAAACTTGAATCCATGTATTTTTTTGCATTGATTTGAATATACATTCCTATAGAAATGTAATAAACCTGGAGGGAAAACTGTTAGGCCACATTACACAAGTCACTATTGGTTACATTGAGCTAGGTGATCCCCATGAACACATTTTCTAAAATTCTGCAAAACCTTTGCATTAGCCGACCTCTGTTGGGTCCAGATTCTGGCTGGATTGTGTCTTCGGTCCGTTCATTATCCCAAAAGAAACAAAGGCATTCTGTTCTCAGTGGTGCTCGACACTAATCTTTTCTGGCTTGTAGCTCTGCTCTGTGAGGCCCTCAATGTAGTGTTCCGCATTAGGGGCCATTTCCCCTGCAGGCCCTCATGCTAGCCCATGTGCATGTCAGAATCTTCATTCCTCACTGAGCACATTTCACATTGTGTCTTATTTGTTTGTCAATATGTTCTCTAATTGGAGAATAAGTCTGGGTTTTGCGGCTAATAGTCCCCATTCTGAACCTAGCATTTGATCTTTGAGGTTTATTGCTGTCTAGTTGGGGTTGAGTGTTTGGGTGGTTGTGGTGGGGGCAAATGTCTTTGGCATTGGGCAGCGACTGCCCCACTTTGAGTCAAACAATGGATCACAGATCACCCACACATTATTGGCATAGATTTCTCTGTAACGGGCCAAATTGGGACCGGCAGCACCTTTGATCAAAATAAATATTGATCCTTATTACGGTTGGTATGTGTATGATATCACACTTCAATTAACCCAATGTTTCTGTGACAATGGGAACTGGATATCCTGGTACTGGACAGTGAGAGACACAGACTATAGTGTTCTGACTAAACAAGCTAGTTTTGTGAATTACCATATCAGACAGCCTGGATTAGCAGTGTCTGTCTACCAACCATTTCATCTACTGAGTTTATACATTGTAATCTCTCAAACAAGGCACTTTCTGGCCACCTCTCCGTGGTCAAAGTATATAAATCGTTTTCACTGATTTCTTTGTGGCCTCTACTGTCTAATCCCCCTAGCCTCTGTTAGGAACTCATTGAGCCAGGGGCTTAATGTCTTAAATGTCCAATGCAACCGTTTTTTTCTAATTTCTGGGTAACAATTAAGTACCTTACTGTGATTGTGTTCAATAGTCCAAAATAAACAAAAATAGCTTCTTAGCAAAAAGCTATTTCTCAAGCAAGAATTTAGTTAGGACTGTCTGGGATTGGTCTGAATGAGGGACCTAATTGGAGGAGCCAAATGGGAGGGATATGTAACCTGAAAACTAGCTATTATTGGCAGAGAGGTTTGAAACTCTCTTTGTTATTGGTCTATTAACTTATACCGCTTGGTGATGTCGCCAGGCAGGCCAAAACTCCACCCCTGCAAAACTAGCAGATATTTTAGGCGGTCTTTTCAAACAGCTCTTACACTATTATTCCAACTTCGTAGAAATAGATATATAAAACACAAGAAAATCCAATTTTTGACTGCACTTCCCCTTTAAGAAACCCTCTGGAGTTTACCACCTGGTTCCTGTAAAGCATGCCTTAAAAAATTAGCTCACTTTGAATGGAGTGACTGTATTCACTGGCCTAATTGTCGTTCATAACACCATGGCACTACCTTGCTGCGACGGACAAGACTGTGAAATGGGGGAAGTGGAGATCTTGTGTTTCCTGAATAAAGTAAAGCCAGCTAGGTCATATAGCTTTTTCATCAATTAGGAATGACTCTAATACGGCACTGGTCTGAAGGACTTTGAAATAACATTGGTCAGTCATAATTGTTACAGTTAAGGTGATCTAACCTGTTATTGTCCTACTATGTCATTCACAAACAACCACTGACAAATTATATTTGTCACATGCGCCGAATACAACATGTGTAGACCTTACAGTGAAATGCTTACTTACAAGCCCTTAAACAACAATGCAATTTTGTAAAAAATGTATAACAAAATTATTAAAATAACAAATAATTAAAGAGCAGCAGTAAAATAACAGTAGCGAGGCTATATACAGCGGGTACCGGTACAGAGTCAATGTGCGGAGGCACAGGTTAATCGAGGCTATAGCTTTATGAAGAGTCATTGTACAAGGATATGATGTCATTCGAAACAAATGCTGAGCATTGATGACTTTCAATCAAACACTTGCTCTTGAATCCCTTTGGAGATGCTCAACATGAACTAGTTTCATTGTGCTTCCAAAATTAGACTTAGTATCCCCTCAGTGACAGTGAGGGACAGTGAGGGACAGTAGTCCACTTAGAACGCTGGACAGTGGCCATTAGGTACAGTAAAGTCTTGACTGTTTTAGTAGCTACCATTTTAAATACTCTTCTGAGTCAGTTCAGGTTAGCCTGAGACACTGTTTGGGAAAGAAAGCAGCATACATCTTCTGCATCTTATATTGCTAAATGACAAAAAATATATACACGGATAGGTGCAGTGAAATGTGTTGTTTTACAGGGTCAGCCATAGTAGTACGGCGCCCCTGGAGCAAATTAGGGTTAAGTGCCTTGCTCAAGGGCACAGACAGATTTTTCACCTTGTCGGCTCTGGTATTTGATCCAGCGACCTTTGGGTTACTGGCCCAACACTCTAACTGCTAGGCTACACTATATTTAGGCATATTTGGCCAAAAAGGTATGGTAAGATAACCATTTCTAATATGTATTTTGTAGACCTACAGGTCCAAGATTTGTCTGGAATCCGAGATGTCAAATACAGACACTTCCTAGAGAGTATAAGACCAGTCAAACACACCACCAATGTCAAAATGATAAAGGACCTGGACAGGCACCGGACGAAGAGGTCGACGTTCTTCACCACAGGGGTGAAAATATGTCCTCAAGAGAAGATGAAGGAGGTCATCTCCAGCCATCGGGCCTACTACAAACTTAGAGGTAAGGGCATGGTGCTAGCGGCGCAAAGGTTGTGGGTTCAATTCCTGCTGGGGTCACATACGCAAAAAATGTATGCACTCCCAGTACTGTCGCGTCGGATAAAAGTGTCTGCTAAATGGCATATATAAGGGCGTGGATCTAATGAGAACAGGAAAATATCATATAAATCCTTAGTATTCATATTGCACTAACTGTAAGTCGCTCTGGATAAGAGCATCTTCTAAATGACTAAAATGTAAATAGTCATGGGACACCTTCAGACAGTGGGATGATTAAGCTAGTCTAAAAACAGTGGCTCTGAACTATGTCCTATTTTCCTAGAGAGATAAAGGAGTTAAACAGAAAATCTCTCACTAAATTTAACAGTTTAATAAATAATTGCTGGCTTTTAAGTTATGGTTGAGACTTTACAATGTGGGAGAAGTTTAACTTCTTAATCACACAATAATATAGATGTTCACTTAAATCCTTTCATAAGCCCTCGGAAAGTCATGTTATGCAGATTTTATGCATAGATTCTGTTGAGTGACTGGCTAAATTCAGGGACGGAGTGACATTGAGGTGAGGGTATTCAAACAGTGAATATATCGTGGAAATAATAACTTGCGAAATGCAAGAGAATGTCTCGCAGGCGTAAACATATTGGATCATTCAAGTGGTTTGTTGCTCCTCATAACAGAAGTAAACACAACAAAAGCTTTAGGGCTTTTTGTGATTCATGTTTCTAACATTCCCGACCATCAGGGACGAGTACATTTCGTTCCCGCATTGGGAAGTGACATTTAACTGATACATTATTCAAAGCTGTCCAATCATATTAACGGTATGCGTCAAAATAGTTAGTCCAAACCTAGGCCGTAATGAATCCATTATTGAGTCTTGTCTTACACGTATGCGCTAATGAGATGCAAATACATTGACTTGCCATTTAGTCTATATGCTAAGAGTTGTTCTCACACAGGTCTTTATTCAGCATTCTGATATGTTTGACTATACTTTTAGTTTGTCAGGAAGCGATATGGGAGGCTTTCCGTATCTTCTTGGACAGGGTTCCTAACTCCGAGGAGTACAAACACTGGACCTACGCCTGCCAGCATGGCTCTCTCTGTCTGGACGAGGTGGCCAGGAACTTCAGCAGTACCCAGGAACATATTGACATGGTGGCCAGAGTGAGTAATAAAACCTTCATGCATTTCCATGCATCATAGTAATAAGAGTAACATTGAGGGGTAATAACAGTGATGAAGATATAGTATGTTATTCTATATTTTGAATTTGAGTGTCGGTTTGTTTTTTAGAGAGTTGCTGAACAGGAGAAGATCCAGAAAGAAAGGTAGGTAGAGCAAATGTTGGAGAAATTGTAGATGTTATTTAGAGGTATCACAAGAAGTAGGCCTGCAATGTTTAAATCAAACTGATGCTCAACACCCTTCCGGCATGAATTTTCAACTGACTACCTTATTTTATCAATTGTATTCTAATGTAATATGGTGTTTGAAAACAAAATAGATGTTAAAAAAAATCTTAAATCAATGTTTCATACCCCATTGTTATTTTAGCTTTCACTACAAAGTTCTAAAATGGCTAGCAACCATCTCCAGAGACAAACTTCTCTAAACAGTTGTTCAGAAAGGTTTAAATTATAATAGTAAAAAGTAATCATCACTCGCTGTTGCAGCAAGGATCATTATTGTTATTTTATTGTGTTACTTTTGATTTATATTGTTTTATTGTATTTTTTGCAAATATTTTCTTACTTTAGGGTTTGTAAGTAAACATTTCACGGTAAGCTCTACACCTGTTGCATTCAGCGCATGTGACAAATACAATTTGATTTGATTTGATTTAATTGGTAGAAGGCAAAAACAGGTCAACTCAAATAACCCTCCTCAGCTCTCTAAACTGATGGAGCCTGTACACCTGGTGGCCTGAGTTAACATACAACTCTGACCTGACCCACCTTCTCTGTGGATCACAGCCCAAACAACTTGGGTGATAGGATGATCATGGTAGGATTCTGGACCAAGGCCTAGAGAGCAAGAAACCACCTTTTGACCTTTTGTACATTTTGTAATTGTTGTCAAATTTGTATTCTTGATTTCCAGCAGTGAAGTACCAAGAGCTGGAGGAACTGAGATCGAGAAATGTAAGCACTCCACATTCATCCATACATTATGCTAAATGTAATAATACAACATCCCGGAATTAATGCACAACGCTTACTTTGTAGGCTCAAAAACTCCATCAGAACTGTTTAGCATTCCGAATGAAGCAGGGGACGTAAGTTCAATCATATTTTCTGAGGGCTACCTTGCCTTGGCTTTATAATCTTGGTTGAACGTTGACAGTCTCGTTGATTGAAAATGACATCGCTGCTTTTGCTTTCCACAGATAACAGAGATTCCAAACATTGTACCAGAGGAGGCGGTTATTGAGGAGCAGATAGTGGAGTTCAGTGTCACCATAGCAGACCCTGGCTACAGTGAACTTCTTCTGAGAGACCCTGCAGCTCCCCAGTACCATGACATCACACGCGATCTCCACGATACGGTGAGGCGAACTGGGAGGATTTGTCCTTGAAAAGTCTTAATAACTAGGAACAAATAAATTAGCCTTTGTTGCAGAGATGGGTTTAGTGAACTACACAATGACTAACCTTGACTGAGGCCTGTTGACTCATTTTAGCTCCCAGAGCTAATGCCTAGGCTTTAGCTCAATGGGCTAACATAGGTGGGCGGCGCACAATTGGCCCAGCGTCGTCCAGGGTAGGGGAGGGAATGGCCGGCAGGGATGTAGCTCAGTTGATAGAGCATGGCGTTTGCAACACCAGGGTTGTGGGTTCGATTCCCACGGGGGGCCAGTATAAAAACAATACAAAAATAAAAATATGTATTCACTAACTGTAAGTCGCTCTGGATAAGAGCGTCTGCTAAATGACTAAAATGTCATGTAAATGAGTCACCCAGATGACTCAGGTATGATACCTGGTGTGTTAGATTACTAAGACATTCACATATGTAAGAATTTATTATATCACACTCTTTAAGGTAATACCTTTATTGAAGAACTGATTGTTGGCCACATAATTAGGTAGGCCTTGTGTGGGACAATCCTTATAATGCCTCATTGTATATTGCTTCCATAGGCATAGATAGCCATTACACAGAGGGAAATGTGAGCAGTGATTTGAGATAATCACAAGCTCCTTCAGCAAAAGAGTTTTGCAAAGGATTGCAAATGTCTCAAGTCTTTTGCAGGCATACAATATTTGTGAATTATTATTTATTTCCACCATGAATGCCTTTTCCTAGTCTAGAATTTCTAACATCCCAAATGAGCTTGTGCTTTTTAAGAAGCTTATGATAACGGTAAATCCAGCAGTGTATTGGGCAACATCAAAAGACTGAATTGGATTTGTAACCCCAGCTCATGAATGATTCCTAGAGAAAATGCATGCCTTCCGGATAAAGAAGAAATTCACAAAGGTCTGTTGACGGCACATAGATTATTCTACAGTGAGAGATCCATATTATAATGCAAGCTATTTCTCTGTGTTGGTTATATATTTTCCATTTGTGTGATGTTATTTTGTTTAGAATGATTATTGCCCCAGAGAGAATGCTGCATAAATCTAAGAAAGATGTGTTATGTAAACATAACCATCAAATGTCTCTTTTCCACAGATGGTTCACGTTTTTGACAAACTTCCTGGGTATAAAGATCTTCGTGTTTTGGGATTTCGGTTGGTTGAATTTAGGTAGGTTGTTCAAGGAACTGTGAAGGTACTAACAAGTCAGCCAAATATTTCATTCCATTGAACAGGCTCCATTTGACATACATACTCGCTGCGCAGAGTGATGCTGTCTCATTAGCAAAGGAATAACAAAACAGTGTTCCATTAGTCAGAGGTCTTTCAAACTTTGGCATTTGCTATATTTGCTCAAATGCTTAGATAAGAAATGCTGTGAGAAATACATACTATTTCCCTAATATAAGCTCTGCTTTGTTGACAGATCTGATGATGTGTCAGTCCGCTATGCTGTGGTGTTTGAGACGAGTGGAGAAGACCATGACAAAGAATCTAGAACCACTCAAGAACCAGGCACAGGGACAGTTGTTTACACAAACGGGCACAGACTGAAGGATCTGGTTTCCAAGGCCTTGAGCGAGGAGACGTCCCTGCCTGTGGACATACAAACACTCAGTTTTGAACCTGGTAAGCTTAATTTAAAGCTCAGGTCAACTGGGATATAATCTTTGAGGAGATGCTAACTTTAATATTTTCCCTTCAGATCCGACTTTTTCTCTACGCGAGGAGTTGGAGTCGACCACCTTGGAGACCTTGCTAGAGGAGTTTGTCGGGCACACCGAAGGTTTCTTACCAACTGTTGCTGTCGGAGAGGACTATCTTGAGGCTTTTACAGACACACCTGAGGAACTCACTGTTGTGCCTTTAAGTGACTCAGTTACTGTTCTTCTCACTGAGGCTACCACTGCCTCCCCTGCCATTGAAGTAACCCCCAATACTCCCCCAGAGGGACTTAGTGAGAGTCCTCCCTCAGTAGAAGTAGAGGAGCCTCCAGTGGCGGCTACAGAGGAGATGCTTGAGGTAGAGGAGCCTCCAGTGGATATTACAGAGGAGACGATTGAGGTAGAGGGGCCTCCAGTGGATGTTACAGAGGAGACGATTGAGGTAGAGGAGCCTCCAGTGGATGTTACAGAGGAGACGATTGAGGTAGAGGGGCCTCCAGTGGATGTTACAGAGGAGACGATTGAGGTAGAGGAGCCTCCAGTGGATGTTACAGAGGAGATGATTGAGGTAGAGGAGCCTCCAGTGGATGTTACAGAGGAGACGATTGAGGTAGAGGAGCCTCCAGTGGATGTTACAGAGGAGACGATTGAGGTAGAGGGGCCTGCAGTGGATGTTACAGAGAAGACTATTGCGGTCAACGAGCCTCCAGTGGATGTTACAGAGGATACGTTTAAAGTAGAGGAGCCACCAGTGGATGTTACAGAGGAGACGATTGAGGTAGAGGAGCCTCCAGTGGATGTTACAGAGGAGACGATTGAGGTAGAGGGGCCTGCAGTGGATGTTACAGAGAAGACGATTGCGGTCAAGGAGCCTCCAGTGGATGTTACAGAGGATACGTTTAAAGTAGAGGAGCCACCAGTGGATGTTACAGAGGAGACGATTGAGGTAGAGGAGCCTCCAGTGGATGTTACAGAGGAGACGATTGAGGTAGAGGGGCCTGCAGTGGATGTTACAGAGAAGACGATTGCGGTCAAGGAGCCTCCAGTGGATGTTACAGAGGAGACGTTTGAGTTAGAGGAGCCTCCAGTGGATGTTACAGAGGAGATGATTGAGGTAGAGGCTACAGAGGGGATGCTTGACATAGAGGAACCTACAGTGGATGTTACAGAGGATACGTTTAAAGTAGAGGAGCCGGCAGTGGATGTTACAGAGGAGACGTTTAAAGTAGAGGAGCCGGCAGTGGATGTTACAGAGGAGATGATTGAGGTAGAGGAGCCTCCAGTGGATGTTACAGAGGATACGTTTAAAGTAGAGAAGCCGGCAGTGGATGTTACAGAGGAGACGTTTGAGGTAGAGGAGCCTCCAGTGGATGTTACAGAGGAGACGATTGAGGTAGAGGAGCCGGCAGTGGATGTTACAGAGGAGACGTTTGAGGTAGAGGAGCCTCCAGTGGATGTTACAGAGGAGATGATTGAGGTAGAGGAGCCTCCAGTGGATGTTACAGAGGAGACGATTGAGGTAGAGCAGCCTCTAGTGGATGCTACAGAGCAGACGGTTGATATAGAGGAGACTGTGGATACGACAGAGGCCTACCTTTGGGTTAAGCCACCATTTACAACTCTGGCGGCCATTACTGAACAGCCTGCCACTAAGGAGACACTTGGTCTAGAGGAGACTGTAGATGCGACAGAGGCCTACCTTTGGGTTTGGCCACCAGTTACAAGAACGGTAGTTACAGAACAGCCTACCACCGAAATGATTACTCTCTTTCCCCCTGAGGAAGATGCTGAGGAGACCCTCCCAACTGTTGAACCTAAGGAAGATGAAGGTAATGTTCTGCTTATAAACCAAGTGGCAAAATTTATGGAAGCATTTTTTGATTTCAATTTCAATCTTTTTGATTGAAATGGATTTGTATGTCATTTTCTGATATTTTAAATTTTCTTTAAAAAGGACCCACAACTACTGAGGCAGCTTTAGAGGAGCAACCAGATGGAGACAATCAAATTATCACCACTACAGCATCTCTAGATGTAGAACCTGCATCCATCGAAACATTCACCACTGCGACACAATCACCAAACATGGCTTTATTTGAGGATGATGTCAACCAAGCAGAGCCTGAGGAAGTCCCCTCAGCATATATTCCCCCCGGACCTTCAAAAGGAGGGGACACCCCCCAAGAAGAGGAACCACTTGAGATGGACGTGGATATCTCTAATGATGACTCGGACATGCAGGAGGATGTAGATGTAGAAAAGGTAGAGGACGGTACACAAGCCGCCGATAAGCTGGACGAGTTTGGCAGTGGATTGGAAGGTCCATTTGAGTCCACTGCACCGCCAGCACTCACACACATGAACACTCCTTTAATGGCCAGTACTGGAAAAGCCAAAGAAATGGTGGTGTTCTTTAGTTTGCGAGTCACTAACATGATGTTTTCAGAGGACCTGTTCAACAAAAGCTCTCCTGAGTACAGGTCATTGGAGAATACCTTTCTTCAGCTGGTAGGTAAACACATTTTTGTGCTCGATATTATGTTTCTGCATGCCTTGTTGTCATACCTGTATTTTTAGCTCCAAGATCTTGTTTCAAACTGTTTGATAAGCTAATTGTGCAGTAAGTAATGGTTGGATGTTTGAAGTGAAGTGAACATTTAAGTATCCCCAAGTGAGTAGGGGCTATTTTTTAACCTAGACAAGTGATGATGTAAACCTGATTTAATTAATTAATTAATTACATTAATTAATTAATCCATACTGGTGCTATATGTTAACAGCCAAGTACATTGGGGTAGAGTTCTCAGAGTTCATCAGAAGACCTGTTCATATAAAAAACTGGCTACATTTTGTTTTACTTAGAACCAGTTCTCTGAGCCCAGAGACTCGCCATATCCTGGAGCCAGTAAATCTGGGACTGGGAGACAGAGGACGTTAGCTTCAATACCGGTATTTCCATATTGGAACTATTTCTTTCATGCCTCAGAGAGAGCATGGCCTATTTCTTTTCTAACTTTTCTGTACATATCTCAAACATTTATTAGAATCTATCTTAGAATTTACTTTCATTGACTAACATTTGCCTGCGAGTAGCACTTGACAAAAAGTAACATCTCTACAACCACTGACTCATTTGTCAATGGTGCTTGGCTAAATGATACATACCTGCAGTTTCTGAAATGCACTTTTAGTAATCAATCTAAAGATATTACGATTTCTTTCCTGTCTGTTCGTCTGAGTCTTTCAATTATTTTATCTTCTATGTTATTTGTTTTGTCAAAGACAGTTACATTTGCCTTAATCCTGTGCATTCTGCTCAGGTTTTGGTTTCTCAGGGTCTCATTTGGTGTTAAGAGCTAGCTAATGGCAAAGAGGTTTGTTCATAATGAACCATGTCTAGGGATGTGTATAGAATTTGTAAGTCTGTCCACCAAGATTTACCTAAGGCTTATAAGGTATAAAAGCTAGGAATAGCTGTTTCAGGTACAAAATGGTGTATAGGTATATATCCAGATGGGTAGCGTTTGTGCTCTCTTTTCACTTTTGCAAGAACACGAGAGATAAGATGTTGTCGATATTAATATCCTGGTTTTTATCTGTAAGTCTTTTAAAAAAACACAGAGCGAGACAAATATTTACATCCATTGGTTTTTAGGAACATCCAACTATTGTGGACAGCTTAGACGTGCTTGGAATGATTTTGATCTTGTGCTCTGTTGCTTTTTATTCTCTATATATACACACAGTGCTGCTTGAAAGTATGTGAACCCTACAGAGCTGGTCAATATTTTTGCTATAAAATAAACATAAAATCCTTATCTAAACCCCAATTCGTAATAAAGACATTCCAAGTAAATGACAGAAACAAAAAAATATATATTTACATTGTTCAGTTAACAAAAGTGGTTTATTGAACAGAAACTCAGATTTGATGTGTGCAAAAATATGTAAACCCCTTCAGTCAATAGCTTGTGGCACCTCCATTAGCAGCAATAACTATAGCCAGTAATCAGTCTCTGACATCTGTTTTGAGGAATTTTTGCCCACTCCTCCTTACAGAACTCAGCCAATTGAGTGAGGTTTGAGGGGTGTCTGACATGAACTGCCCGCTTCAGGTCCTGCCACAGCATCTCAATTGGATTTAGGTCAGGACTTTGACTTGGCCAATCCAAAACACAAATCTTCTTTCTCCTGAGCCATTCTTTGGTAGATTTGCTTGAATGCTTTGGGTCTTTGTTTTGTTGGAAGACCCATTTTTAGCCCAGCTTTAGCTCCTTGACTGATGGCCTGACGTTCTGTTCAAGAATCTCCTGGTATACCTCAGAATTCATGTTTCCCTTAATGATGTGGAGTCGTTCAGGTCCAGAGGAGGAAAAGCAGCCCCAGATATTGACATTCCCACCACCATGCATGACTGTTGGGAAAAGGTTATTTTGGTGGTAGGTAGTTGGGTTTTCGCCAAACATAGCAGTGCTAATTCTGACCAAAAAGGTCAATTTTGGACTCATCGGTCCAGAGAATGGACTTCCAGAAAACTTCAGGTGGTCTCTGACAAAGTTAAGACGGGCAGTTTGGTTCTTTTTTGACAGCAGAGGCTTCTTCCTACCAACCCTCCCATGAATGGCATTTCGATTCAGTGTTCTTCTTATTGTTGAAGCATGCACAGTTACCTGAGATGCTCTCTAGATGTTCTGTTTGGGTTGGCTTTTACCTGATTTATTATTGTTCGTGTGGCTCTTGGGGATATTTTGGAAGGGCGTCCACTTCTAGGCCAAGTTGCTGTCATGTTAAATGCACTCCATTTGTACATTATTTGCCTCACAATGGACTGATGGAGCTCAAATCTTTTTTATAATATTTTATAACCTTCCCCAGATGTGCTCTCACTACCCTCATCCTGATGTCCTCTGAGATCTCCTTTCCTCTCGGCATGGTGTGCTTTGCATTCACCTGAATGGGTAACACCAAACGGACCAGGTTTCTTATCTCTATTTATCAGAGTCCCGCCCAAAAACGTTCCTCTCCTTTGATTGGTTCATTTGGTAGCTAATTATTTACCCACCTGATTCTACTTACCTACTTGATTTAATCAACGCAACTTGGGGTTCACTTATTTTTGCACCTGCACTAATTCCTTTTTAATTTTGTTTTTCTACTACACGCATGATTTCCTCTATACCAGGACTGCCCAACCCTGTTCCTGGAGAGCTACCGTCCTGTAGGTTTTTGCTCCAACCCTAATCTAGCACACTTGATTCTTATAATTAGCAGGTTGATAAGATGAATCAGGTTAGTAACACCTGGGATTGGAGTGAAAACCTACAGGAGGGTAGCTCTCCAGGAACAGGGTTGGGCAACCCTGCTCTACACCAATATATGGTGTTGGTAAATATAAACCTGTTATGTCAGATCAAAAAGACTGGTTCTGATTAAATGAAGATTTCATGGTAAAAACTGAAAAAATCTAATTGCACAAGGGGTTCACATACTTTCAAGCAGCACTGTATGCATTACAATGATTGTATTACATTCTGACTAGTGTGCATGCTTACTTTAGCTTGCTACATCAATTTGAAAGAGGCATTGTGGTAAAGGAACGTTTGGTCATTTTGGGTATTTATTAAAAAAACACAAGCCACATTAAAACAATATTTTTATATGCTGGCTACTTATGTGTGTGAGTAGGACTGTAGAGGTGAATGAATTGTGCCAATGGTTAGATAAACTGAATGTGGCTGATATTGCTAAAAGCAGGAAAGTCTCTGTTTTTTGTACAGTGATGGGAGTGAGACTTGCTAAACTCCCTCCTAGCTAACTCTATGTGGACAGCCCCGGGTGATCTGGATCATAGGACCCAATAGACTACTATAGCCAATGTTTACCTTGGGGGGTTTCTAACGGAGTAAGAGCCTTTAGGTAATGCTGGTTAGCACAAGCACCGCACACATTTTACAAGGGTACTTTTTTTGTGGTCTAAATCAGCCTAGTTCAACATCAGTCAATTGTGTTTTTGTGTGCACAAACATGCATGTACAGTATGAGATTTCAGGTACATCTTTACAGGATATAGGCAGGATTACAGCTAATAGCATGGGTAATACAATTGGTTCAAGTGCACAAGAGAGAACAAGCTTTCCTCCCAATACAAATAGGTTGTAAGGAATTGGTACGTTGTCACACTGTTTACGTTCAGCATTGCTATTTTGGACAGCCCTGCCTCCTCAAGTACAAACCATAATCACTTAAGGCCAACAAAGATAAACAGAGCTTTCTTTTAGAGATCCGCATTCATACCAATTGCAATTACAGCTAATGTTACGAAACTCGTCCAACTTGCCCTCATTTAATTGATTTACATCAGACGTCTATATTTGGTTTTAAGGCTTAGCTTGAGTTTGGCAGTGGGAAATATACTTGAATTTCACAGAAGTGCCTTAACTTTGTGTTATGTAACATCCTCAGCCTTTAACTGGGGATGGATATCAATACAAATTGGATTGCCTGCTCTTACTAACAGGGATCCAGTCACTGCAGAGTAGAACGTAATCTACAGTACTGGAGGACAGAAAGCTACTGGTGCAGTCTTGAAATGGAACGTTGTTTAAGTCAATCAAATTGATTTATAAAGCCCTTTTTACATCAGCAGATGTCACAAAGTGCTATACAGTAACCCAGCCTAAAACCCCAAACAGCAAGCAATGCAGATGTAGAAGTAACATTTACTTTTATATTGTGATATAAAATATATGAAAACATAAGCCAGTCAGCTCATTCTAATTCACAGCAGTTGTCAATCGATGAAGAGAACCAAAAGTTTGGAATACTATAGGACAAACTCATTTCATAATCACTTTCTACTACACAGGACAAAATGCATGGCGATCCCTGGACTTTCAGCTGCATTACTAGAATGTTTAATTTAATTTAACTAGGCAAGTCAGTTAATTGACTATTTCATTATTTTATCATTTGATAAAAAGGTAGTTACACAGCTGCATCCAATAAAGTTAACCAGACATCTTATTTTAATCAGCTACATATCTAATAAAAAAAATCCATACTCCATCTCCAATTTTAAGTGGTTGCCCAAACCAGGGATTCAACATTATCCAGTGTGTCCAATTATTCTGCAATAGAAAGTTTTCTGCCAAAAACGAATGTGATCAGAAGTTTGAATTGGTAAGTATTCACAATAGTTTTTGTAAGTATAGTTACTACTGTATGTTTTCATAATAGCTTAACTGTCCTTTAAATGGGCTATCAAGACAATGGTCCACAAATGTTTCATTTATTTCAATACAAAGCAACACTTGGTCAATCAATGTAAATGCCAGTTATGGCAAGTTCAGACTAATTTCATTAGGTAGTTCCATTTCAGGCCCATTTAAACGAAAAATCTATTTTCTGTTAAACGTCATACTCCATTTGTGATGTATCCTAGAGCCCCCTGCTTCCCTGTTGTCATACTACTTATTTACTCCTGTCTCTACTGGTTTGTGTAGCAACCAATAACATTGGAAATGGAGGTTTAAGTAACTTCATGCAAAAATACTACCCATTTGTTTGATTCAAAATGTTTAACTGCAAAACATTTTCAATAATTGAGAATATGATGTGGTGGTTTCACCAGAAAATCAAAAAAAGAACCAGTAGATACACGTGTAACATCTGGAGCAGTATGAGCGAGTTTGTCATGCATACTGTAGGTTTGTGTACAGAAAAACTGTATTTTGATGACATAATATACTCTAAATAGTATTCTGTTATTTTCTCAAACAAACATTGCAAGGTTATTGCTATACAGACCTAGCTTGTGCAAAGCAGGGCATTAAGACTACAGCACAGTGAGGATTGCTAACTTGTTGGATTTGAAATGCTGAGGCATATGGATGTATTTGAGCAATACCCCTGCTAGCAGCCTGTTTGCTGGGAGCCTTACTATAGTATGAAGCATGGTGCTCTGCGAGGTGAATGAGGTTGTATGAGGCCCATAGGCTGCGTTTAGACAGGCAGCCCAATTCTGATATTTTTTCACACTAGTTGGTCTTTTGACCAATCACGTCAGATCTTTTCACATCAGATCTTTTTGCCCTCGGCCTGCCGGTGATAAGTGGAGTAACCCAATCTGATTCAGCTCCATAATGCCTCTTATCTCTTGGTATACAGGCATTGAACAGCTGCGTTAAAGCGCCATCATCTTCCCTTCTCACAGTATTTGGTTCTCCTGCAGTTCTCCCTTGTCTAAATGCAGGTACCTTACTCTTGAAGACGGAGAGAGCAGCTATAATAGCAAATGCTCAGTCTATTATTCTTGCTGGCAGTCAGGGCCATTTTTTAAATTGCCAATCAGAAACTTTCAATGGACTTGGTAAATGGAGAGATGCCATAGATTTGGCTAGAATAGAGAACTTGACGGATTTGAAGATTGTTCTGGTGGATTTGAAAACTGTTGTATTGTTGGTTTTTGTATTTGTTTCATGGACAGATTTTTGTTGTCAGATTTGTCGTCGTACAGGTCTCAATGGCCTGGCTTCTCGGTTTCTTACATTTGAACCTTTTCTATTTTTACGTGGAACTAACTCAGCCATAACACCTTACAGAAGGGATGCTAACTAATGCATGGTTTTGTGCTACATTTAGTAATGTTGATCATTTCAAACCTGCAATTAGCACGGTTTTATTATTGTGATGAATGAGATTATATATGCATACATTTTATCAGTAAATAAAATGTGCACTTTTGTTTAAATGACTCCAAACTCACAGTGAGATGAGAGACATATGGGAACTTTTTCATAAAACATTAATTTGAACTCTCTTTTTCCTACCAGGACCCAGATTAATTCACTAGTCCTTCATGGGGACGGCATTGGTGATGCTTTTAAGATGACTTTCATGTAAAATACTGTATGCCAAATTGGCGTACTCTGTCCCAAATTACCATAATAATGACCATTACATGGTTTTCTAAGTTTGCCATAATGCTCTCTTGAAGACCACCAAGCCAACCATTTCCTCAAAACTAAAAGCAAATCAAATCAGATAGTTTTGAATGTTAACAGAATTACTAGTCAAATTACCCTTAGAGTGGAATCCCAAATGTGAATAAAAGGGAAGTGCTGAGCATCAAATGTGTCCTCTACACACATTCATTTAGTTCTCTCCCTTCTTTTCCAGCTTCTCCCATATCTGCAATCTAATTTGACAGGATTTAAGCAATTAGAAATCCTCAACTTCAGGAATGGTAGTGTTGTGGTAAACAGCAAGATGAAGGTAGAAAAAGATGTGCCACATAACCTGACACAGGCCGTGCATTGTGTGCTCGAAGACTTCTGCAACGCTGCATCCAAACGACTAGACATTGAGATTGACAGTCGCTACCTGGACATAGAACCTGGTAAGCGATCTCTATATTGGCCTCAGAAAGTTCTCACTGTCCTATGTTATTGGGGGGGGGGGGGGGGGGATCATAGACAGAAACAGCTCCTATCTAAATGATGGGGGCCCAGAGGATTAATTATACTTCTAGAATGATCAATCTGGAAAGGTCAAAAGAATGCATGCCACAGCAGCATTACTGCATTGTCCTCTGCAGATGAAAATCATTACTCTCTAGTCTCACAAGCACTTCCCTGGCTAAAACCTCATTACATGCACCTTATATAAAACAGACACCTTCATTCACATCAATCAATGTGCCCTCCAGTTTTTCCTTGACCAGTGCTATCTGGGTTCCTTGGGACGTCCCTACACTAACCCCTAACCTTAACCCTTAAATGTAAACTTCAATGGGGGGTAGGACGTCCCAAGGATCTCGGATAGCACGGACCATTTCTCCTTTGCATTCGAGGACAATAAAGGAACAAATCAGGGTGAGAGAGGTGAAAAGCATTTAATTAATGCTAATGAATTATCCTCGTACTCGTTTCAGCTGACCAAGCAGATCCCTGCAAGTTCTTGGCGTGCAATGAGTTCTCCCAATGTGTGGTAAACAGTTGGACCGAGGAGGCTGAGTGTTTGTGCGACCCTGGCTATAGCACTACGGACGGCCTGCCCTGCCAGAGCATTTGTAACCTGGAGGAAGACTACTGCTTCAACGGGGGCCTTTGTGACATCATCCAGGGTCATGGAGCCACCTGCAGGTACCCACGAGCTAACCGACCAAACAGAGTGCTACGGTCCTCACTTTCCACAAACTGAAATACTGGCAACATATAAGCTCTTCTTGATGTTGTCTTGCAGAATTTACATAGACCTTTTATACTGCAAAAGCCCTTAGGATTCAACAATGCTCCAGCACGTGCCATGGGGCATTGTTGAATCCGAAAGGCATTTTTGACGTATTAAGATACATTTGTTACTGTAGTAGAATAAACTATAGCCGATGGGGTTGACACTAATCCTGTTTTTTCTCGAACATTTTAGATGTCCTGTAGGGAAATACTGGCACTATCACGGAGAGCGCTGCAATGAGCTGGTGTCGCTGCCTGTAGACCCAACCATTTTCATAGCCTGCCTGGTGGGAAGCCTCACCTTGGTTTGTGCCATCATAGGCATCTTGGTATTCATAAACAAGAAATGCTTCGGGACCCGAAAGACTGTGACTTTGGTGTAAGCAGGCCTTTAACCTTTTTGCGCCAATAGCTTTACCAATTGTTGTTTTACAGCTTGGTTATTACAATCTTATTATCTCCTCTGTATTATAGGCATACAATTACTCCTTATGCCTTTGACAACACATTGAGAGTGAACCCAGTTTTTGAAAATGACGATGGTGTCTTGACTCAAGTATCCAGCATAAGTACAACACCACCCTTGAGTAGTGGTGCTGGTTCTTCCCAAACATCAGAGCAAGAAGCTTTTTGCTCTATTGAAAATATACATCTAAGTATTAAGGTAATCTGTTTAACTCAATTGGCCCCATATTCTAAACAAACTAATACCACTAATCCAAACCTTAAGCAGTCATCACCTAATATCTACTAATTCCGCTTATGACAAATAATCATTACGAGTCCCAAGAAACAAGCTTCTATCCTTCTATCCTGGCTATAATAAGAACAGAGCTGACAAAATAAGAAAAAGGAGAGATTTTGTGAGTAAAAGTAAAGCTTTAATGAAGTAAAGTACTCACATACAGTACCAGTCAAAAGTTTGGACACACCTACTCATTCAAGGGTTTTTCTTTCTTTTTATTATTTTCTACATTCTAGAATAATAGTGAAGACATCAAAACTATGAAATAACACATATGGAATCATGTAGTTACCAAAAAAGTGTTAAACAACAGTCTTGAAGGAGTTTCAACATATGCTGAGCACTTGTTGGCTGCTTTTCCTTCACCCTGCCGTCTGACTCATCCCAAACCATCTCAATTGGGTTGAGGTCGGGGGATTGTGGAGGCCAGGTCATCTGATGCAGCACTCCATCACTCTCCTTCTTGGTAAAATAGCCCTTACACAGCCTGGAGGTGTGTTGGGTCATTGTCCTGTTGAAAAACAAATGATAGTCCCACTAAGCCCAAACCAGATGGGATGGCGTATTGCTGCAGAATGATGTGGTAGCCATGCTGGTTAAGTGTGCCTTGAATTCTAAATAAATAAGACAGTGTCACCAGCAAAGCACCCCTACACTATAACACCTCCTCCTCCATGCTTTACGGTGGGAAATACACATGCGGAGAGCATCCGTTCACCCACACCGCGTCTCCCAAAGCCACGGAGGTTGGAACCAAAAATCTCCAATTTGGACTCCAGAACAAAGGACACATTTACACCGGTCTAATGTCCATTGCTCGTGTTTCTTGGCCAAAGCAAGTCTCTTCTTCTTATTGGTGTCCTTTAGTAGTGGTTTCTTTGCAGAAATTCGACCATGAAGGCCTGATTCACACAGTCTCCTCTGAACAGTTGATGTTGAGATGTGTCTGTGACTTGAACTCTGTGAGACATTTATTTGGGCTGCAATTTCTGAGGCTGGTAACTCTAATGAACTTATCCTCTGCAGCAGAGGTAAATCTGGGTCTTCCATTCCTGTGGCAGTCCTCATGAGAGCCAGTTTCTTCATAGCGCTTGATGGTTTTTGCAACTGCACTTGAAGAAACTTTCAAAGTTCTTGAGACTTTCAGTATTGACTGACATTCATGTCTTAAAGTAATGATGGACTGTTGTTTCTCTTTGCTTATTTGAGCTGTTCTTGCCATAATATGGACTTGGTCTTTTACCAAATAGGGCTATCTTCTGTATAACCCCCCTACCTTGTCACAACACAACTGATTGGCTGAAACGCATTAAGAAGGAAAGAAATTACACAAATTAACTTTAAAGAAGGCACACCTGTTAATTGAAATGCATTCCAGGTGACTACCTCATGAAGCTGGTTGAGAGGATGCCAAGCGTGTGCAAAGCCATCATCAAGGCAAAGGGTGGCTACTTTGAAGAATCTCAAATATAAAATATATTTGATTTGTTTAACACTTTTTTGGTTACTACATGATTCCATATGTGTTATTTCATAGTTTTGATGTCTTCACTATTTTTCTACAACGTAAAAAAATAGTAAAAATAAAGAATGAGTAGGTGTGTCCAAACCTTTGACTGGTAGTGTAGGTTCCGTGGTACATCTTGAAAACTTCCAGAACAGATCACATAACAAAAGCTTAAAACACTCAGAGAGCACGATGCATTGCCTGAGGAAGACCAGTAGGCTGAAATGTGGTGCGTGTTCCGAGTAGTTCTTCTATGATCTGTCCTGTTATTGTTTGAAGACGCACCACAGGTATATCACAGAGTACTTTTCTTCATTCCATCTTTATTTCGAATCGCCAAAGAAGCTCTCGTCGCTCATACTTTGCACGATCAGCTCTTTTGCGCTCCTTTTATTTTCTTTCCACTTATGGGATGGCTAGTTCCTTCAACAAACTCTGAAGGAACGCATTTCTGCTCCATAGTACAGTGAGATATACTTTCATACACTAAACCCATTCTATAGTATCCTCATTATTCAGTATCCATGAAATTGGTTGAACCCTCAAATGATATTGTAAAGAGATTAAAATGTCTGTCTATTTATCAATTCCTAAAATATATCTACGTGAATGCATTTCAATTCCCCTGCACATATTGGCCAGATAATATATTTATTGAAGTGATTTTTTTTGTAGAGATGTATTGTGGTGAGTCATGATCAATATACCCCAAAACATCCAAGCCTTGGTTAATTTGAAGTCAGACATTTGAAGACTATTACGGTAGATGACAGTGTCAAGAGGATACTCCATGTCAAACCATGCTGGTGAATGAGCAATGGTATACGGTCTGATATACCACGGCTTTCAGCCAATCAGCATTCAGGGCTTGAACCACCCAGTTTATAATGAGTAATAAAACCTTGTAGATGTCCCATCTAAAACTCATCTTCTCTGGAACATTAATATTACCCAACCTTCACCCTCTATGATGTCTCCCCTTGAAATTATATTTTGTGCCAAACGCATGCCTGAACAACCCTTTGCTCACCCCCTTTTAAAGTGCTTCCTAGTGTGTTCCTTGCGACCTATGAACAGTGTAAACCTTTGTTTCTCTGATACTTTTCTACAGATCCCCAGACAGCTCTACACAACTAGACCCGACAAGCTAGTCTCTGAAATGGTCGATTTCCATCACTGTATACCACACAACGAGGTAGGGTCGAAATTCTGATCTTGGGCTCAGTTTGAATGTGTCATATTGACTTAGGGTAGACCCAGGGTTGGGTAGGTTACATTCTAAATGTAATCCGTTTCAGTTACTGGTTACGTTGTCCAAAATTGTAACCATTAACATAAAAGTAATCAAAGTCTGTAATCTGATAAAAAAAATTTTGCTGGTAACACAACTGATTTCAGTTACTGTTTTTTTGTAATCAGTTACTCCCCAACCCTTGGTAGACCTCAGTTGGCCAATATGTTTATATATTGTATTAAATACTTTCTAGGAAAAGCATTTAAAAGCATTAGAAGGTAAGACATTAGTTGATAAGGTTGATTCTGATTCATTACTTAACCAAATCATAGTTTCTAAAGCTGTTGAGTGTTCCATTTAATTTCTTCAAATCAAAAAGTATGATTCAGAAAATGTCACAGTAAATCACTGGCAGTGACATTGTCCATCTAACATAATAATAATAATAATAATAATAATAATAATATGCCATTTAGCAGACGCTTTTATCCAAAGCGACTTACAGTCATGCGTGCATACATTTTTGTGTATGGGTGATCCCGGGGATCGAACCCACTACCTTGGCGTTACAAGCGCCGTGCTCTACCAGCTGAGCTACAGAGGACCACAACATGAGCATAATTACTTATTAGTAGGAATAAAAATGATATAATTGCAATATCACTGCATGCTAAAATGGAATTATTCACCAAATTATTGTTTGCAAGAACCTATAAACATTCATTACAACATTTATTGTTTGTAATATATTTAAATAATGTCATTAATCTGGATTCTATAATCAGCAGCTTGAAAGTCATTAAGGGATAATTTCACATCAACATTTAGCACTTATGAATTAATCTCTTTTAAAGTTGGTGTTAATAATGACATACCGGTAAGTATGTACCGTTCAACTATTTTAATTGCGTTATATTTATATAATTTATCACTATTTTGGGTATATTTCACGTGTCAATATTATTACAAATGTTATGTGCAATTTCTGACATGAAATAACATTTGGTATACCCTTTTTTCACTTGTCCCCTTTTCAGACGTGGCGGCCACCAAATGAGTACCGAACCTGTTGCCTGTTAAGGGCATCAGATAACGAATGCTTTGAGGTAACTGTTCTTTGATGGCAAATTTCTTGGCACCAAGAGTATTGGTTGCTTTGAACTTGAGCGGTATACTCAAAATATATCTTGTCTCTTGGAAATTCACATCATGGCAGTGGACTCATCTAGTACTGGATTTACTGCATACATTACATGGAGAAGTGTACCTAGGATTGGATGCATATTGCCAGACGGCGTGTGGATATTATATGCTGGACTAGAAGGTTGTGTTAAGGTATACCCATCTACTTATACACGGAGTAAACCAAACATTAGCAACACCTTCCTAATATTTAGTTGCACCCCCCCTTTTGCCCTCAGAACAGCCTCAATTCGTCGGGGCATGGACTCTACAAGGTGTCGAAGGCGTTCCACAGGGATGCTGACCCATGTTGACTCCAATGCTTCCCACAGTTGTGTCAAGTTGGCTGGATGTCCTTTGGGTGGTGGACCATTCTTGATACACACAGGAAACTGTTGAGCATGAAAAACACAGCAGCATTGCAGTTCTTGACACAAACTGGTGCGCCTGGCACTACCATACCCCGTTCAAAGGCACTTTAATATTTTCTCTTGTCCATTCACCCTCTGAATGGCACACACACACAACCCATGTCTCAATTGTCTCAAGGCTTAAAAATCCTTCTTTAACCGGTCTCCTCCCCTTCATCTACACTGATTGAAGTGGATTTAACAAGTGCCATCAATACAGGATCATAGCTTTGACCTGGATTCACCTGGTCAGTCTATGTCATGGAAAGAGCAGATGTTCTTAATGTTTTGTATACTCAGTGTATATTGAAGGCTAGGAATGTTTTTCAGATACTGTAAATCCTTGACAAAGGTTGTTTTCTTTCCTCACAATGAGGTATTTATTTACAAATTGATACATGGTGATATCATGACCTTAGATGAGATATTGTTTTAAATGTTATTCTAACCTGTGTTCAGTGTCCCAAAAAATAAAATGAATGTAAATGTAAACGCTTTTGACTTCAGTCATGTTGTTTAAAGCAATACTCCTACGATTTTAGCATAGTGTTGTTTAGATGCAAAATGTAGCAATACATCTGTGTGGAGAAAGTCAGTACTATACTGCTGTACAACACATTTCCACCAATCATGTGTGTTTTGAGTACAGGATCAAAACACACTTGGAGGATGTAGCGTTTTTTATTTTTATTTTTTAACACTCTTTTACATTTTATAGTTAAGAAAATAAAGTATTTTCCTACAATAACGTCATTTTTTGGGGTCAATTGGTTATTTCATTAAATTGCTCACAATCACAATGCATTTCAATGAGTTTTCCATCAACATTGTCGAAGGATTGTTATTTTATGATGATAATATCCATTCAAAGTTTTCGGCTTTTTACTGCCCTTCATTTGGATCAATCATAGAACATGAAGACCACAAAGTACATGAATAATTAATTCTTAATCACTCGTAATCAGTCATCTTGTTAAAAACTGTTAGTAATAAGCTAGTCTATGCCGTTTAGGAAATACAAATAGAAGTCGTCTTGCTATTAACTACAGTATACAGAATGATAAAAGCTAGAATACATTTATTTCCTATATAGCAGCGCAATAATCAGCATACAATTTAAGTTAAATCTGAAATGGAAAAAAGCTACAAAGATTGCACTGAGGAATGTGTAATGTCAACATTATTATTTAATTATACAGATAAGAATAAACAATGATATCACTGTCATGATCAAATTATTAATAAATTATACCTGCTCGTCCACAATGAGATGACGGACTCATAAGAATGTCATATCAGCAAAAGGAGTCAAGTAATCTAGATATCAAACCTGAAGGACAAAATAACACAATCACACTTACAAACTTTCAACATTGTTATAGATGGGTTAGCAGCTAGCTGACATCGTCACGGAAACGATGTACGCGCGCTTCCATGGGGCAGAAGTCAGCGATGTTTGTTGTGATTCTGGATGGCCAGATTGCTAGCAAGAATGACAAAAACTGACGTGGGAAATTGTAAGTGGCTCGTTTCATCTTGTTGAGATTATGTCTTGTTTTGAGGTGTTTTGACAGATTTCATGTCAATACTAATATGGTTAGAATTCGCTAGCTAGCTAAACAACAACTGTAACGATGTATTTGAGAGACAAGTGGTCATTGTGCAAATGTATTTGTTTTCAATAAACATTGGAGATTAAATATAGTTTAAATGTTGTCAACAATTTAAGCCAACACAGTCTGTTTCGTCCCATAGTTGCACACACGTCAGTTTTGTTGCTAAACAACCAACCAATCTATTAAAATAGTTGGACAATTACATTTATTGTATTTTATATTAGTGGTGAACAGAAAGTGCTTGGGAGTTCCCTCTATGAAAATACATTTAAAAATACCTACAAATCCTATGATTTAAAAAATGTATACACTTCTTTTAAAGGTCCAATTAAGCTGTTTTTGTCTCAATATTAAATCATTTCTGGGTAACACTTAAGTACCTTACTGTGATTGTTTTCAATTAAAACTGTCAGAAACAAAAATAGCTTCTTAGCAAAGAGCAATTTCTCAAGCAAGAATTTAGCTAGGACTGTCTGGGAGTGTGGGGAGGGGAAAACTGAAAATGTGCTGTTATTGGCAGAGAGGTTTGGAACTCTTTCTTATTGGTCTATTAACTCATTTACCACATGGTGATGTCACCATGGAAGGCAAAACTCCATCCCACCAAAACAGGCTGAAGTTTCAGGCGGTCTTTTCAAACATCTCTTACACATTATCCTCATTTTCACAATATTATTCCAACCGCATAGCTTTGAAATATATATAAAACACAGGAAAATGAAGGTTTTGACTACACTGGGCCTTTTAAATGAGAAGTTCTTAGATGAGAATACATTCTGTCACTATGGCCTACAAATATAGTGCTTGAGGTTTCTTTCACTATGACATATTCATAGATAACAGGTAGAATCTACCGCCTGTGTGGCCTTCTCTGTCCCACTACTGTTTGTGGAGATATGCTCTGATGAAGGTCGACTGATCGAAAGCTCAGCTATAATTAAAATACATTTGCATCTGACTGGATGTGTGCAGAGACTTTTTCCTGTTTCTCCAACTATGACATATTAAGAAATAGAAGATATTCAGAAAGTTTCTATTTTCACAGCACCCCAAAGGTTTGTGCTCCAATTAATCTAATCTATGATAATTCAGTATTAGCAAAAATTAAGATGTTATTGTAGATATAGTATAAAAAATACAAAGAAAGTGTAGTAACTAAATGTAACATGTCCCAGCATCACTGCAGCAACGACAAATCTGTTCTATTTGGACAATAACACTACTTATGATCTGCCTTATGCTGAAAATGTAAACCCTAAATCCTAATTTTACAAGATAAAATGTGTTGACACAATCAGTTATTCCTAGAGCTCTCAAGTCATAAAGCCAAATACTTGCAACATTTCTTCAAATCAAATATAACAGTTCCAACAGTGCTTCGTTTTCATTTAGCAACTAAACAGGAATATACAAGAATGTCTTGAGGAAGTGCAGTTTTAAACTTGTCTCAATAATATCAAATAGTTTTAAGGCCTCGTAGTAAAAATTGCATTTAAGCGTAGGCCATTGCTTGAGGACGGGATGTACAGTGGGGAGAACAAGTATTTGATACACTGCCGATTTTGCAGGTTTTCCTACTTACAAAGCATGTAGAGGTCTGTAATTTTTATCCTAGGTACACTTCAACTGTGAGAGACGGAATCTAAAACAAAAATCGAGAAAATCATATTGTATGATTTTAAAGTAATTAATTTGCATTTTATTGCATGACATAAGTATTTGATCACCTACCAACCAGTAAGAATTCCGTCTCTCACAGACCTGTTAGTTTTTCTTTAAGAAGCCCTCCTGTTCTCCACACATGACCTGTATTAACTGCACCTGTTTGAACTCGTTACCTGTATAAAAGACACCTGTCCACACACTCAATCAAACAGACTCCAACCTCTCCACAATGGCCAAGACCAGAGAGCTGTGGTAAGGACATCAGGGATAAAATTGTAGACCGGCACAAGGATGGGATGGGCTACAGGACAATAGGCAAGCAGCTTGGTGAGAAAGCAACAACTGTTGCCGCAATTATTAGAAAATGGAAGAAGTTCAAGATGACGGTCAATCATCCTCGGTCTGGGGCTCCATGCAAGATCTCACCTTGTGGGGCATCAATGATCATGAGGAAGGTGAGGCATCAGCCCAGAACTACACGGCAGGACCTGGTCAATGACCTGAAAAGAGCTGGGACCACAGTCTCAAAGAAAACCATTAGTGACACACTACGCCGTCATGGATTAAAATCCTGCAGCGCACGCAAGGTCCCCCTGCTCAAGCCAGCGCATGTCCAGGTCTGTCTGAAGTTTGCCAATGACCATCTGGATGATCCAGAGGAGGAATGGGAGAAGGTCATGTGGTCTGATGAGACAAAAATAGAGCTTTTTGGTCTAAACTCCACTCGCCGTGTTTGGAGGAAGAAGAAGGATGAGTACAACCCCAAGAACCCCATCCCAACCCTGAAGCATGGAGGTGGAAACATCATTCTTTGGGGATGCTTTTCTGCAAAGGGGACAGGACGACTGCACCGTATTGAGGGGAGGATGGATGGGGCCATCTATCGCGAGATCTTGGCCAACAACCTCCTTCCCTCAGTAAGAGCATTGAAGATGGGTCGTGGCTGGGTCTTCCAGCATGACAACGACCCGAAGCATACAGCCAGGGCAACGAAGGAGTGGCTCCGTAAGAAGCATCTCAAGGTCCTGGAGTGGCCTAGCCAGTCTCCAGACCTGAACCCAATAGAAAATCTTTGGAGGGAGCTGAAAGTCCGTATTGCCCAGCGACAGCCCTGAAACCTGAAGGATCTGGAGAAGGTCTGTATGGAGGAGTGGGCCAAAATCCCTGCTGCAGTGTGTGCAAACCTGGTCAAGACCTACAGGAAACGTATGATCTCTGTAATTGCAAACAAAGGTTTCTGTACCAAATATTAAGTTCTGCTTTTCTGATGTATCAAATACTTATGTCATGCAATAAAATGCAAATTAATTACTTAAAAATCATACAATGTGATTTTCTGGATTTTTTTTTTCCGTCTCTCACAGTTGAAGTGTACCTATGATAAAAATTACAGACCTCTACATGCTTTGTAAGTAGGAAAACCTGCAAAATCGGCAGTGTATCAGATACTTGTTCTCCCCACTGGTCTTTATTTTCACACAGCAAAATAACAAAGAAACATAAACAACAAAAATGACAGAAATCTACTTTTAAAAAACACAACAAAGATCTAAGTAAAATGCCCTCAGTGAGAACTAACCGTTAGCCCAGCGTTTCCCAAACTCGGTCATCGGTGCACGTTTTGGTTTTTGCCATAACATTACACAGCTGATTAAAATGATCAAAGTTTGATGATTAGTTGATTATTCGAATCAGCTGTGTAGTGCTAGGGCAAAAACCAAAAGGTGCATCCCTTGGGGTCCCGAGGGCAGAGTTTGGGAAACCCTGCGTTAGCCTGAAAGGCTGCTATGATAGGGGGGGCTTTTCCTCTTTTCCCTTTGTTTACTCCATCCATATTGAGCCTACGGACATGGGTGGTCCCTCTGGTTCACTGGAGGAGGTTCTGCAGCATGGCTGTGGCATACGTGGGCCTGGCCTGCTTGCTTTCGATGGCGTTTCGCAGGTACGTGATCCCGTCGCAGCGTTCCCAGATCTCCTCAAACTGCCGAGGCAGGATCTCAGCCCCCCTCTTCCGGGTCAGGCCCGTCTCTTCCAGGCTTAGCTCACACATCTCCATGTCGTCTTTCCCTGAGGATAGATACATGGATGGATAGATGGATGGATGAGAGAGAGAGACTGACAGTCAAAACAGGATTTAATAGGGTAGGGAGAATGCACACACAGGGATATTTTCAGGATACAGGTGTACAAAACCATCTACCTGACACACTCATAATTACTGACCAACTAAATGTAATAACTAAAACATGCACTATTACATATTGCGCTTAGAGTTTCATATTACAAACACATCAATGTACATATCCAGAAGATATCAAAGCTGATCTAGCTGGAGGGACTCACCTGCCACCAGCAGGATGGGCTGCTTGTCTGGGTGCAGTTCCATCTGCCTGGCGATCCAGGGCCCGTCAAAGTGGGCGTACCACCAGCCCTTCTTCTTGTTCTGGGGGTCTTTGTACTGGTCCCCGGGCCGGATGAAGGGGATGCGGAAGTATCGCTGCTGGCGGTTCATGGCTATCTCCTGCTGCTGGGTGACCATGGCCGGGTTCTGTTGGGCTGTGTGTGGCAGGTTTCATGTCATTATACTGCCAGACTATGATATCATGTGATTACATTTGGAATTAGGGGTGTTTTTGTTTCGTAAGAGGAGCAATCCTGTGTTCGTCCTGTGTAGCTCAGTTGGTAGAGCATGGCGCTTGCAAAGCCAGGTTTGTAGGTTCGATTCCCATGGGGGACCAGTATGGAAAAAAAGTTTGAAAATGTATGCACTCGCTCTGAATAAGAGTGTCTGCTGAATAACTAAATTGTAAAATGTTTATACAGAGAAGAGTCCATTAATGTTTAAAGCAATTTCCTCTCTGAAGTTAAGAGCATGACTGAGTTGAAGGTGTGAATCATAGGGAGGTGGAAGTAAGCGAAAATATGAAACTCTGAAAATATGAGATATCAAAGACGGTATAAAATACACAAACACATGCCATGGGGGGAAGCCAGGTAAGCTGCTTACAAGGCATACTTTCAAAAACTTGCTTCCTGAAGCCAAGGCAAACTAAATGGGACCTTCTAGAAAGCTTTCACATCAATAGAGACAGATGAAAATACAGGGAAAGCAACTAAATCTGTCTGTTCTTGGGATGAAAAATAAATGAAGAGCAAACAAAGGAGACCGTAGCTTTCATGTGCGTAAATAATACATTTACTTTAAACGTGTGTTTTCCAACTGCCCGTTTTCTGGGTCTGAGGTGAATACATCATGCTTGGCTGGTTGGAGCAGGTGGTCATGGTAACGCACCACTAAATACTTTTGACACGGACAGGAGCTAGGTTTTGGAGCCGGGCTTTTTAGAATACTAATTGAATGTCCGAAAAGAACAGGCGGGCTATTTATAAAGTGTGCATTAATCCTCCTCCATCATCATGAGGAGAAGAGACGCCAGGACAGCGGAGTCACTTGAAACCCTACCTCTTTAAGGAATGTAAATGTAAAGAGACGATGGAGCCATACCAGTTTTTACCGTCTTGGCTCACTGGAGAGTTGCTGCTTTTTCTTGCTTCTATTCCATGTTAATACGACAGGAATGCAAATGTGTGACTTTTTCCCTTTTGAAAAGCTTGCCAGGTACATTGTCAAGTAGTGTTGTCACGATACCAGAATTTTGACTTCGATACCGATACAGTTTTAGTATCACGATACTGGATACCATCATGATACTCGATACCAAACTGACACTGAAATGATACCACGGCAAAAAAAAGAAGGCATATTAACCAAAGTTACAGAATGGCACTTGATCCAGACAGATAAAATCACCTCTTACTCTGTTCAATCGTTGGGCATCTTTTGAGTTCAATATCATTACATTTGAAAAAGGTTACATCAACATGTTTTAGAGACAGCAATGTATGCATTAATCAATCAACTTTACAATCAATTTGACTTTGTTTTTACCAATCTAACTACATAACAGTAATCATTTATTTGAATGGTAAATCTCTACTGATAAACTGGGTAAATCAAGGCCTATACACAGTTCAGGTGAATGCATATTCAATAGGAGTCTGTGCATGCATTGAGTTATTGAGCTTGTTTTGGCTGATTTCATGGGGCTACAGATGACAAACAATCTGTTTCCCTTCCATTTGGGACTTATTGTACTGATCAACATTTGCATAGAAGTAGCTTATTTTTATAAAAGTGTGCACTGTCTCTTTAACCTGTAAGGACGTCATTCACGAGGCCAGAGGAGGCCTCCCCGTCAGGGCCCTATTCACACACACAGTCAGTTCAATAGATATCTTTGGAAGAGTCGTGATAGAGACCGATTAAGTGAATTAATAAAGTTTTGGTGGCAATCAGCTTTGAAATCAGCATATTTTTTGCATTATGGTTTGCATATTATCACAAACAAAGTACTAGGGTAGTGAATTGATGTTCAAGTAAGGAAAGTTAGCCTACAAAGCTGGAAGCTAACGGTATTTTCTTGCATTGTTTTGCCAACTGCAATGAAAAGTTTAAACAGTTCTACATGCCGTGTTAACTTATGTGCAGCGTGAGTGCAGCGCTAACATGATGTAGCCCAGACTCCCAGTGCATGCTAGGTGGAGCAGGCACGGTGCTTTTCGCCCTATAAGGAGGACATCGGCTGCGCTGGTAGACAAACTTGATCCGTGAGACACATTTGACAAAAGTATAGTTTTTCATGTTCTAGTATTGAAAAAGTAGCGAAGTTTCGGTATATTGTGCAACCCTATTGTCAAGTATTCAAATGAGTACCGTTCTAGCAAAAGAGGTGCTCTGTGTGGATGTAACAACTTCCAAGGTCAGACATGGTCACAGAAAGAAAAAACTGATGAATGAAAGAAACTGATGTAAAAGGATGCTACTGTAGAAAACGTGGAGTCGATAATGGACACAAATAGTGATAGCGGGGTTAAGCCAGAACGCGTTAATGTCTGAACACAATCCTGGGTTGAGGAGGGCAGCACAACATCCCAGGATGGGGAATCTCACTCACCGTAGTCAGTGATAGATTTGGGGGCCCTCTGCTCTGCAGCTGTGTCGCGTTTCTTGTTCTTGGATTTCCAGGCGTGGTAGACCTTCAGACGGCGATGGAACTCCTCCCTGCATGCCGCCAGCAGCTCAATATCTACACAGGGATGACAACAGTAAAGTTGAAGTCAGAAGATAACATACAGTTTTTCAACCTCTCCACAAATTTCTTGTTAACAAACTATAGTTTTGGCAAGTCGGTTAGGACATCTACTTTGTGCATGACACAAGTACTTTTTTCAACAATTGTTTACAGACAGATTATTTCACTTAGAATTCACTGTATCACAATTCCAGTGGGTCAGAAGTTTACATATACTAAGTTGACTGTGCCTTTAAACAGCTTAGAAAATTCCAGAAAATGATATCATGGCTTTAGAAGCTTCTGATAGGCTAATTGACATCATTTGAGTCAATTGGAGGTGTACCTGTGGATGTCTTTCAAGGCCTACCTTCAAACTCAGTGCCTCTTTGCTTGACATCATGGGAAAATAAAAAATAAAATCAGCCAAGACCTCAGATTTTTTTTTTGTAAACCTCCACAAGTCTAGTTCATCCTTGGGAGCAATTTCCAAACGCCTGAAGGTACCACGTTCATCTGTACAAACGTATAAACACCATGGGACCGCGCAGCCGTCATACCGCTCAGGAAGGAGACGCGTTCTGTCTCCTAGAGATTAACGTACTTTGGTGCGAAAAGTGCAAATCAATCCCAGAACAACAGTAAAGGACCTTGTAAAGATGCTGGAGGAAACAGGTACAAAAGTATCTATATCCACAGTAAAACGAGTCCTATATCGACATAACCTGAAAGGCCGCTCAGCAAGGAAGAAGCCACTGCTCCAAAACAGCCAAAAAAAGACAGACTACGGTTTGCAACTACACATGGGAACAAAGATTGTACTTTTTGGAGAAATGTCCTCTGGTCTGATGAAACAAAAATAGAACTGTTTGCCCATTATGACCAACGTTATGTTTGAGGAAAAAGGGGGTTGCACCATCCCAACCGTGAAGCACGGGAGTGGCAGCATCATGCTGTGGGGGTGCTTTGCTGCAGGAGGGATTGGTGCACTTCACAAAATAGATGGCATCATGAGGAAGGAAAATTATGTGGATATATTGAAGCTACATCTCAAGACATCAGTCAGGAAGTTAAAGCTTGGTCGCAAATGGATCTACCAAATGGACAATGACCCCAAGCATACTTGGCAAAATGGCTTAAGGACAACAAAGTCAAGGTATTGGAGTGGCCATCACAAAGCCCTGACCTCAATCCTATAGAAAATGTGTGGGCAGAACTGAAAAGGCGTGTGCGAGCAAGGAGGCCTACAAACCTGACTCAGTTACACGAGCTCTGTCAGGAGGAATGGGCCAAAATTCACCCAACTTATTGTGGGAAGCTTGTGAAAGGTTACCCGAAACGTTTGACCCAAGTTAAACAATTTAAAGGCAATGCTATCAAATACGAATTGAGTGTATGTAAACTTCTGAACCACTGGGAATGTGATGAAAGAAATAAAAGCTAAAATAAATCATTCTCTACTATTATTCTGACATTTCACATTCTTAAAATAAAGTGGGGATCCTAACTGACCTAAGACAGGGGATTTTAACTAGGATTAAATGTCAGGAATTGTCAAAAACTGAGTTTAAATGTATTTGGCTAAGGTGTACAGTGGGGAAAAAAAGTATTTAGTCAGCCACCAATTGTGCAAGTTCTCCTGCTTAAAAAGATGAGAGAGGCCTGTAATTTTCATCATAGGTACACTTCAACTATGACAGACAAATTGAGAGAAAAAAATCCAGAAAATCACATTGTAGGATTTTTAATGAATTTATTTGCAAATTATGGTGGAAAATAAGTATTTGGTCACCTACAAACAAGCAAGATTTCTGGCTCTCACAGACCTGTAACTTCTTCTTTAAGAGGCTCCTCTGTCCTCCACTCGTTACCTGTATTAATGGCACCTGTTTGAACTTGTTATCAGTATAAAAGACACCTGTCCACAACCTCAAACAGTCACACTCCAAACTCCACTATGGCCAAGACCAAAGAGCTGTCAAAGGACACCAGAAACAAAATTGTAGACCTGCACCAGGCTGGGAAGACTGAATCTGCAATAGGTAAGCAGCTTGGTTTGAAGAAATCAACTGTGGGAGCAATTATTAGGAAATGGAAGACATACAAGACCACTGATAATCTCCCTCAATCTGGGGCTCCACGCAAGATCTCACCCCGTGGGGTCAAAATGATCACAAAAATCCCAGAACCACACGGGGTGACCTAGTGAATGACCTGCAGAGAGCTGGGACCAAAGTAACAAACCCTACCATCAGTAACACACTACGCCGCCAGGGACTCAAATCCTGCAGTGCCAGACGTGTCCCCCTGCTTAAGCCAGTACATGTCCAGGCCCGTCTGAAGTTTGCTAGAGTGCATTTGGATGATCCAGAAGAGGATTGGGAGAATGTCATATGGTCAGATGAAACCAAAATAGAACTTTTAGGTAAAAACTCAACTCGTCGTGTTTGGAGGACAAAGAATACTGAGTTGCATCCAAAGAACACCATACCTACTGTGAAGCATGGGGGTGGAAACATCATGCTTTGGGGCTGTTTTTCTGCAAAGGGACCAGGACGACTGATCCGTGTAAAGGAAAGAATGAATGGGGCCATGTATCGTGAGATTTTGAGTGAAAACCTCCTTCCATCAGCAAGGGCATTGAAGAGGAAACGTGGCTGGGTCTTTCAGCATGACAATGATCCCAAACACACCGCCCGGGCAACGAAGGAGTGGCTTCGTAAGAAGCATTTCAAGGTCCTGGAGTGGCCTAGCCAGTCTCCAGATCTCAACCCCATAGAAAATCTTTGGAGGGAGTTGAAAGTCCGTGTTGCCCAGCGACAGCCCCAAAACATCACTGCTCTAGAGGAGATCTGCATGGAGGAATGGGCCAAAATACCAGCAACAGTGTGTGAAAACCTTTTGAAGACTTACAGAAAACGTTTGACCTGTGTCATTGCCAACAAAGGGTATATAACAAAGTATTGAGAAACTTTTGTTATTGACCAAATACTTATTTTCCACCATCATTTGCAAATAAATTCATTAAAAATCCTACAATGTGATTTTCTGGATTTTGTTTTCTCATTTTGTCTGTCATAGTTGACGTGTACCTATGATGAAAATTACAGGCCTCTCTCATCTTTTTAAGTGGGAGAACTTGCACAATTGGTGGCTGACTAAATACTTTTTTTCCCCCACTGTATGTAAACATTTTACTTCAACTGTAAATGAAATGTGCTTAAGGTTATAGGAGTAGGCTCTTCTCTATTATGCCTCAGTAACCGAAAGGTAGCTGGATCGAATCCCCAAGCTAACAAGGTAAAAATCTGTCGTTCTGTCCTTGATCAAGGCAGTTAACCCACTGTTCCCCGGGCACCTATGACGTGGATGTCGATTAAGGCAGCCCCCCGCACCTCTCTGATTCGGAGGGCTTGGGTTAAATGGGGAAGACACATTTCAGTTGAATGCATTCAGTTGTACATCTGACTAGGTATCCCCCTTTTCCTTTCCCTTTCCAGTAATGTAATTTCTGTGAAACAAATGTGGAGTATTTCCTATACCTCCTTTACCAATAAAATATCTTAACAAAAATATAAACGCAACATGTAAAGTGTTGGTCCCATGTTTCATGAGCTGAAATAAAAGATCCCATACATTTTCCTTACACACAAAAAGCTTATTTCTCTTAAATTGTGTGCACAAATTTGTTTACATCCCTGTTAGTGAGCATTTCTCCTTTGCCAAGATAATCCATCCACCTGACAGGTGTGGCGTATCAAGAAGCTGATTAAACAGCATAGTCATTACACAGGTGCACCTTGTGCTGGGTACAATAAAAGGCCAGTCTAAAATGTGCAGTTTTGTCAACACAATGCAATGCCTCAGGTTGATGGAGCATGCAATTGGCATGCTGACTGCAGGAATGTCCACCAGAGCTGTTGCCAAATAATTGAATGTTCATTTCTCTACCATAAGCCGCCTCAAACGTCGTTTTAGAAAATTTTTGAAAATTGGGCAATACATCCAACAGGCTTCACAACCGCAGACCACGTGTAACCATGCCAGCCCAGGACCGCCACATCCGGCTTCTTCACCTGCGAGATAGTCTGAGACCAGCTACCCGGACAGCTGATTAAACTGTGGGTTTGCACAACCGAAGACTTTCTGCACAAACTGTCAGAAACCATCTCAGGGAAGCTCATCTGCATGCTCGTCGTCCTCACCAGGGTCTTGACCTGACTGCAGTTCGGCGTCAGTGGGCAAATGCTCACCTTCATTGGAATGCTGGAGAAGTGTGCTCTTCACAGATGAATCACAGTTTCAACTGTACCGGGCAGATGGTATGGTGTCGTGTGGGCGAGTGTTTATTTGGTGTCAATGTTGTGAACAGAGTGCCCCATGGTGGCGGTGGGGTTATGGTATGGGCAGGCACAAGCTACGGACAACGAACACAATTGCATTTGATCTATGGCAATTTGAATGCACAGAGATACCGTGACAAGATCCTGAGGCCCATTGTGGTGCCATTCATCTGCCGCCATCACCTCATGTTTCAGCATGATAATGCACAGCCCCATGTCGCAAGGTCCCAGTTCTTCCATGGCCTGCATCTTCCACTCACCAGACGTCATGCATTGAGCATGTTTGGGATGCTCTGGATCGATGCGTATGACAGCGTGTTCCAGTTCCCGCCATTATCCAGCAACTTCCCATAGCCATTGAAGAGGAGCGGGACAACATTCCATAGGCCACAATCAACATTCTGATAAACTCTATGCGAAGGAGATGTGTCGCGCTGCATGAGGCAAATGGTTGTCACACCAGATACTGACTGGTTTTCTGATCCACGCCCCTACCTTTTTTTTTTATGTATCTGTGACCAACAGATGCATATCTGTATTCCCAGTCATGTGAAATCCATAGATTAGGGCCTAATGAATGTATTTCAATTGACTAATTTCCTTATATGAACTGTAACTCAGTAAAATCTTTGAAATTGTTGCATGTTGCGATTATATTTTTGTTCTGTGTAATTTCTGTGAAACAAATGTGGTGTATTTTCTATACCTCCTTTACCAATAAAATGTTGGGTGGTGGGCACCAATATCAATAATTTGATATCAATATAGTTTGAACATTCACACTTGGCCCAATGGACAGTGAACAGATAAGTCTACACTCACATACAGTCGTTAAAATATTTTTTATAAAACCAATATGATATCGATATGGAAAAATGCAACTGATATCGATACAGATTTTCCATTTCGGTGCCCATCACTAGGTACACATATAATATTATTTAAGGTAATACTCAAGTTTTAATCTGCACCGGTCAGGAAACGACAAACACATAAAAATTGGGGGTTGTGGACATAGGTCACACAATTCAGTTTTCCTCACTGAAAATGCAAGGAGAGAAAGCTGCAACTGGATGGGTGTAAATAATTCAAAAGGGCCACGGAGAATGTAACAAAGTCGTTACAACCCTCCAGATTTAATTTCCATCACAATTAATGCATTAGACAATTAGCCAGCTTCCCATCCACTCATATAGGGGACTTGAGAGCCACGAACACTGAGCACAACTAAATGAATCAGGCAATCAGCAGAACTGTTGGTCCGGAGCGCTCCCTAACTGCCAGCTGGCCTATTCATCTGTTTACATGTGGATTCAGACTGCGGCAGTAGACTCTCCTCCATGTTTTACTATTGAAACTGCTACAGAGGGCAAAACACTGTAATCCACCATAATAGTAATCATTTATCCTCTGCCACCGGACTGTATCCTCATTAACAGCTGTGCGTACACTCTCCCGTCAGCCCTTAGTTTTATACCCTGGTCGAAATAGAATTCCCCTGTCAGTTTTGCCCAGCTGCAATCTCCCCGAAATTACCCTTAGATTATCCCTGAAAATTATAGGAGAAATCACGCCTAGGCAGGACACTCTAGAGCGGGGCGGGAAAAAAACATACCACACTTTTGAAATGATTGCGTTACTGAAAACACAGCCGATGTTAAATTATTAACAGAGGGGCTGAATTAATGATGGCGTGAGAGATGGAGGTGCACAGAGCAGGATCAAGAACCTCCCTGAGAGCTCACCACCTTGCCTGTGTTTCCTAGGGCTTTTTCAGTGTAGCGTAGTGATCATGCTGATAGTAGAGCTTCAGGCCTTGGTAGAGGTAGTGGTGAGAGGGGTTGGGGGTAAAGTCTTACCGCACGAGGTGTTGATGACGTCCCGCAGCTCGGCGTATTTCCACTTGCTCAGGTCGTACTTCTTCACGCCAGCAGCTTTGAGTGCCTGCACCTGTGAACCCCTGCAGTCTCGGCAAGCAAGGGAGAGAAGAGAGAGAGTCAATTTAATCGTAATTCAACATCTGACAGGTCCGAGCAGTGGGACGTCTCGGAATCCCCGCTCGGATTGGCGCACCATAGTGCTGTGGTGGTCATGTTCAGAGACTAAACTACTGGTAACAGATGTTCAGAGACTAAACTACTGGTAACAGAGAAGTTATCAAGTGCTAAGTGGGGCAAAACCTGGGAAATCTGTGTCTGCCATCACTCCCACTAGGAGGTGGATGAAGCAGACAGTAGGGGAGCCGGACTGCATGCATGGGCTCCCGAGTGGCGCAGTGGTCTAAGGCACTGCATCTCAGTGCTTGAGGCGTCACTACAGACCCCCTGGTTCGATTCCAGGCTGTATCACAACCTGCCGTGATTGTGAGTCCCATAGGGCGGCGCACAATTGGCCCAGCGTCGTCCGGGTTTGGTCGGTGTAGGCCGTCATTGTAAATAAGAATTTGTTCTTAACTGACTTGCCTAGTTAAATAAAAGGTAAAATAAAAAAAATAAAAAAATGAATGTGCCCTACTCCCTTGTCACCATCCACTAGGGCTGTCCCCGACCCCAAAAATATATTGGTAGACCGAAAGTATGTTCTTTCGACCAGTGAGCTCGGGACAAACACAGCTGTAGGCTATTTGTAGGCCGCATGGCCAAACTGAGCAATCGGGGGAGAAGGGTCTTGGTCAGGGAGGTGCCCAAGAACCTGATGGTCACTCTGACAGAGCTCCAGAGTTCCTCTGTGGAGATGGGATAACCTTCCAGAAGGACAACCATCTCTGCAGCACTCCATCAATCAGGCCTTTATGGTAGAGTGGCTAGACAGAAGCCACTCCTCAGTAAAAGGCACATGACAGCTCACTTGGAGTTTGCCAAAAGGCACCTAAAGGTCTCTCAGACCATGAGAAACGAGATTCTCTGGTCTGATGAAACCAAGATTTAACTATTTGGCCTTAATGCCAAGCGTCACGTCTGGAGGAAACCTGGCACCATCCCTACGGTGACGCATGGTGGTGGCAGCATCATGCTGTAGGGATGTTTTTCAGCGGCAGGGACTGGGAGACTAGTCAGGATCGAGGCAAATATGAACGGAGCAAAGTACAGAGAGATCCTTGATGAAAACCTGCTCCAGAGCACACTAAGCACACAGCCAAGACAATGCAGGCGTGGCTTCGGGACAAGTCTCAATGTCCTTGAGTGGCCCAGCCAGAGCCCAGACTTCAACCCGATCAAACATCTCTGGAGACACCTGATAATAGACGCTCCCTATCCAACCTGACAGAGCTTGAGAGGATCTGCAGGGAAGAATGGGAGAAACTCCCCAAATACAGGTGTGCCAAGTTTGTAGCGTCATCCCCAAGAAGACTCGAGGTTGTAATCGTTGCCAAAGGTGCTTCACAAAGTACTAAGTAAAGGGTCTGAATACTTATGTAAATATGATATTTCCGTTTTTTATACATTTAAAATTTGCAAAAATTTCTACAAACCTGTTTTTGCTTTGTCATTATGGGGTATTGTGTGTAGATTGATTTAGGGAAAAAATCTATTGAATCCATTTTAGAATAAGGCTGTAACGTAACAAAATGTGGAAAAAGTCAAGGGGTCTGAATACTTTCCAAATGCACTGTCTGTAATGGGGAATTGATAGACTAACAATCAAACGCAAACAATTCACTCAATGAAGTTATGAAACAATGAATGTGCACAAATTTGCGTGAGCGCATTCTGGAGAGAGACGTGCATTGTGCATCTTAGCCACGCTCCCCTTCTTCTTGGACGGTGCCATCCCCGCGGCCTCCACAATGGATTAGTCTCGGCCTCCGCAATGGATTAGTTCACAGAGATGGGCGCAAATAAGACAGGTGTCGCGTGTGCAAAAAAATATATAATAATATTAATTAAAAAAAATAAAATACAATATATTTGCTACTGCTCGACCAAAAAAATATCTCAGTCGGCCAACAGTCTATCAACCAAACAATCGACCAGTCAACTAATTGGGGTCAGCCCTACCACCCACCCACCCTGAATCAGTGTGTTCCTGGGCTTACGTAAGCACCGTCTGCAGCCCTTCCCCGCCCTCCTGCAGTGCTCTGCTGAGACCTCTAATTCAATAACCCGGCAGGCAGGATTTGGCCCCTATTTACGGGTGGCCCTCCAGGTCTGTATGGGTCTGTAAGGGTGTCTATGAGCCAAGGCTTTGGGCCGCTGTAGAGGGATCCTTGGGTCTGCTGGGGCTAATCCAATAGCGGACGTTAAGCTCCCCCATGGGAGGAGGGCCAGCCTGGGCAGATACCAGAGTGACAGAAAGATGACAGGGAGAGACAGTGGCGCGTGTGGTGGTGACAGCTTGTGTGACCTTTGGGGCTGAGTGCTGGATAATTGACATGTCACCCCCTCAAAGTGCGACAGGGGTAACAGGGATTGAGAGTGAGATAGACACAGAGACTCTGAGGTGCGTTGGCCAACATTGGAGGGATTAAGAGCTAACTAGGGCTTACAAAATAGTGCCTACTAAAGACGAGGCGAGCAACTCTGATGCCTTTAAGGAAGTTTGCTGTTGTCAAACCACAGCTGCACACAATCAGATTTCATCCCAAAATAAACACACACACACAAACTGATTTCAAGATTCAATACACTTAACAAGATAACACCCTTGGTAAAAATGTCTTCATTTCCTATTGCTCACTAGGATTTTTAACTATTTTATAACTAACAAAACAATGAATGTCGGAAATGATTTGATTGATTAATTTGAGTGATTCAGGTGATCGTTGATCCGGCAACAAACCATATATCCCCATTACCACCAAGACAGAACATTTCCAGGGCAATTTCCTCCCTATAAACACAATAATACCAGTATACAAAAATAACTGAACAGAATGATAAATCATTTTCTCTGAATCATACACATTCATACACAGGTAACTGCCAAAATAAAGGAAACACTTGAGTAAATGAGGGATAGGTCGTTGTCAATAAAACATCACAATACGGTGCAGAGCGTTCGATTTGGCTGCTGGGGGGCAACGAGATCCCCAGCTCCGCTAAAACTACATGCCGTTTTCAAGGGATTGTTAAATAAATATGAACTATTTGGTTGTAATATCATCACCTCTTGAAGAGCATAGTCAGAATTACACGTCTGATTATTCCATGCATAACAATTGCGCACATTTAGCTCTATCATCAGAGTTCTACAGCAACTAACTGCATGCTTTTCATGATCAGTAAACATCAAGTGATCATGTAATTTCAGATGTGAGGATAGCCTCACAATCTCTTAATATTGACCACCATATAATTTGATATTTAAAATAAAAGTGAACTAACTATACCTGACAAGTGTGAGTGGTTTAGGTTAATTTCCCATCCTTTGTGTGCTCTGCCTGTCATGCAGCAAAAGGGACCATTTGCAGATGTACTGTTAGCTGATAATGTTAAGCCTACTTTGCAAGCTACCGGTATAAACGTTGTACAGTTGGCTAAACATAGTGGGTAAGTAGACCTAATGTACTTAATCTCCAACCAATGTAGGCCTACCTAGCAAAGTTACCTAATATCCCCTGTTCAACATTGTTTTTAAGAGTGTTTAATCACGATTGCTGCTGACAGACATGATAAGCTACATTGATTGATGGACCACGCTAAATTTGCTAGCTAGCCAATAACAGACCACGTCAATATGGCTAGGTAACAAGCTAACTTTTAGGGGATAAACGAGATGGCTCTATTTGCTTGCCATCTATAGCGGTGATGACAGTAGTCCAACTGACAACTTTACCAGGACAAGGACTATCAAACTCTTTCCAAAAAGCTAATCTCTGATGAAGCAAGCTAAATTATGTTGGTTGCTTAGCTAACTACATGCCAAATGGATAGGTACCCTCACGTATCTGAAATTACATGACCAATTTACATTTACTGATCATGAAAAGCATGCAGTTACTTGCTGTATAACTCTGATGATAGAGCTAAATGTGTGCAATTGTTTTGCATGGAATAATAAAAAATATATATCTGACTATGCTCTTCAAGAGGTGATGATAATAAACTCAAATAGTTATAACATTAAACAATTCCTTGAATAACAGAACGTAGTTGTCAATAGGTTTAGCGGAGCTGGGGACTCATTGTCCCCCAGCAGCCAAATGGAATGTATTGTGATGTTTTATTGATAACGACCTATTGCAAGCAGGTGCTTCCACACTGGTGGAGTTAAATAAGCAATTAACATCCCATCATGCTTAGGGTCATGTATAAACATGCCCAGTTGCCCATTATTTTGGCTACCATGGCTAGAAGAAGAGATCTCAGTCACTTTGAAAGAGGGGTCTCAAAGGAGCATAGGGGGTTTAAAGGGTATATGTGTGTCTCAGTCACCAGATTTTAACCCAATAGAACACTTATGGAATATTCTGGAGCGGCGCCTGAGACAGCGTTTTCCACCACCATCAACAAAACACAGAATTTCTCTTGGAAGAATGGTGTCGCATCCCTCCAAAAGAGTTCCAGACACTTCTAGAATCTATAACAAGGCACATTGAAGCTGTTCGCCATATTAAGACACTATGTTGGTGTTTCACTTATTTTGGCAGTTACCTGTATCTGTATCCCCATTAGTCACGGAGACCAGGGTGGCTTCCACAAAGAGCTGTGTGTTCAGCCATCCGATACATTGACGTCAGCGTGTGTTGTGACAGTCACACACTGTTGTGACACTTGTGGCGTGTTGACACCTGTGAGCGGTGGAAGCTGCTTAACTGTATCCCTCAGTGACAAGTCGTGAAGAAGTCACCTGACGGGTGAACAGGTACCTGTAGGCCAGGTGTTCAGGAAACCCAAATACAATCCTACTCATTTTTTTTACATTTTTGGTCATTTAGCAGACGCTCTTATCCAGAGCGACTTACAGTTAGTGAGCGCATACATTATTTTTTATATATTTTTTTTTTTGGGGGGGGGGGGGTTGTTCATACTGGCCCCCCGTGAGAATCGAACCCACAACCCTGGCGTTGCAAACACCATGCTCTACCAACTGAGCTACATCCCTGCCGGCCATTCCCTCCCCTACCCTGGACGACGCTGGGCCAATTGTGCGCCGCACCATGGGTCTCCCGGTCGCGGCCGGTTACGACAGAGCCTACTCTGTTCCAACTATGACTAAACCGATTTATTCTATAACGGTAGTAGCTACTGATATCATTACTGGAGTGTTAAGATTGAGTCCTAACTAGTTATTAAGTTCTGTCACCAACGGTGGTTAGGAGTTAGGTCTACAGTACATCTCGACTGTGTAGTAGATTAGTTTACAGAGGGGGAGGAGCTTTGTGTGTTTGTTCAAGTAATTATGCAAAGCTATCAGAGAAGATACAATAGGAATGGAATATCAATGTTTTCCATATCAATAAGAACAAATACAATATATGAAAAAAGCCAGAGAATATACACTGTGAATGCCTTGAGTTGTTGATGTCCACCAGCACTGCAAACAGAGGATACAGTATGAATAGACTGGGGCAACAGAAGAACCAGCAGAAGCTGATTGGAATGTCCTGTTATACATTCCTGTTTAGATTTGGCACACAGTGGTCATCTGTTTGCGACAGGCTAATTATCAGACGTGCTTATCCCCTGGCCCTGTTGATTCATGCCCCGGGCAGGGAACACAACGGCGGATTGAATGCAGTGTTATTGGGTTCTATCCAATGTGAATAATTAGATAACTAGCGTATTGTTTATGATGGCTTTGCATGGGCTGGTAAAATCATGGATCTAGGTTGATGAAAGATTAGATGAGGTTGAGATGAAGGATTACTGGGTTGTGTTAGGTTACTGGAAGCAGGAGGCTAAGCTAATGGCTAATGTCTTACATGGCTCTCACTGTGTTTGGATAGAGACCTGAGAAAGCCCCATTGCTGGGAGAGGAGGAGAAAAGAGGTTCCACATGCATGCAGTGGACAGGCGTGGTCTCCTTATGGACCTAAATAAAGAAATACAACAGCTATTTTTATTTGACTTCTTGAATCGTTTCAGCTCCTATTAAACAATTTCTGGGTTAAACAACAACCTTGTCTGCTTAGTCAACCTTGGGTAGGCCCAGTAAAAACCTAATCTAGGGCTTGTTTATTGAGACATGACAATATAATCATACTAACATATAGAGGGACAGATAAGTGTGTATATCCGTGTGTGTACCTGCGCAGGCTGGGGTCCACCTGGGCCTCGTCGGTGATGAGTTCTGCTTCGCTCTGGGCGATCCTCATGGCCAGCTCTCTGTCTCTCCTCTCCTGCTCCAACATGGCCGACCGCTGGACGTCCTCCTCCCGCTCCAGCGCTATCTGGATGTCCATCTCCGCCTGAACACAAACACACATCTTCATCATCGTCACTGCATCATAATTCTCAATATCACATATGAGTGGTTCATCTACAGGGCATACACTTAATTTATGATAACCGTTATCGATGTGAAGCATCACTAGAGCAAAGAACAGACTATCATTATGATTGGACTCAACTTTCAGAAAGTTTACCTTTAAAAAGTTAGTAAGAGTATTTATTAAATGCCATAGATTCCCATTTTCATAGTGATTGACCGAACACCTCACTTTTAATCTTCAAACACAGCCAGTAAACTCGGATGTTGTTCTTCTCACACTTCTCGGGGGAAAAGCCAGAGACCTCTGGAGTCAGAGATTAGAGCAGGGCCAGCGGCTGAGGGGCTGTGCCGGGCCAACTCTACCCCATCAGACTGTCTGTCCTGGGGAGCGATGGAGCCTCAACTGGCCCTGAGTGGCAGGAGGAGAACTTAGGCAATAACATGGCCTGCTGTGTGGTAAGGCCTGATTAGACATATTATCGTGGTTCTAGCAGCTGCTAATGTGTCTGTCCCTGTGATTGCGCATCTAGACGACGCAGAACTGCACCCAGCAGACAACCGCAAAAACAACTTGGCAGCCTAATCAGAGACGTAGGTCAGAGGGAACGCTTAAGACGTTGTGAGGAAGTTGGAGGGCTGTTTATCGGAGGGCTGTTCAACAACGCGCTATTTATCGGAGGGCTGTGTATCGGAGGGCTGTTTTGGTAGGTAGCAAAGAAAGTTGGAGAGGGAGAAATAGAGGGCAAGGTGAAAAAAATATTTTGCAGTTCTACACAAACTCTGAGAAGTTGCAGAGGAAACCACAGAAAAGGTGTATTTCCACAGTTCTAAAGCTTTGAGGTAGGTTGAGCTGAGGCTATTGTGGACCTAAGAAAGAGGCTTCAGAAACTCATAACCGATGAAACGGACCGCTAAAAGCAATGGGTGGCGATATGTGAATATCAATGCTGGGCTGGGGTGAGCTGAAAAGGGCAGACGTGAGTGCTTCTGCTTGCGGTCCATTCATTGAACTAGCGTCGGTACTCCTAGGATTCCTAGACTAGCAGGAAAGCTTTGATCAGGCCTGGGTCTCTACCCCTGGTAGATTATAGACAGTGTAGTGGTGGTGACCTCCAGGAGAGAATCACCAAGGAGATAATAGGAGGGTAGAGAAAGATGTAAAGGGGGGTAGAGGGGGAAAGAATAGGAGGGCAGGGAAAAAGGGAGGGCTGGTGGGTTGAGAGGGAGAGAACAGGATTGCAGAGGAAGAGGGAGGGCTGGTGGGTTGAGAGGGAGAGAACAGGATTGCAGAGGAAGAGGGAGGGCTGGTGGGTTGAGAGGGAGAGAACAGGATTGCAGAGGAAGAGGGAGGGCTGGTGGGTTGAGAGGGAGAGAACAGGATTGCAGGGGGAGAGGGAGGGCTGGTGGGTTGAGAGGGAGAGAACAGGATTGCAGAGGAAGAGGGAGGGCTGGTGGGTTGAGAGGGAGAGAACAGGATTGCAGGGGGAGAGGGAGGGCTGGTGGGTTGAGAGGGAGAGAACAGGATTGCAGAGGAAGAGGGAGGGCTGGTGGGTTGAGAGGGAGAGAACAGGATTGCAGGGGGAGAGGGAGGGCTGGTGGGTTGAGAGGGAGAGAACAGGATTGCAGAGGAAGAGGGAGGGCTGGTGGGTTGAGAGGGAGAGAACAGGATTGCAGAGGAAGAGGGAGGTAGGGACTAGAGAGAGAAGAGAACAGTAGAGCAGGAAAAGAGAAGAGTGGCTAGAGAGAGAGAGAGAGAGAGGACTAAGGATGAAAGAGGAACAAAATAAGAGGAGGGTCAGAGACAGGGGGTTGGTAAGAGGAAGGAGAGCAGTAGTGAAGGAAAAGAGGAGTGACCAGTGTTTTCCAATAGCGCCTGCTGTCGACTAAATCAGCCGGTTGTTTACAGGCTCATTTTCAGCCGGCTACATTTTTCACTTCATATTACAGTAACTAGGCTACTTTTCGTTTAAAAGTTTTAATTGGCCCTCTCTCGCTATAATGAACGATATGCATCTTCTAGCGATCTGTTGATAGGATAGGCTCCTGTCAGTCACAAAGCGAGTGATGACAAGGAAAACGCAGCAGAGAGGAAGCTAGAGTTTTCACTCTTGCCAAAGATCTGTCCAAAAAAGTCCAATGGGCGTATTCTTGACCTAAGCTTGTCGCCTGCCTTCCTGCCTTTGGGACAATGACTCCCATTGTTAGAGTGGAGACGTTAGCATCTCGTCATACAGATCTCTGATTGCAGTCGCATTTCTTTACATGGAGGAGGGAGAGAGCATGATGCTTGTGAATTAGCACGTCCCATGTAATGTAGGGTGAATTCAGAAAAAACTGGGAAAGCTTAATCCTCGTTTATTTCTTGGTCTGCCAAGTGAAAATCAAAACTATTGTTACTACGCTGTTGCAGAGAAACCACATTATCAAAATCACATCACTTCATTGGTGTGATGTCATAGAGGGGGCAGAGCAAGCTTCTAACAGGAAGCTCAACCCCCAAGCACACCATAAGATCAGTGACAGATTTCTTTCTGTTTTGACGTTAAGGTTATAAAACGGTCATAAATAATGCACTGTGCAAAATTATGATGTAAATGTGCATACTATGTACTGGTGCATCAAAATAAAATAAAAAAGTAGCCAATATGTTAAAATGTTATAATTTTTTTAGTCCTGCTTTATCAACCATAGCTAGCTAAAGTGAGACAATCTTATAGGCTTTTCCAATGGAGGAAAGAGATCCAGTTTACATTAGGGACCCTGTATTTAGATTAGGCAAGGCTCTGGTTCTTGTAATACTGTTAACATGCACCAAGCAGGTAGTAGGGTGACACTTTTTACATTTCTGTCTTCTGTAACCTCTTTCAACATCTATCCAACATATTAGACCAACACATTAAACATTTCTCAAATCCTCAAGCTGTTTCCTAATCGCACAAATGAATTGTCATTCGGGTACAGTTTATCTAACCTGCTGTTCCTGAAAATATGGTTTTGGCTCAGTGTACACAAATGGGTGTGTCATGCCTCCTGTGAATATGATATCAACATTTGTCCTTTTTGTGTAATTAGGAAACATCTTGAGGATTTCAGAAATGTATCATGTGTTGGGCTAATATGTTGGATAGATGTTGAAAGAGGTTACAGAAGACAGAAATGTAAAAAATGTCACCCTACTACCTGCTTGGTGCAGACGGAAATTAATTACTTAAAAATCATACAATGTGATTTTCTGGATTTTTGTTTTAGATTCCGTCTCTCACAGTTGAAGTGTACCTATGATAAAAATTACAGACCTCTACATGCTTTGTAAGTAGGAAAACCTGCAAAATCGGCAGTGTATCAAATACTTGTTCTCCCCACTGTATACCCGTCAGCAACGGGTGTGGCTGAAATAGCCAAATCCACTAATTTTAGGGGGTGTCCACACACACTATATATACAAAAGTATCTCCCAACCTCATAACTAGCTACCAAGAAGCCATTTCAGGCTATCAATCAAGTTAGAGTAGCTAGCTTGTCTAACTATCTTAGCTGACAAGCCTGCTGGCAAGGTTGGTAGAAAAGCAAGCAATTACAAAATGTACTTAATAAGACTCACATTCCTTTCAATCTTTTACCCAGATTTACAGAGATGCATAGAAGCACATTTAGTTTCTTCAAAAAAAAGGAAGATACAGCATAATGATTATGGCTCTGAAAAATGCATTCTCCAACTTTGGGACAGGGGGCCCAGCCACCCTTCAGACCACTGCCCAGCCATCCTCCCGTACTTTGTGACCCCATTTTTTTTTTAAATGTATCAGATTTTTCCCAGACATCAAAAGTGGTCTTCTGATGTGGTTTAAGCATTGTTGTGGACTTACAAGATCCAATTTTGTTGTTTTTCTATAAAAAGAAAAGTGTGATTGAGAACGAAACACTTTCTGTTTTAATAAAATACATAATTTGTTAAACAAACATCAGTGGCAATACATATCTTGCAGTAAAACTGTAAATAAGACTTTAATTTCAAGAGAAGACAGGTTAAATGTTAAAAAGGTTTCATGTTTTCTTACTTAGATAATAGTCCGGAACATATAGTCCTAGACAAGATCCAAAACAACTAACAGACTGAATTCATTCATTTTCAGTAATTTAAATTGTAAAGTCATGTCTTTCTATACAATACCACAACTATTATTTCCAATCTCGGAGGTAAACTCAATAAAGTTTTCAATCATCTCACTGTGTATTTCAGAGGGAATCAAGGCTTTAGAATGTACCAGAGGCCACCAAAATACAGCTCATTCGGCAAAACATGTCGAACCCCCAGCCCGGGGGTGCCTGGAGGGCTACTTTTTCTATTTGGCTGGCTACTCTATGTACTTGTGGAAAACTGTGATGAATAAGGAAGGGAAATGATTGATGGAGATGGAGGGTTGAGAACAGAAGAAGAAGAATGAGAGGAAATAGGAAAAAATAGAGGGGGAAAGGGGGCCTGAGGCTGGGAATAGAGGGCAGAGGAGGAGAGAAAGAGGGAAATGCATTATGGTAATACAGGGCAGGAGAGGGCAGGAGGGGGAATACAGGGCAGGAGAGGGCAGGAGGGGGAATACAGGGCAGAAGAGGGCAGGAGGGGGAATACAGGGCAGGAGAGGATAGGAGGGGGAATATAGGGCAGGAGAGGGCAGGAGGGGGAATACAGGGCAGGAGAGGATAGGAGGGGGAATACAGGGCAGGAGAGGATAGGAGGGGGAATACAGGGCAGGAGAGGACAGGAGGGGGAATACAGGGCAGGAGAGGGCAGGAGCGGGAATACAGGACAGGAGAGGGCAGGAGGGGGAATACAGGGCAGGAGAGGATAGGAGGGGGAATACAGGGCAGGAGAGGATAGGAGGGGGAATACAGGGCAGGAGAGGGCAGGAGGGGGAATATAGGGCAGGAGAGGGAATACAGGGCAGGAGAGGGCAGGAGGGGGAAATACAGGACAGGAGAGGATAGGAGGGGGAATACAGGGCAGAAGAGGGCAGGAGGGGGAATACAGGGCAGGAGAGGATAGGAGGGGGAATATAGGGCAGGAGAGGGCAGGAGGGGGAATACAGGGCAGGAGAGGGCAGGAGGGGGAATATAGGGCAGGAGAGGGCAGGAGGGGGAATACAGGGCAGGAGAGGATAGGAGGGGGAATACAGGGCAGGAGAGGGCAGGAGGGGGAATACAGGACAGGAGAGGGCAGGAGGGGGAATACAGGGCAGGAGAGGATAGGAGGGGGAATACAGGGCAGGAGAGGATAGGAGGGGGAATACAGGGCAGGAGAGGGCAGGAGGGGAATATAGGGCAGGAGAGGGCAGGAGGGAGAATACAGGGCAGGAGAGGGCAGGAGGGGGAATACAGGGCAGGAGGGGGAATACAGGACAGGAGAGGGCAGGAGGGGGAATATAGGGCAGGAAAGGGCAGGAGGGGGAATACAGGGCAGGAGAGGGCAGGAGGGGGAATACAGGGCAGGAGAGGGCAGGAGGGGGAATACAGGGCAGGAGGGGGAATACAGGACAGGAGAGAGCAGGAGGGGGAATACAGGGCAGGAGAGGGAATACAGGGCAGGAGAGGGAATACAGGGCAGGAGGGGGAATACAGGACAGGAGAGGATAGGAGGGGGAATACAGGGCAGGAGAGGGCAGGAGGGGGAATACAGGGCAGGAGAGGGCAGGAGGGGGAATACAGGGCAGGAGAGGGCAGGAGGGGGAATACAGGGCAGGAGAGGGCAGGAGGGGAAATATAGGGCAGGAGAGGGCAGGAGGAGGAATATAGGACAGGAGGGGGAATATAGGGCAGGAGGGGGAATACAGAGCAGGAGAGGGCAGGAGGGGGAATACAGGGCAGGAGAGGGAATACAGGGCAGGAGAGGGCAGGAGGGGGAATATAGGGCAGGAGAGGGCAGGAGGGGGAATACAGGGCAGGAGAGGGAATACAGGGCAGGAGAGGACAGGAGGGGGAATATAGGGCAGGAGAGGGAATACAGGGCAGAAGAGGGCAGGAGGGGGAATACAGGGCAGGAGAGGATAGGAGGGGGAATATAGGGCAGGAGAGGGCAGGAGGGGGAATACAGGGCAGGAGAGGATAGGAGGGGGAATACAGGGCAGGAGAGGATAGGAGGGGGAATACAGGGCAGGAGAGGGCAGGAGGGGGAATATAGGGCAGGAGAGGGCAGGAGGGGGAATACAGGGCAGGAGAGGGAATACAGGGCAGGAGAGGGCAGGAGGGGGAATATAGGGCAGGAGAGGGCAGGAGGGGAAATACAGGGCAGGAGAGGGAATACAGGGCAGGAGAGGACAGGAGGGGGAATATAGGGCAGGAGAGGGAATACAGGGCAGAAGAGGGCAGGAGGGGGAATACAGGGCAGGAGAGGATAGGAGGGGGAATATAGGGCAGGAGAGGGCAGGAGGGGGAATACAGGGCAGGAGAGGATAGGAGGGGGAATACAGGGCAGGAGAGGGCAGGAGGGGGAATATAGGGCAGGAGAGGGCAGGAGGGGGAATACAGGGCAGGATAGGATAGGAGGGGGAATACAGGGCAGAAGAGGGAATACAGGGCAGGAGAGGGCAGGAAGGGGAATACAGGGCAGAAGAGGACAGGAGGGGGAATACAGGGCAGGAGAGGATAGGAGGGGGAATACAGGGCAGGAGAGGATAGGAGGGGGAATACAGGGCAGGAGAGGATAGGAGGGGGAATACAGGGCAGGAGAGGGCATACAGGACAGGAGAGGGCAGGAGGGGGATTACAGGGCAGGAGAGGATAGGAGGGGGAATACAGGGCAGGAGAGGATAGGAGGGGGAATACAGGGCAGGAGAGGGCAGGAGGGGGAATATAGGGCAGGAGAGGGCAGGAGGGGGAATACAGGGCAGGAGAGGGCAGGAGGGGGAATACAGGGCAGGAGGGGGAATACAGGACAGGAGAGGGCAGGAGGGGGAATATAGGGCAGGAGAGGGAATACAGGGCAGGAGAGGGCAGGAGGGGGAATACAGGGCAGGAGAGGGCAGGAGGGGGAATACAGGGCAGGAGAGGGCAGGAGGGGAAATATAGGGCAGGAGAGGGCAGGAGGAATAATATAGGACAGGAGGGGGAATATAGGGCAGGAGGGGGAATACAGAGCAGGAGAGGGCAGGAGGGGGAATACAGGGCAGGAGAGGGAATACAGGGCAGGAGAGGGCAGGAGGGGAAATATAGGGCAGGAGAGGGCAGGAGGGGGAATACAGGGCAGGAGAGGGAATACAGGGCAGGAGAGGACAGGAGGGGGAATATAAGGCAGGAGAGGATAGGAGGGGGAATACAGGGCAGGAGAGGGCAGGAGGGAGAATACGGGGCAGGAGAGGGAATACAGGGCAGGAGAGGGCAGGAGGGGGAATACAGGGCAGGAGAGGGAATACAGGGCAGGAGAGGGCAGGATGGGGAATACAGGGCAGGAGAGGATAGGAGGGGGAATACAGGGCAGGAGAGGACAGGAGGGGAATATAGGACAGGAGGGGGAATACAGAGCAGGAGAGGATAGGAGGGGGAATATAGGGCAGGAGAGGATAGGAGGGGGAATACAGGGCAGGATAGGGCAGGAGGAGGAATATAGGGCAGGAGAGGATAGGAGGGGGAATACAGGGCAGGAGAGGGAATATAGGGCAGAAGAGGATAGGAGGGGGAATATAGGGCAGAAGAGGATAGGAAGGGGAATACAGGGCAGGAGAGGACAGGAGGGGGAATATAGGGCAGGAGAGGACAGGAGGGAGAATACAGGGCAGGAGAGGATAGGAGGGGGAATATAGGGCAGAAGAGGACAGGAGGGGGATACAGGGCAGGAGAGGATAGGAGGGGGAATACAGGGCAGGAGAGGGCAGGAGGGGGAATATAGGGCAGGAGAGGACAGGAGGGGGAATATAGGGCAGGAGAGGACAGAAGGGAGAATATAGGGCAGGAGAGGACAGGAGGGGGAATACAGGGCAGGAGAGGATAGGAGGGGGAATATAGGGCAGAAGAGGACAGGAGGGGGAATAAAGGGCAGGAGAGGGCAGGAGGGGGATACAGGGCAGGAGAGGATAGGAGGGGGAATACAGGGCAGGAGAGGGCAGGAGGGGGAATACAGGGCAGAAGAGGATAGGGGGGGGGTACAGGGCAGGAGAGGATAGGAGGGGGAATACAGGGCAGGAGAGGATAGGAGGGGGAATATAGGGCAGAAGAGGATAGGGGGGGGGATACAGGGCAGGAGAGGATAGGAGGGGGAATACAGCGCAGGAGAGGGCCGGAGGGGGAATACAGGGCAGAAGAGGACAGGAGGGGGAATACAGGGCAGGAGAGGATAGGGGGGGGGATACAGGGCAGGAGAGGATAGGAGGGGGAATACAGGGCAGGAGAGGATAGGGGGGGGGATACAGGGCAGGAGAGGATAGGAGGGGGAATACAGGGCAGGAGAGGGCAGGAAGGGGAATACAGGGCAGAAGAGGACAGGAGGGGGAATACAGGGCAGGAGAGGATAGGGGGGGGGATACAGGGCAGGAGAGGATAGGAGGGGGAATACAGGGCAGGAGAGGGCAGGAGGGGGAATATAGGGCAGAAGAGGACAGGAGGGGGAATACAGGGCAGGAGAGGATAGGAGGGGGAATACAGGGCAGGAGAGGATAGGAGGGGGAATACAGGGCAGGAGAGGATAGGAGGGGGAATACAGGGCAGAAGAGGATAGGAGGGGGAATACAGGGCAGGAGAGGATAGGAGGGGGAATACAGGGCAGGAGAGGAGAGGATAGGAGGGGGATACAGGGCAGGAGAGGATAGGAGGGGGAATACAGGGCAGGAGAGGGCAGAGGGGGAATATAGGGCAGGAGAGGACAGGAGGGGGAATATAGGGCAGGAGAGGACAGAAGGGGGAATATAGGGCAGGAGAGGACAGGAGGGGGAATACAGGGCAGGAGAGGATAGGAGGGGGAATATAGGGCAGAAGAGGACAGGAGGGGGAATACAGGGCAGGAGAGGGCAGGAGGGGGATACAGGGCAGGAGAGGATAGGAGGGGGAATACAAGGCAGGAGAGGGCAGGAGGGTGAATACAGGGCAGAAGAGGATAGGGGGGGGGTACAGGGCAGGAGAGGATAGGAGGGGGAATACAGGGCAGGAGAGGATAGGAGGGGGAATATAGGGCAGAAGAGGATAGGGGGGGGATACAGGGCAGGAGAGGATAGGAGGGGGAATACAGGGCAGGAGAGGGCAGGAGGGGGAATACAGGGCAGAAGAGGACAGGAGGGGGAATACAGGGCAGGAGAGGATAGGGGGGGGGATACAGGGCAGGAGAGGATAGGAGGGGGAATACAGGGCAGGATAGGATAGGGGGGGGGATACAGGGCAGGAGAGGATAGGAGGGGGAATACAGGGCAGGAGAGGGCAGGAGGGGGAATACAGGGCAGAAGAGGACAGGAGGGGGAATACAGGGCAGGAGAGGGCAGGAAGGGGAATACAGGACAGGAGAGGGCAGGAGGGGGAATACAGGGCAGGAGAGGATATGAGGGGGAATATAGGGCAGGAGAGGATAGGAGGGGGAATACAGGGCAGGAGAGGGCAGGAGGGGGAATATAGGGCAGGAGAGGGAATACAGGGCAGGAGAGGGCAGGAGGGGGAATACAGGGCAGAAGAGGATAGGAGGGGGAATACAGGGCAGGAGAGGATAGGAGGGGGGATACAGGGCAGGAGAGGACAGGAGGGGGAATACAGGGCAGAAGAGGATAGGGGGGGGAACAGGGCAGGAGAGGATAGGAGGGGGAATACAGGGCAGGAGAGGATAGGAGGGGGAATATAGGGCAGGAGAGGATAGGAGGGGGAATACAGGGCAGGAGAGGGCAGGAGGGGGAATACAGGACAGGAGAGGGCAGGAGGGGGAATACAGGGCAGGAGAGGATAGGAGGGGGAATACAGGGCAGGAGAGGATAGGAGGGGGAATACAGGGCAGGAGAGGGCAGGAAGGGGAATATAGGGCAGGAGAGGGCAGGAGGTAGAATACAGGGCAGGAGAGGGCAGGAGGGGGAATACAGGGCAGGAGGGGGAATACAGGACAGGAGAGAACAGGAGGGGGAATACAGGGCAGGAGAGGGCAGGAGGGGCAATACAGGGCAGGAGAGGGAAAACAGGGCAGGAGGGGGAATACAGGACAGGAGAGGATAGGAGGGGGAATACAGGGCAGGAGAGGGCAGGAGGGGGAATACAGGGCAGGAGAGGGCAGGAGGGGGAATACAGGGCAAGGGGAGGGCAGGAGGGGGAATACAGGGCAGGAGAGGGCAGGAGGGAAAATATAGGGCAGGAGAGGGCAGGAGGAGGAATATAGGACAGGAGGGGGAATATAGGGCAGGAGGGGGAATACAGAGCAGGAGAGGGCAGGAGGGGGAATACAGGGCAGGAGAGGGAATACAGGGCAGGAGAGGGCAGGAGGGGGAATATAGGGCAGGAGAGGGCAGGAGGGGGAATACAGGGCAGGAGAGGGAATACAGGGCAGGAGAGGACAGGAGGGGGAATATAGGGCAGGAGAGGGCAGGAGGGGGAATACAGGGCAGAAGAGGGCAGGAGGGGGAATACAGGGCAGGAGAGGATAGGAGGGGGAATATAGGGCAGGAGAGGGCAGGAGGGGGAATACAGGGCAGGAGAAGATAGGAGGGGGAATACAGGGCAGGAGAGGATAGGAGGGGGAATACAGGGCAGGAGAGGGCAGGAGGGGGAATATAGGGCAGGAGAAGGCAGGAGGGGGAATACAGAGCAGGAGAGGATAGGAGGGGGAATACAGGGCAGAAGAGGGAATACAGGGCAGGAGAGGGCAGGAAGGGGAATACAGGGCAGAAGAGGACAGGAGGGAGAATACAGGGCAGGAGAGGATAGGAGGGGGAATACAGGGCAGGAGAGGATAGGAGGGGGAATACAGGGCAGGAGAGGATAGGAGGGGGAATACAGGGCAGGAGAGGGCAGGAGGGGGAATACAGGACAGGAGAGGGCAGGAGGGGGAATACAGGGCAGGAGAGGATAGGAGGGGGAATACAGGGCAGGAGAGGATAGGAGGGGGAATACAGGGCAGGAGAGGGCAGGAGGGGGAATATAGGGCAGGAGAGGGCAGGAGGGGGAATACAGGGCAGGAGAGGGCAGGAGGGGGAATACAGGGCAGGAGGGGGAATACAGGACAGGAGAGGGCAGGAGGGGGAATATAGGGCAGGAGAGGGCAGGAGGGGGAATACAGGGCAGGAGAGGGCAGGAGGGGGAATACAGGGCAGGAGAGGGCAGGAGGGGGAATACAGGGCAGGAGAGGGAATATAGGGCAGAAGAGGATAGGAGGGGGAATATAGGGCAGAAGAGGATAGGAAGGGGAATACAGGGCAGGAGAGGACAGGAGGGGGAATATAGGGCAGGAGAGGACAGGAGGGGGAATACAGGGCAGGAGAGGATAGGAGGGGGAATATAGGGCAGGAGAGGGCAGGAGGGGGAATACAGGGCAGGAGAGGGCAGGAGGGGGAATACAGGGCAGGAGGGGGAATACAGGGCAGGAGAGGGAATACAGGGCAGGAGAGGACAGGAGGGGGAATATAGGGCAGGAGAGGATAGGAGGGGGAATACAGGGCAGGAGAGGGCAGGAGGGGGAATACGGGGCAGGAGAGGGAATACAGGGCAGGAGAGGGCAGGAGGGGGAATACAGGGCAGGAGAGGGAATACAGGGCAGGAGAGGGCAGGATGGGGAATACAGGGCAGGAGAGGATAGGAGGGGGAATATAGGGCAGGAGAGGACAGGAGGGGGAATATAGGACAGGAGGGGGAATACAGAGCAGGAGAGGATAGGAGGGGGAATATAGGGCAGGAGAGGATAGGAGGGGGAATACAGGGCAGGAGAGGGCAGGAGGGGGAATATAGGGCAGGAGAGGATAGGATGGGGAATACAGGGCAGGAGAGGGAATATAGGGCAGAAGAGGATAGGAGGGGGAATATAGGGCAGAAGAGGATAGGAAGGGGAATACAGGGCAGGAGAGGACAGGAGGGGGAATATAGGGCAGGAGAGGACAGGAGGGGGAATACAGGGCAGGAGAGGATAGGAGGGGGAATACAGGGCAGGAGAGGGCAGGAGGGAAAATATAGGGCAGGAGAGGACAGGAGGGGGAATATAGGGCAGGAGAGGACAGAAGGGGGAATATAGGGCAGGAGAGGACAGGAGGGGGAATACAGGGCAGGAGAGGGCAGGAGGGGGAATATAGGGCAGGAGAGGGCAGGAGGGGGAATACAGAGCAGGAGAGGATAGGAGGGGGAATACAGGGCAGAAGAGGGAATACAGGGCAGGAGAGGGCAGGAAGGGGAATACAGGGCAGAAGAGGACAGGAGGGAGAATACAGGGCAGGAGAGGATAGGAGGGGGAATACAGGGCAGGAGAGGATAGGAGGGGGAATACAGGGCAGGAGAGGATAGGAGGGGGAATACAGGGCAGGAGAGGATAGGAGGGGGAATACAGGGCAGGAGAGGGCAGGAGGGGGAATATAGGGCAGGAGAGGATAGGAGGGGGAATACAGGGCAGGAGAGGGAATATAGGGCAGAAGAGGATAGGAGGGGGAATATAGGGCAGAAGAGGATAGGAAGGGGGAATATAGGGCAGGAGAGGGCAGGAGGGGGAATACAGAGCAGGAGAGGATAGGAGGGGGAATACAGGGCAGAAGAGGGAATACAGGGCAGGAGAGGGCAGGAAGGGGAATACAGGGCAGAAGAGGACAGGAGGGAGAATACAGGGCAGGAGAGGATAGGAGGGGGAATACAGGGCAGGAGAGGATAGGAGGGGGAATACAGGGCAGGAGAGGATAGGAGGGGGAATACAGGGCAGGAGAGGATAGGAGGGGGAATACAGGGCAGGAGAGGGCAGGAGGGGGAATATAGGGCAGGAGAGGATAGGAGGGGGAATACAGGGCAGGAGAGGGAATATAGGGCAGAAGAGGATAGGAGGGGGAATATAGGGCAGAAGAGGATAGGAAGGGGAATACAGGGCAGGAGAGGACAGGAGGGGGAATATAGGGCAGGAGAGGACAGGAGGGGGAATACAGGGCAGGAGAGGATAGGAGGGGGAATACAGGGCAGGAGAGGGCAGGAGGGGGAATATAGGGCAGGAGAGGACAGGAGGGGGAATATAGGGCAGGAGAGGACAGAAGGGGGAATATAGGGCAGGAGAGGACAGGAGGGGGAATACAGGGCAGGAGAGGGCAGGAGGGGGAATATAGGGCAGGAGAGGGCAGGAGGGGGAATACAGAGCAGGAGAGGATAGGAGGGGGAATACAGGGCAGAAGAGGGAATACAGGGCAGGAGAGGGCAGGAAGGGGAATACAGGGCAGAAGAGGACAGGAGGGAGAATACAGGGCAGGAGAGGATAGGAGGGGGAATACAGGGCAGGAGAGGATAGGAGGGGGAATACAGGGCAGGAGAGGATAGGAGGGGGAATACAGGGCAGGAGAGGGCAGGAGGGGGAATACAGGACAGGAGAGGGCAGGAGGGGGAATACAGGGCAGGAGAGGATAGGAGGGGGAATACAGGGCAGGAGAGGATAGGAGGGGGAATACAGGGCAGGAGAGGGCAGGAGGGGGAATATAGGGCAGGAGAGGGCAGGAGGGGGAATACAGGGCAGGAGAGGGCAGGAGGGGGAATACAGGGCAGGAGGGGGAATACAGGACAGGAGAGGGCAGGAGGGGGAATATAGGGCAGGAGAGGGCAGGAGGGGGAATACAGGGCAGGAGAGGGCAAGAGGGGGAATACAGGGCAGGAGAGGGCAGGAGGGAGAATATACGGCAGGAGAGGGCAGGAGGGGGAATACAGGGCAGGAGAGGGCAGGAGGGGGAATACAGGGCAGGAGAGGGCAGGAGGGGGAATACAGGGCAGGAGAGGGCAGGAGGGGAAATATAGGGCAGGAGAGGGCAGGAGGAGGAATATAGGACAGGAGGGGGAATATAGGGCAGGAGGGGGAATACAGAGCAGGAGAGGGCAGGAGGGGGAATACAGGGCAGGAGAGGGAATACAGGGCAGGAGAGGGCAGGAGGGGGAATATAGGGCAGGAGAGGGCAGGAGGGGGAATACAGGGCAGGAGAGGGAATACAGGGCAGGAGAGGACAGGAGGGGGAATATAGGGCAGGAGAGGATAGGAGGGGGAATACAGGGCAGGAGAGGGCAGGAGGGAGAATACGGGGCAGGAGAGGGAATACAGGGCAGGAGAGGGCAGGAGGGGGAATACAGGGCAGGAGAGGGAATACAGGGCAGGAGAGGGCAGGATGGGGAATACAGGGCAGGAGAGGATAGGAGGGGGAATATAGGGCAGGAGAGGATAGGAGGGGGAATACAGGGCAGGAGAGGACAGGAGGGGGAATATAGGACAGGAGGGGGAATACAGAGCAGGAGAGGATAGGAGGGGGAATATAGGGCAGGAGAGGATAGGAGGGGGAATACAGGGCAGGAGAGGGCAGGAGGGGGAATATAGGGCAGGAGAGGATAGGAGTGGGAATACAGGGCAGGAGAGGGAATATAGGGCAGAAGAGGATAGGAGGGGGAATATAGGGCAGAAGAGGATAGGAAGGGGAATACAGGGCAGGAGAGGACAGGAGGGGGAATATAGGGCAGGAGAGGACAGGAGGGGGAATAGAGGGCAGGAGAGGATAGGAGGGGGAATATAGGGCAGAAGAGGACAGGAGGGGGATACAGGGCAGGAGAGGATAGGAGGGGGAATACAGGGCAGGAGAGGGCAGGAGGGGGAATATAGGGCAGGAGAGGACAGGAGGGGGAATATAGGGCAGGAGAGGACAGAAGGGGGAATATAGGGCAGGAGAGGACAGGAGGGGGAATACAGGGCAGGAGAGGATAGGAGGGGGAATATAGGGCAAAAGAGGACAGGAGGGGGAATACAGGGCAGGAGAGGGCAGGAGGGGGATACAGGGCAGGAGAGGATAGGAGGGGGAATACAGGGCAGGAGAGGGCAGGAGGGGGAATACAGGGCAGAAGAGGATAGGGGGGGGGTACAGGGCAGGAGAGGATAGGAGGGGGAATACAGGGCAGGAGAGGATAGGAGGGGGAATATAGGGCAGAAGAGGATAGGGGGGGGGATACAGGGCAGGAGAGGATAGGAGGTGGAATACAGCGCAGGAGAGGGCCGGAGGGGGAATAAAGGGCAGAAGAGGACAGGAGGGGGAATACAGGGCAGGAGAGGATAGGGGGGGGGATACAGGGCAGGAGAGGATAGGAGGGGGAATACAGGGCAGGAGAGGATAGGGGGGGGGGATACAGGGCAGGAGAGGATAGGAGGGGGAATACAGGGCAGGAGAGGGCAGGAGGGGGAATACAGGGCAGAAGAGGACAGGAGGGGGAATACAGGGCAGGAGAGGATAGGGGGGGGGAATATAGGGCAGGAGAGGATAGGAGGGGGAATACAGGGCAGGAGAGGGCAGGAGGGGGAATATAGGGCAGAAGAGGACAGGAGGGGGAATACAGGGCAGGAGAGGATAGGAGGGGGAATACAGGGCAGGAGAGGATAGGAGGGGGAATACAGGGCAGGAGAGGATAGGAGGGGGAATACAGGGCAGAAGAGGATAGGAGGGGGAATACAGGGCAGGAGAGGATAGGAGGGGGAATACAGGGCAGGAGAGGAGAGGATAGGAGGGGTATACAGGGCAGGAGAGGATAGGAGGGGGAATACAGGGCAGGAGAGGGCAGGAGGGGAAATATAGGGCAGGAGAGGACAGGAGGGGGAATATAGGGCAGGAGAGGACAGAAGGGGGAATATAGGGCAGGAGAGGACAGGAGGGGGAATACAGGGCAGGAGAGGATAGGAGGGGGAATATAGGGCAGAAGAGGACAGGAGGGGGAATACAGGGCAGGAGAGGGCAGGAGGGGGATACAGGGCAGGAGAGGATAGGAGGGGGAATACAAGGCAGGAGAGGGCAGGAGGGTGAATACAGGGCAGAAGAGGATAGGGGGGGGGTACAGGGCAGGAGAGGATAGGAGGGGGAATACAGGGCAGGAGAGGATAGGAGGGGGAATATAGGGCAGAAGAGGATAGGGGGGGGATACAGGGCAGGAGAGGATAGGAGGGGGAATACAGGGCAGGAGAGGGCAGGAGGGGGAATACAGGGCAGAAGAGGACAGGAGGGGGAATACAGGGCAGGAGAGGATAGGGGGGGGGATACAGGGCAGGAGAGGATAGGAGGGGGAATACAGGGCAGGATAGGATAGGGGGGGGGGGATACAGGGCAGGAGAGGATAGGAGGGGGAATACAGGGCAGGAGAGGGCAGGAGGGGGAATACAGGGCAGAAGAGGACAGGAGGGGGAATACAGGGCAGGAGAGGATAGGGGGGGGGGATACAGGGCAGGAGAGGATAGGAGGGGGAATACAGGGCAGGAGAGGGCAGGAGGGGGAATATAGGGCAGAAGAGGACAGGAGGGGGAATACAGGGCAGGAGAGGATAGGAGGGGGAATACAGGGCAGGAGAGGATAGGAGGGGGAATACAGGGCAGGAGAGGATAGGAGGGGGAATACAGGGCAGAAGAGGATAGGAGGGGGAATACAGGGCAGGAGAGGATAGGAGGGGGAATACAGGGCAGGAGAGGAGAGGATAGGAGGGGGAATACAGGGCAGGAGAGGATAGGAGGGGGAATACAGGGCAGGAGAGGGCAGGAGGGGGAATACAGGACAGGAGAGGGCAGGAGGGGGAATACAGGGCAGGAGAGGATATGAGGGGGAATATAGGGCAGGAGAGGATAGGAGGGGGAATACAGGGCAGGAGAGGGCAGGAGGGGGAATATAGGGCAGGAGAGGGCAGGAGGGGGAATACAGGGCAGGAGAGGGAATACAGGGCAGAAGAGGATAGGAGGGGGAATACAGGGCAGGAGAGGATAGGAGGGGGGATACAGGGCAGGAGAGGACAGGAGGGGGAATACAGGGCAGAAGAGGATAGGGGGGGGGATACAGGGCAGGAGAGGATAGGAGGGGGAATACAGGGCAGGAGAGGATAGGAGGGGGAATATAGGGCAGAAGAGGATAGGGGGGGATACAGGGCAGGAGAGGATAGGAGGGGGAATACAGGGCAGGAGAGTGCAGGAGGGGGAATACAGGGCAGAAGAGGACAGGAGGGGGAATACAGGGCAGGAGAGGATAGGGGGGGGGATACAGGGCAGGAGAGGATAGGAGGGGGAATACAGGGCAGGAGAGGATAGGGGGGGGATACAGGGCAGGAGAGGATAGGAGGGGGAATACAGGGCAGGAGAGGGCAGGAGGGGGAATACAGGGCAGAAGAGGACAGGAGGGAGAATACAGGGCAGGAGAGGATAGGGGGGGGGATACAGGGCAGGAGAGGATAGGAGGGGGACTACAGGGCAGGAGAGGGCAGGAGGGGGAATATAGGGCAGAAGAGGACAGGAGGGGGAATACAGGGCAGGAGAGGATAGGAGGGGGAATACAGGGCAGGAGAGGATAGGAGGGGGAATACAGGGCAGGAGAGGATAGGAGGGGGAATACAGGGCAGAAGAGGATAGGAGGGGGAATACAGGGCAGGAGAGGATAGGAGGGGGAATACAGGGCAGGAGAGGAGAGGATAGGAGGGGGAATACAGGGCAGGAGAGGATAGGAGGGGGAATACAGGGCAGAAGAGGATAGGAGGGGGAATACAGGGCAGAAGAGGATAGGAGGGGGAATACAGGGCAGGAGATGATAGGAGGGGGGATACAGGGCAGGAGATGATAGGAGGGGGGATACAGGGCAGGAGAGGATAGGAGGGGGAATACAGGGCAGGAGAGGACAGGAGGGGGAATACAGGGCAGGAGAGGATAGGCGGGGGGATACAGGGCAGGAGAGGACAGGAGGGGGAATACAGGGCAGGAGAAAATAAGGGAACTGGTAACTGGTAATGGAGGGCAGGGTGGAAAGCAGAGGACTAAGCACAGAGGGAGCAGGGTAGTTCTGGGAAGGAGAAAGTCGGCAGGAGTGATCCATCATCAGCCAGGGACGGCCCACTGGGGAATCTGACGAATGCCAAGACCCTGGCCGTCTCCCTGTGAGATGGGGGAGCCAATGACTTTCACTCAGTGGGAACAGTGGTGTAGCTCAGTTGGTAGAGCATGGCGCTTGCAACGCCAGTGTTGTGGGTTCGATTCTCATGACTAAGTCACTTTGGATAAAAGCGTCTGCTAAATGCCACATATATATTTTATTAGGTTGAAAGAAAAAATATTCTTATATATATACACAGATTAAATATATAGAGATCTCAGTACAACAATTACGACTGGTAAGAAACCAATCCATGCTGCTCCATAGTAAGAGATTACAGGCTACTCCACAGAAAGAGATTACAGGCTATTCCATAGTAAGAGATTACAGGCTACTCCGTAGTAATAGATTACAGGCTACATAGTAAGAGACTACATGCTACTCCATTGTAAGAGACTACAAACTACTCCGTATTAAGAGATTACAAACTACTCCATAGTAAGAGATTACAGGCTACTCCATAGTAAGAGACTACATGCTACTCCATAGTAAGAGATTACAGGCTACTCCATAGTAAGAGATTACAGGCTACTCCATAGTAAGAGATTACAGGCTATTCAATATTAAGAGATTACAGGCTACTCCATAGTAAGAAGCTACAGGCTACTCCGTAGTAAGAGATTACAGGCTACTCCGTAGTAAGAGATTACAGGCTACTCCGTAGTAAGAGATTACAGGCTACTCCGTAGTAAGAGATTACAGGCTACTCCATAGTAAGATATTACAGGCTACTCCATTGTAAGAGACTACAGGCTACTCCGTAGTAAGATATTACAGGCTACTCCATAGTAAGAGATTACAGGCTACTCTGTAGTAAGAGATTACAGGCTACTCTGTAGTAAGAGATTACAGGCTACTCCGTAGTAAGAGATTACAGGCTACTCCGTAGTAAGAGATTACAGGCTACTCCGTAGTAAGAGATTACATGCTACTCCATAGTAAGAGATTACAGGCTACTCCGTAGTAAGAGACTACAGGTTACTCCGCAGTAAGAGACTACAGGTTACTCCGTAGTAAGAGACTACAGGCTACTCCGTAGTAAGAGATTACAGGCTACTCCGTAGTAAGAGATTACAGGCTACTCCGTAGTAAGAGATTACATGCTACTCCATAGTAAGATATTACAGGCTACTCCATAGTAAGAGACTACAGGTTACTCCGTAGTAAGAGATTACAGGCTGCTCTGTAGTAAGAGATTACAGGCTACTCCGTAGTAAGAGATTACAGGCTACTCCGTAGTAAGAGATTACAGGCTACTCCATAGTAAGAGATTACATGCTACTCCATAGTAAGAGACTACAGGCTACTCCGTAGTAAGAGATTACAGGCTACTCCATAGTAAGAGATTAAATGCTACTCCATAGTAAGAGATTACAGGCTACTCCATAGTAAAAGACTACAGGTTACTCCGTAGTAAGAGATTACAGGCTACTCCATAGTAAGAGATTACATGCTACTCCATTGTAAGAGACTACAGGCTACTCCGTAGTAAGAGATTACAGGCTACTCCATAGTAAGATATTACAGGCTACTCCATTGTAAGAGACTACAGGCTACTCCGTAGTAAGAGATTACATGCTACTCCGTAGTAAGAGATTACAGGCTACTCCATAGTAAGATATTACAGGCTACTCCGTAGTAAGAGATTACAGGCTACTCCGTAGTAAGAGATTACAGGCTACTCCGTAGTAAGAGATTACAGGCTACTCCGTAGTAAGAGATTACAGGCTACTCCGTAGTAAGAGATTACATGCTACTCCATAGTAAGAGATTACAGGCTACTCCATAGTAAGAGACTACAGGTTACTCCATAGTAAGAGATTACAGGCTACATAGTAAGAGATTACAGGCTACTCCGTAGTAAGAGACTACAGGCTACTATCAGGCAATAGGGTCAATATGTGTTTGGTGTGTCTTGTAGGAGGGGAAGGGTAACAAAGCTCTCCTTTTCCACAAAAATATCACTTCAGTGGGGTCACAAACCTGCATAATCCTCTTTTCTTCCTCCCTCCTCTTCCTCTCCTCCTCCTCATGCTTCCTCTTATGCTCCATCTCTGATTTCCTAATGAGAGGGGGCAGGGACGACAGAGGTGGTTAATGCTCTTATATGGCAAAACGCCATGTTACTATAGATCACAGATGGACATGCCTCCTGCTGATCAATGTTCTCAATGACATGATCGAACGATGAACCATGTATAAACTCAATCTCTGAGCATCAACTCTGGACATATCCTGTTGGGGGTTTCTTTAAAATTGAGAGGTCATGTCAATGACTTCAACCAAAACACGGAGGGCTGCTGTGGGTGCACTGTGCAGGCTTTTATTCCAGCCCAGCACTAACACACTAGATCCAAAAGCCTGCACACAGTGCAGCCCTCCACTACTGAAATAACCCACCCTAGTGCTAGCCCATTTATGTCTGTCTTGTATACATCCGATACCCCTCCACTTACTTCTTTCTGTCGCTCTCGTCCTGCTGCCGTTGCTGGTCCTCCTCCTCCCTCCTCTTCCTCTCTCTCTCCATCTCCTCTTCGATGAGCCGCAGCCGCTCCAGCTCCTCTTCCTCCTGCTTCTTCTTCTGCATGGAGGAGAGCAGCTGCTCCGAGCTCTTCACCAGCCCCTGGTACTCCTGGTTAATCTCCTTACGGGTCATCACCGTGGCCTATAGGAGGGGGCATAGGTCAAAGGAGTGGTTTCATAGTTCAAGGTCATTGGCATCAACATATAGGCCTATTCCAAAAAAAATGTATAGGCTAAAACCAGAATTATTTGGACTTGAGTTGTCACACAGTATGTCATGGTCAGAATTATAAACATATAGACAACATACGCCTTCATAGACTAAACCCTGTTTATCGTTGGTTATGATACCCAATATGTGCTACTACTGTCCCCATTAGCACTGCTGCAGATGGAGCGCACCGACTTTAACATAGGTATATGAGATACACTGAAAAGACTATGGGGAATATGCTAAAAGTATCATCCAATTCTCAATATCCCAGAATCTAATTTAATCCTTGTTTCCTATATAAGTGGTGTAATTAAAACTGTCCAATTCCAGGAAGTGAGAGATGCAGCCCTCCGCAGTGAGCCTGGCTGACTCTGCACAAATCCCCTTGACTGTTTAGGGTTGTGACACCCTCCAGATGTATTCAATAAGCTAACCAGAGACACAACGACTGAGAGCCCCACCACCACCTGCTACTTCTACCACTGGTGCCCTGGTCACTTCAGTGTCACATCCTGTCTGTCAGCCTATCAGTGGGGGGTATAGGGTGGATTGATTTTCCTGACATGGTTCAGACAGACACCGCAGCAGGGAAATTACAAGCTGACTGAATGACAGCCATTGTTTATGGTTCTTGTATAATTCAGCTAGCGATGCTACGCTAGGGCCTTAGCGATGCTACGCTAGGCCCTTAGTGATGCTACGCTAGGTGCGTCATAAAGGGCTGGGAATTGTGTTGGGCGCTGGTGAACACAGAGCAGATGCCAATGGGCTAACAGAGGAGCGTAGGGTCGGGCAGAGGCACAGAGGTGACTGAACTAGGGCGCTAGGGAGGAGAGAAAGAGAGTGGACCAGAGACATTTGCTCATGTGGAAAATGTTCTGCTCGGATGTCAGTCATCTAGTCTCTGGGATAACTAACCAGCTAACACACATCCGGCTACAAAGTCAAAATTTACTGACAACACTAAAATAATTAGGGAATCAATTACACAACTCAGAGTCTGGATAGCATGTGGCCCCGTGTAGCTCAGTTGGTAGAGCATGGCGCTTGCAACGCCAGGGTTGTGGGTTCGATTCCCACAGGGGGCCAGTATGAAAAATAAATGTACGCACTCACTAACTGTAAGTCGCTCTGGATAAGAGCGTCTGATAAATGAATAAAATTTAAAAAAAAAATGTGGGTTGGGTTGATGTGTCACCCACTCAGAGGCCCTAAATAAGACTGGTGTTTCTAGCAGAGGGAGAGAGGGGAGATCCCTAACCATATCTAGACTGGTGTTTCTAGCAGAGGGAGAGAGGGGAGATCCCTAACCATATTTAGACTTGTGTTTCTAGCAGAGGGAGAGAGTGGAGATCCCTAACCATATTTAGACTGGTGTTTCTAGCAGAGGGAGAGAGGGGAGATCCCTAACCATATTTAGACTGGTGTTTCTAGCAGAGGGAGAGAGTGGAGATCCCTAACCATATTTAGACTGGTGTTCTAGCAGAGGGAGAGAGGGGAGATCCCTAACCATATTTAGACTGGTGTTTCTAGCAGAGGGAGAGAGGGGAGATCCCTAACCATATTTAGACTGGTGTTTCTAGCAGAGGGAGAGAGGGGAGATCCCTAACCATATTTAGACTGGTGTTTCTAGCAGAGGGAGAGAGGGGAGATCTCTAACCATATTTAGACTGGTGTTTCTAGCAGAAGGAAAGAGGAGAGATCCCTAACCATATTTAGACTGGTGTTTCTAGCAGAAGGAGAGAGGGGAGATCCCTAACCATATTTAGACTGGTGTTTCTAGCAGAAGGAAAGAGGGGAGATCCCTAACCATATTTAGACTGGTGTTTCTAGCAGAAGGAAAGAGGGGAGATCCCTAACCATATTTAGACTGGTGTTTCTAGCAGAAGGAAAGAGGGGAGATCCCTAACCATATTTAGACTGGTGTTTCTAGCAGAAGGAAAGAGGGGTGATCCCTTACCATATTTAGACTGGTGTTCTAGCAGAAGGAAAGAGGGGTGATCCCTTACCATATTTAGACTGGTGTTTCTAGCAGAAGGAAAGAGGGGTGATCCCTTACCATATATAGATTGGTGTTTATGGCAGAGGAATAGAGGGGAGATCCCTTACCATATTTAGCCATTTTAAAGGATTACAGATCAAAACAACCCCAGGAAATGGCTTTCTGATGAGATGACAGGGAGATGAAATGAGATTAGAGAGAGATGCAATGAGATTAGCGGGATTAGATTAGAAAGTTAAGACATGTGAGTCACCCTGGCCTCCTCTGTGTAGGGTGAAGATGGCCCTAGACCAGGTTTCCCCAACTGGAGGGGTGATTTTATTTGCCCCCCAAGTTTTCTGAGCAATTTTTATTGTTGGACATATTAGACTGTAAAAACACAAGAAAATCAGTTCCAAGTGATTTTAATTTTGGAAATATTTTCCAAAGTATTCCCACACATAACTGAGAGATATATATGTATACAAATGTAAGCCATGTTTGAAATTATGTTTTAGTCAAATATCTTTTTGGGCTTCTTGTGGTCAATTTTAAGTCTACAAATTATTTGTAATTATGTTCTGGACCCCTGACCATCCACTCAACAAAAAAATCTTCCTGCAGCTGGATCTAGTTGATGATCCCTGCCATAGACTCTGGGTCTGTTTAGTGTTTTCCCCACTAATGGTTAAAGGCAAGTACAGTCAAAAAACACGATTTTCCTGTGTTTTATATACATTTACACACTATGAGGTTGGAATAATACTGAAATTGTGAAAATTATGATCACGCCCTTTTAGTGTAAGAGTTGTTTGAAAAGACCGTCTGACATTTCAGCCTATTTTGGCCTGCCTGGTGACATCACCAGGCGGTAAATTAGTTAATAAACCAAGAAGAAAAGCCTCTCTGCCAATAACAGCTAGTTTTCAGTTTTCCCCACTCAGACAACTCCCAGACAGTCCTAGCTAAATTCTAGATTTTTGCTAAGAAGCAATTTTTGTTTATTTTTGACCATTTTAATTGAAAACAAATCACAGTAAGGTACTTCATTGTTACCCAGAAATGATTTGATATTGAGATAAAACAGCTGCATTGGACCTTTAAGGTTAGGATTGGGGCAGGGGAAGCTGATCCTAGATCTGTGCCTAGGAGAGCCCTCCTCACCTTGATCTTGGCCATGAAGGTGTCGATGGAGGCCCCCAGCTCCTGCACCAGCTGGGCCATCTCCTGCTTTCCCTCCTTCAGAGCACCCACCACCTCGTTGAAGCGTTCCATCCGCATCTTCAGGTTCCGCACCTTCACCATGCCGTCGATGCTGTGGCCGTATGAGCGCACACACACACGTGTAAGAGCACATAAAAGTGCATGTGCACACACACGTGAGTACATGTGCACCCACGCACGCACGCACGCAAACATAAGTGTGAGCACGCTCGCACGTGCACATACACACAAGACAATTCAAAAAGCCATCACCCGGATGGATGCATTCACCAAAGCAATATATATCTTCTATATGCAATAGGGTGACAGAGAGTGCCACGAGTCACGGCTGAGCTCTCCAGATTGATTTGAACTTCTAACTGCACAATGTGGAGAAGCCATCAAAAGGCACAGAGTGTGAAGCACTTTTAAACAAAGATAATGTGTCTGTGTGCGCACTTGTGTGTGTGTGTGTGTGTGTGTGTGTACACCCACCGTGGCTTATGTTTCCTCTTACAGAGCCACATGCGGATGGTCTTCTGAATCTTAATAAGGGCAGAGGCACGATACTTCATCTTCTCCTTTACTGTGGGGGGAGGGGGGGAGAGAAAGAAAGGGAGAGAGAGGCAAATAAATCGTCAAATCTAATCAACATAGTACTGGGCCAATTCACACAGAGATAAAGCCACACACAACTCCCTAAGATCTGTTAACTGAACTAGGGATATTAAGTTGGAGTTTTTTTTGTGGAAAATAAATGGAAGAGCAGCCAGCCGTCACAGTGCATACATCCTCAGATATTAGATATCCTGATGGTGAAATATGCAGGCAACTGGTGGGCCGAGGCAGTCTACAGTTATTACTTACGTGATATCATTGATTTGACGCTTTACCCTAATAAGCACTGCCGGTGCCTCACTTTGTTAAATGGGGGGAAAATCAATACAACTTGGCACGGAGGCTAATGGTTCAAGGAACTGCTTTTAGTGTGCAAGATTGCCTCGAGCATTCGAAACAAATAGCAAAATGCAATAGAAATGTGAAACATAAGAAATATGATAGTGGAACACAGCTGTCAGAGTGTGGTAATCAGTGTTCGACTAAATGGAGGGGAAAAACACAGTATCTCTCAAACTCTTGCCCTGAAGAAGTAGAGCCAAAATGATGTAAAGTTATGAGAAGTTTGGCAACTCCTGAATCATTTGAACCCTTTTCATTATATTGGCTGTTTTGTTTGACAAGTTAGATTTCTTTCTTGTCTTTTATTTTCCACCATTTTAAAGCCCCTGTACGGACTGACGCTGCAAATTAGCTCAACCTAAAGCAAGAGGGTGCAATGCAGCTGAATGTGGATGATTCAATGTGTTAATATTTTCATTGTATCGGTCCCTAACAACTAAATCCATTATTACTGTTAACTAGGAGGAGTGCTATTGTTCTCCAGTGCGTTGTCCAGCTCAGTGAGAGTATGAGTCAGGGGTGTTGACGTACGTTTGATGACAGAGAGGGAGCACCACTGGACCTTCTTCCAACGGCTGACGACCAGCCACTGGTTGACCTTCTTCACCAGCTCTGCCAGGTGGTCCGGGTCCGACTTCATGATCTGGTCAAACTCCGCAAACTGACCCCGAAACAGGACATCAAGAGAATTACTCAAGGTAATTTGGCCCGATGACATTCATGAACAGACTGTAGAGCATTAAAAAGAGAGCTGAAATCAGTGCTTACCTTCCCAGGGCGGAAGAACACTCTGGTCAAGCCAAACTTGTAGTCATTCTCATTCAGCCCCAGTGCTTTGAACAAAGCCTGCAGAGGAGCAAGAACAAAAACCACCAGTCAAAGTCTTATAAAAGTATTAACATCTGAATAATGCAAGGTTTATATGATATGGAATGCTGCTTTTGGGGGAGCCCCCCACCTTGCAGAAGAGCCTGGGGTCCAGTCGTGTGAGCTTGTCAGGCATATACTGTTTGTACATGTTGTAGAGCTCATGGAAGGGGGCTCGGGAGGGGAAGCCTCCCTGCATCAGGTCCAGAACTGACACCATGCCTGGTGAGGAAAGGGGAGAGAATGTCTTGAAAAGGAACCGAAACCAAAAGTGGTGTGTGTTCGTGTATGTGTGTGTATCCGTCGTAATCTTTAGAACTGATAATGAACTACAGTTTTTTTTATTCCGTGATGTGTTAATAATAGTTTTGAGAGTATATTCTTACTCTCCTAGCCAATACCTGAACACTGCAGCTGAGACAGAATCTGGGCTCCTTCAAACTGGTGGCTAACCATCTTCAAGTTGGGTTTCACACAGCGAATAAAGCTGGAACCCTTTGAAAGACATGTCAATCATATCTATCACATGCAATCTGAGGCCAGCTTCTGACTACCAGTGTGAGATAGAGGACATCAGATATGGCAAAGATACTCACAGTGCTGCGAAGCTTCTCCAGCAGTAAGTTCAACTGGGTCTGTGAAGGCAGGCAGAGAAAGAAGCGTGTTTAATACTTAGTCTGAGTCCCACCACACCACACAAGAAGGTGGTTTGGAGCACTTACAAACAAATTGGGAATATATTTGACGTTGCACATTTACAACTGAAAAAGAGCATTAGTTATAATGCTGACACACCCAAAAGAAAGTTAGACATGCTTCCATGTGAACAGGTGAGGGATAACAGCACACAGAAACACAAAGAACCCTGCATGACTCAGGAGGATTCTCATTGTTCTCAATATGATTTGCTTTCAACAGTCCTAAATTACTTTTAATGTTTTCGCAAGATATATACAACATTTACTGAAACTGTGCCATGTAGATACTTTTATGCAACACAAGAGAATGACTGTATGCAGGAACCAACTTGGCAACTGCTGATAGTACACTTCTGGTCAAAAGTTTTATAACACCTACTCATTCAAGGATTTTTCTGTATTTTTACTATTTTCTACATTGTAGAATAATAGTGAAGACATCAAAACGATGAAATAACACATATGGAATCATGTAGTAACCAAAAAAGTGTTAAACCAATCAAAATATATTTTATATTTGAGATTCTTCAAATGCCACCCTTTGCCTTGATGACAGATTTGCACACTCTTGGCATTCTCTCAACCACCTTAACCTGGAATGCTTTTCCAACAGTCTTGAAGGAGTTCCCACATATGCTGAGCACTTGTTGGCTGCTTTTCCTTCACTCTGCGGTACGACTCATCCCAAACCATCTCAATTTGGTTGAGGTCGGGGGATTGTGGAGGCCAGGTCATCTGATGCAGCACTCCATCACTCTCCTTCTTGGTAAAATAGCCCTTACACAGCCTGGAGGTGTGTTGGGTCATTGTCCTGTTGAAAAACAAATGATAGTCCCACTAAGCCCAAACCAGATGGGATGGCGTATCGCTGCAGAATGCTGTGGTAGCCATGCTGGTTAAGTGTGCCTTGAATTCTAAATAAATCCCAGACAGTGTCACCAGCAAAGCACCCCCACACCATAACACCTCCTCCTCCATGCTTTACCGTGGGAAATACACATGCGGAGATCATCCATTCACCCACAATGCGTCTCACAAAGACATGGCGGTTGGAACCAAAAATCTCAAATTTGGACTCCATACCAAAGGACAAATCTCCACCAGTCTAATGTCCATTGCTCGTGTTTCTTGGCCCAAGCAAGTCTCTTCTTCTTATTGGTGTCCTTTAGTAGTGGTTTCTTTGCATCTATTCGATGATGAAGGCCTCATTCACACAGTCTCCTCTGAACAGTTGATGTTGAGATGTGTCTGTTACCTGAACTTTGTGAAGCATTTATTTGGGCTGCAATTTCTGAGGCTGGTAAATCTAATGAACTTATCCTCTGAAGCAGAGGTAACTCTGGGTCTTCCATTGCTGTGGCGGTCCTCATGAGAGCCAGTTTCATCATAGCGCTTGATGGTTTTTGAGACTGCACTTCAATGTTCTTGAAAATGTCCGTATTGACTGACCTTCATGTCTTAAAGTAATGATGGACTGTCGTTTCTCTTTGCTTATTTGAGCTGTTCTTGCCATAATATGGACTTGGTCTTTTACCAAATAGGACTATCTTCTGTATACCCCCCTTACCTTGTCACAACACAACTGATGGACTCAAATGCGTTAAGAAGCAAAGAAATTCCACAAATTAACTTTTAAGAAGGCACACCTGTTAATTGAAATGCTTCCAGGTGAATACCTCATGAAGCTGGTTGAGAGAATGCCAAGCGTGTGCAAACCTGTCATCAAGACAAATGGTGGCTATTTGAAGAATCTCAAATCTCAAATATATTTTACTACATGATTCCATATGTGTTATTTCATAGTTTGGATGTCTTCACTATTATTCAACAATGTAGAAAATAGTAAAAATAAAGAAAAACCCTTGAATGAGTAGGTGTTCTAAAACTTTTGACCGGTAGTGTGGAGATAAATATTTTAAACATATTAAAATAAAAAATATAACTTAACTATGTTCCCTTCCTCAAACCATTGCATTTCAATAGATTGCCTCACATTGCCTAACTTTTCAAATTTGATTTGATGTTTTATTAAAGCACATCTGTGTGTCATCAAACGGAATAGATCCCATCTTGCTCTTTTCTCTACAATGCTACACTCAGGTCTTTGTGTCCATGTCTTATGTGATGAATTAGTGATAAAAGCGTCAACTCAAGCATCACCACACACAAACAGACCATAGAGGAAGACAGGTGGAGGAGGAGTATGATAGGAAAACAGTGATGGGTGCTCTGTGTGCATCTGCTGACGCAGTACAGGGTTATTGAAACAATCAACAGTGAGACAAATGGCCTTCTGTCCCTGGCTGACGCTATGCTTCTTCCTGACTGACTTTTAGCCCTGCTGCTACTTTCTCTCGCTCTCTCTGACTTTATCATACCCTTTCTCTAGCTGACTTTATCCACCTTTTTCCACAAAGGAAGGATTTCTCAGGAAAAGAGGTGGGGGACTGGAAGAGGCCTACAGAGGAAAGGAGGGATGGAGGGATGGAAGAACAGTGGCAAGGAGAGGAAAGGCGTTAGAAGTTCAAAGGTCAAAGTTGGAAAATGGTACACAGTTTTCTCTAACATTGTGTCAGAAAACATCTGAAATAAGCAATTGGAAAAAATGATTAGACTACAAACTAAACACCAGGGTTTGTTTCCGGATCAAAAAGGGGCGTAGGGCGTGGCAGGGGGCGAGGCGACGCGTCTGAATTTGAGACAATTTTAGAGGCCCCTATCTTGGCAGTGTAGAGATTGTATTCTTTTTTTACATTTTTTTTGCAAATTTCCTGCAATTCTTCAAATTTCTCAATGTAGCTGAGATACATTTTTGCAGTTTAAAAGCAAATTTCCTGCAGTTCTACATATTCTTCAATGGCGCTGAGAGAAAATGTTGTAGTTTTAAAGCAAATTTCCTGCAATTCTATGCATTTTAACATGGCTAATGCTGTGTTATTTTGCGCAAACATAATAACAAAACCTATACTGCTAAATTCATTGTTTTTAGAATTTTCAATTCTCCCTCACTGTCTTTTATTTCGGTGATTTTCAGTTCTCAAAGATTATATTCTTACAAAATATTTACAGTAGGTCCATTATCTTTTCTAAGTTTACACTGAAAGCGTTTTTTCCAACCCGAAAATGTATTTTCACTGTTTGGACTTGGGCGACCCGAAAAAAACGCTTGGGCGGCTCGCCCAAGTATTTCAATGGCAGAAAAATGAACACACTACTCACTTCAACAGCGAAAGCATTGTGTGATACAATATCAAAACGAGTAAGAATTTCAGGTTTACACAAATTAACTTGAACTAGAAGAATGTATTCCAATCAAAGTGACATCTCAGAGCCAGGTGCTGCTACATTCTCCTTCCTCACCTTGAATTTGTTGCCCACACTGATGAAGCTGAGTTTGCCAGCCTTTTGTTTGGATTCCTTGCTGTTGTTGGAGTTCTCAAAAAGCTCCCTCACAAACTTGTCCTTGGACTCACACACCAGGCTCTCCAAGGACATGTGGAGAGCATCATTATTCTTCTCTACAAACTGGGTCTGCAGACACACACACACACACACACACACACACACACACACACACACACACACACACACGTACGTACATGCACACACACACACACGTACGTACATGCACACACACGTACGTACACACAAACATATACACACGCATACACAAAACATTCAATAAATAGACTTTGCCATGTGTCCTACTGCTAAGAAGACTATTACCAGCAGCAGCTGTATATTGTCCTGAAAAATGTATAAAACACCATGTTTCAGATATAACGGAGTGTTAACAACCAATCATCCAAGGTTAATCATACAAGAGCAAATCAACATATAACCATCGATGTGCGTAACGGTTACCGTCTCGTAGCACACGGCTCCGGCAAAGTGTCTGACGATGAATCCTTCATCATCTCTGACGTTCCTGTGGACAGCCAGCTTGGACTTCCTAGGGACCTGAAGAGACAGCAGCAACATATTACATTAGACCCTCTTTACATAATACACAGTGTCCGTGTATATGTGTTGGTGTGTGTGTATGTGTTGGTGAGTGTATACAGTGGGGGAAAAAAGTATTTAGTCAGCCACCAATTGTGCAAGTTCTCCCACTTAAAAAGATGAGAGGCCTGTAATTTTCATCATAGGTACACGTCAACTATGACAGACAAATTGAGGAAAAAAAATCCAGAAAATCACATTGTAGGATTTTTTATGAATTTATTTGCAAATGATGGTGGAAAATAAGTATTTGGTCAACTACAAACAAGCAAGATTTCTGGATCTCACAGACCTGTAACTTCTTCTTTAAGAGGCTCCTCTGTCCTCCACTCGTTACCTGTATTAATGGCACCTGTTTGAACTTGTTATCAGTATAAAAGACACCTGTCCACAACCTCAAACAGTCACACTCCAAACTCCACTATGGCCAAGACCAAAGAGCTGTCAAAGGACACCAGAAACAAAATTGTAGACCTGCACCAGGCTGGGAAGACTGAATCTGCAATAGGTAAGCAGCTTGGTTTGAAGAAATCAACTGTGGGAGCAATTATTAGGAAATGGAAGACATACAAGACCACTGATAATCTCCCTCGATCTGGGGCTCCACGCAAGATCTCACCCCGTGGGGTCAAAATGATCACAAGAAGGGTGAGCAAAAATCCCAGAACCACACAGGGGGACCTAGTGAATGACCTGCAGAGAGCTGGGACCAAAGTAACAAAGCCTACCATCAGTAACACACTACGCCGCCAGGGACTCAAATCCTGCAGTGCCAGACGTGTCCCCCTGCTTAAGCCAGTACATGTCCAGGCCCGTCTGAAGTTTGCTAGAGTGCATTTGGATGATCCAGAAGAGGATTGGGAGAATGTCATATGGTCAGATGAAACCAAAATATAACTTTTTGGTAAAAACTCAACTCGTCGTGTTTGGAGGACAAAGAATGCTGAGTTGCATCCAAAGAACACCATACCTACTGCATGGGGATGGAAACATCATGCTTTGGGGCTGTTTTTCTGCAAAGGGACCAGGACGACTGATCCGTGTAAAGGAAAGAATGAATGGGGCCATGTATCGTGAGATTTTGAGTGAAAACCTCCTTCCATCAGCAAGGGTATTGAAGATGAAACGTGGCTGGGTCTTTCAGCATGACAATGATCCCAAACACACCGCCCGGGCAACGAAGGAGTGGCTTCGTAAGAAGCATTTCAAGGTCCTGGAGTGGCCTAACCAGTCTCCAGATCTCAACCCCATAGAAAATCTTTGGAGGGAGTTGAAAGTCCGTGTTGCCCAGCGACAGCCCCAAAACATCACTGCTCTAGAGGATATCTGCATGGAGGAATGGGCCAAAATACCAGCAACAGTGTGTGAAAACCTTGTGAAGACTTACAGAAAATGTTTGACCTGTGCCATTGCCAACAAAGGGTATATAACAAAGTATTGAGAAACTTTTGTTATTGACCAAATACTTATTTTCCACCATAATTTGCAAATAAATTCATTAAAAATCCTACAATGTGATTTTCTGGATTTTTCTTACTCAATTTGTCTGTCATAGTTGACGTGTACCTATGATGAAAATTACAGGCCTCTCTCATCTTTTTAAGTGGAAGAACTTGCACAATTGGTGGCTGACTAAATACTTTTTTTACCCACTGTATTTGTTGGTGTGTGTGTATGTGTTGGTGTGTGTCTGCGTGTGAGTGTGTATGAGTGTATGTGTGTGTATGTGTTGGTGTGTGTAGGTGTTGGTATGCAATAAAATGCAAATTAATTACTTAAAAATCATACAATGTGATTTTTGTTTTAGATTCCGTCTCTCACAGTTGAAGTGTACCTATGATAAAAATTAGTAGGAAAACCTGCAAAATCGGCAGTGTATCAAATACTTGTTCTCCCCACTGTATGTGTTGGTGTGTATGTGTTGCTGTGTGTATGTGTTGGTGTGTATGAGTGTTGGTGTATATATGAGTGTGAGTGTGTATGAGTATGTGTTGGTGTGTGTATGAGTGTTGGTGTGTGTCTGCGTGTGAGTGTGTATGAGTTGGTTTGTGTGTATGTGTTGGTGTGTATGTGTTGGTGTGTGTATGAGTGTTGGTGTGTGTGTGTGTTAATCCGTGTGTGTGTGTTGGTGTGTGTGTATGTGTTGGTGTGTGTCTATAAGACCCTCAACAATTTGCATGACCAGCGCTAACAGTATGATTTTACATTGTGTGTGGATACGATTTATAAAAGAATACGCACCTAGCTCTGGTGGTGTGGTATCGTGGTTAATATTACATGGCCATAAACAACTGAGAGAATATTCTTCATTTCAATATGAAAGTGATGATTAATATCACATAAAAACCATCTGCAGCCGGCCCAGTCTAATCCTTTGATCTGAATTGATACCAATGCAGCATTTCAAACAGGATTCTACGCCTGTTAAAACGTATAGAAAGAGGAACAAAGGTTCCTTAAGGTACTGGGGCTGCTGGTTCACAATAGCTCTAGAGTTTCACATAGAAAAGGTAGCAGAACGTCTATTAGGATACCATTCTGACCCCTCAGCATGAAGGTCTGGTTAGACAAGGCATTATCAATTGACTAAAAGCTGACCTAAGGTCAGTTTAGCATTTTTCAATATAAAATGGTTCAAGTTAGGATCCAGGGTTGGTAAGCTGATCCCAGATCTGTGCCTGCAGACATCTTCCACCCAAAGCTCTCACCGTCAGTCTGAAGTGGTCTTTGTGCTTGCTGTGGACGGCCTCTGCAAAGTGCTGGTCGCTGGGCAGTGGTAGGCGGTTCTCTTCATCCAGAATGTCCAGGATGCCTACCAGCTTGGCTTCCACCAGGTCTATGGGAATAAATAAGATGCATTTTTACGGATGCAGTCAGCAGCACGTTCAGTTCAAGTCCAATTATTGAGATAAGAAAGTTCTTTATTGATCCCCAAGAGGGAAACTAAATTTAAAAGTCCTGTGCTCCTAATGTTGTAATGCCATCAGTGTTTTTAAAGTTTGTCAATGTCACTGTGTGAAGCCATATGCAAAATGTCCACACTGTGTAGACAGTAAAGTTATATTCTATCCTATTCCAGAGAGGAGCGGCCGGTGACTCAATGTTCCCTTTCCCGGAACATTGACAACCTTTGTATCTTTCACTGTGCGGTGTGGTCTGAGGCGTCTGGTGTTCAAATTGGAGGCACAATGCCTTGTTGATCCAGATGTTCATCATAATATCTCCCAGTGAATTATTCATTCAGGACATGATGTTTGGAATAGGATCTGACGGAGGCACACCAATACATTTGCATTATTAGGCAACTGTGCATAACTTGGGGGGAGAATGATTATATATTTAAATGGACATCCAGCAGGTCATTTGCAAGTCATATAAACATTATTCATGGCTGCCAGTTAACCTGGCAGCTGAATAATCATAACTCTGTTTGATATACAAATCTAAATGGTTCACCTTGTCACCAACGGGATGTTTTTTTGTTGTTGTTGTAATTCTCTTTTTATTAGAATGTTATTTTCTTTTAACAGGGGTTACGTAGACAACCAAACAAAGACCACCACACAGACTAACTACAAAGACCACCACACAGACTGAGTACCATAAAAGGAATAAGGATACAGCAAAACATTATACAAAAAGGCAGTCATAGAATGGAGGAATGCATTTATGGGAGGTTTTCTACATAGGACCACAATGGAGATCAGATGTATCAGACTTCTGGTGTAAATGAAAAGGTAGGTTTCTCTAGGGGTAGAATAGCAGGAGCTTGAGTAAGCCACATTCTGGTAGATGGTACTTCAGGTGTGGACCATAATAACAATATGGCTAAGTAAACAAGGGTATTGAACAGACGTTCAGAGTCAGGGTCGAACACAACTGTACAATCAAAGTAGAGCAAATATAAATTCAGTGAAAAAGCAAATAAACCCATTTTGGGTTTCCAACCATTTTATCTGGCCATTTTTATTCTTCAGAAATGTGGTGGGTACTCCCTTCGTTCGCAGGACTTTATCCTGCTAACTGTTCCAAATGTCCGAACTGAATTTGGTAAAATAGCTTTTATGTACTCTGCGCCATCGGCTTGGAACGCCTTACAACATACTTTTAAGCTGGAAGAACTTGTCCCGATTGGTGTTTTTAAATCATTGATGAAGGATTAAGGCTGATTCCTTGATCTGTCAATGTTTTTAAATTGCAGTTTTATGATTTTGTTATGCGCCTGTGATTTCTATGGATGTTTACTAGATTACTTGTAGTTTTTCATGTTGTCTGTCTGTAATTGTGTAATGACTTGGTGCTGCCTATCTTGGCCAGGACGCTCTTGAAAAAGAGATTTCAAATCTCAATTAGCCTTTCCTGGTTAAATAAAGGTTAAATAAAATTTAAAAAATTGTCTACCCAAGATCTTCTGGATGTGTAAATGAATATCATTCCAGTAAGACTGGATTCTGCTACAGTACAAAAAAACATGCATGAAGGTGCCAGTATCCTGTTTACATTTTAAACATAAATGTGATGCATTGGAAAACATTCTGTGAAGGCGGACAGGTGTAAAGTAGGTTCTATAAAAAAAAATTACATGTAGTTATTGTATGCTTATGGAGGTGCATTTGGGGTAGACCCTTTCACAGATAGAAGACCAGTCTTCCTCACTGAATGCATGTCCAATGTCTCTCTCCCAAACATGTCTCAACGCATCATAGGATGAGGCACTTATGTTCAATAAAATAGAATACATGTCAGAGATTAAACCTCTCTGAACAGTAGTTTTTCAACTTCAGTTATAATGAAAATGTCATTTATCGACTTTCTTCTGACCCGCAGTAGGGAATGAGTCCAAACGGTTTCAGACAATCTCCGTTTCTGGAAAGTGCGAGTGCTCAGTGGAGGGCTACATCGCCGCCAGTCTGCACCTCTGTCAGTCTCTCTCTGTCAGTCTCTCTCTGTCAGTCTCTCTCTCTCTGTCAGTTTGTATCTCATCATGTATTGTGTGAGCCTTAAACACACAGGGATTCAAGTTCATCATATATTTCTATATATTACTCCAAGTCCTCCTGCTGCTGGAGATTTCCACTCCAATCTCTGCAACGCACACACACACACACACACACAATTCTCCTTGCCTCTCCTTCTGTTTGGTTCTTAGAGGCCACCCCTAGTCAGACCCAAAAAGAGATCTCATCTCTTTCCTTCTAAAGCCAGGCCAGAAACAGATCCCATCTCTTTCCTTCTAAAGCCAGGCCAGAAACAGATCCCATCTCTTTCCTTCTAAAGCCAGGCCAGAAACAGATCCCATCTCTTTCCTTCTAAAGCCAGGCCAGAAACAGATCCCATCTCTTTCCTTCTAAAGCCAGGCCAGAAACAGATCCCATCTCTTTCCTTCTAAAGCCAGGCCAGAAACAGATCCCATCTCTTTCCTTCTATAGCCAGTCCTTGCCTTATGTTTGACCTTGCAGCTTACAGTACAGGTACGCGTCACCTAGAGACTTGTTGTCAGTGTGCTGTCCCACATATTAAAACAGCCAAATAGTTTAGGAGCTGCTCTTGGGGAGTTAAACTTTCCACCCTGATGAGTTGAGATATTGATTGTGTGAGAACCAGGCTCTGGGAAATGTCCTGGCTTCTATGTAGATATACTGTAAGATTTTGGGGTTATGTAAGAGCTCCACCATAGAATGAAATATAGCATAGAAATCTCTATGGGCTTCACAGCCTACTGCAGAAGAAATACACAACAAGATCTGTCTAATAATATATAGACCCATTTCCCTCCCAGCTGTGTCATGAAAGGTTGTGAGCGCAGTTCTGCCCCAGAAAGGGGCTTGTTTATGGAGTCAATACAATAACATCCAACTTCAAATGCAGTTCAAGTTATCAAAACACGTAATCGCAGATGTCTTCGGAGGATTGAACACCTAGCAAACTACCAAACTTAATGGTTGTGAAATCTGTTGTGAAATGTAATCTGAAATTAAATCTGTTTTGAAATGTAATCCGAAATGAAATCTGTTGTGAAATGTAATGTAATGTATACAGTGGGGAGAACAGGTATTTGATACACAGCCGATTTTGCAGGTTTTCCTACTTACAAAGCATGTAGAGGTCTGTAATTTTTATCATAGGTACACTTCAACTGTGAGAGACGGAATCTAAAACAGAAATCCAGAAAATCACATTGTATGATTTTTAAGTAATTCATTTGCATTTTATTGCATGACATAAGTATTTGATACATCAGAAAAGCAGAACTTAATATTTGGTACAGAAACCTTTGTTTGCAATTACAGATATCATATGTTTCCTGTAGGTCTTGACCAGGTTTGCACACACTGCAGATTTTGGCCCACTCCTCCATACAGACCTTCTCCAGATCCTTCAGGTTTCGGGGCTGTCGCTGGGCAATACGGACTTTCAGCTCCCTCCAAAGATGTTCTATTGGGTTCAGGTCTGGAGACTGGCTGGGCTACTCCAGGACCTTGAGATGCTTCTTACAGAGCCACTCCTTAGTTGCCCTGACTGTGTGTTTCGGGTCGTTGTCATGCTGGAAGACCCAGCCACGACCCATCTTCAATGCTCTTACTGAGGGAAGGAGGTTGTTGGCCAAGATCTCGCGATACATGGCCCCATCCATCCTCCCCTCAATACGGTGCAGTCGTCCTGTCCCCTTTGCAGAAAAGCATCCCCAAAGAATGATGTTTCCACCTCCATGCTTCACGGTTGGGATGGTGTTCTTGGGGTTGTACTCATCCTTCTTCTTCCTCCAAACACGGCGAGTGGAGTTTAGACCAAAAAGCTCTATTTTTGTCTCATCAGACCACATGACCTTCTCCCATTCCTCCTCTGGATCATCCAGATGGTCATTGGCAAACTTCAGACAGGCCTGGACATGCGCTGGCTTGAGCAGGGGGACCTTGTGTGCGCTGCAGGATTTTAATCCATGACGGCGTAGTGTGTTACTAATGGTTTTCTTTGAGACTGTGGTCCCAGCTCTCTTCAGGTCATTGACCAGGTCCTGCCGTGTAGTTCTGGGCTGATCCCTCACCTTCCTCATGATCATTGATGCCCCACGAGGTGAGATCTTGCATGGAGCCCCAGACCGAGGGTGATTGACCCTCATCTTGAACTTCTTCCATTTTCTAATAATTGCGCCAACAGTTGTTGCCTTCTCACCAAGCTGCTTGCCTATTGTCCTGTAGCCCATCCCAGCCTTGTGCAGGTCTACAATTTTATCCCTGATGTCCTTACACAGCTCTCTGGTCTTGGCCATTGTGGAGAGGTTGGAGTCTGTTTGATTGTGTGTGGACAGGTGTCTTTTATACAGGTAACGAGTGCAAACAGGTGCAGTTAATACAGGTAATGAGTGGCGAACAGGAGGGCTTCTTAAAGAAAAATTAACAGGTCTGTGAGAGCTGGAATTCTTACTGGTTGGTAGGTGATCAAATACTTATGTCATGCAATAAAATGCAAATTAATTACTTAGAAATCATACAATGTCATTTTCTGGATTTTTGTTTTAGATTCCGTCTCTCACAGTTGAAGTGTACCTATGATAAAAATTACAGACCTCTACATGCTTTGTAAGTAGGAAAACCTGCAAAATCGGCAGTGTATCAAATACTTGTTCTCCCCACTGTATATATCCAGGCTCTGTCATAGCCGGCCGCGACCAGGAGACACATGAGGCGGCGCACAATTGGCCCAGCGTCGTCCAGGGTAGGGGAGGGAATGGCCGGCAGGGATGTAGCTCAGCTGGTAGAGCATGGCGTTTGCAACGCCAGGTTTGTGGGTTCGATTCCCACGGGGGGCCAGTATGAAAAAATAATGTATGCACTCACTAACTGTAAGTCGCTCTGGATAAGAGCGTCTGCTAAATGACTAAAATGTAAATGTAAATGTATATAACTGCCTTAATTTTGCTGGACCCCAGGAAGATAATGGGGATAATAAATACAAATACCGAGCCAGCAAGGCAAGGTCAAATATCCCAAATAGAGCTAGATAAAGCCAGAAGAATAATATACTTGTTAATCACAGCTATAGCCATCAGTCTTGTGTTTTCATGGTCATCACTCATTCACTGATAAATTTGTCAAGGTCCCATCACTCGAACGTGATGTCTGCTTGTAAACAAAAAATGGCTCTATGGAGTAAGGTGAACATGGTTTGGCAGTGGCACCCACCTATGCAGTCCTGGTTGTCGACATAATGAACTTCACGGACTCCCAGTCCCTCCTTCTGATACAGCTCTTGCTCCTGCAGAAAGAATGGCAAGTCAACACTGAAGTAGGAAGATGTTGCTCCTAAGCACTGGTGCTGGGTAAGATCTTTTTTAATCCTCCTAATACACTGCTAAAAAAAATAAAGGGAACACTTAAACAACACAATGTAACTCCAAGTCAATCACACTTCTGTGAAATCAAACTGTCCACTTAGGAAACAACACTGATTGACAATACATTTCACATGCTGTTGTGCAAATGGAATAGACAACAGGTGGAAATTATAGGCAATTAGCAAGACACCCCCCAATAAAGGACTGGTTTTGCAGGTGGTGACCACAGACCACTTCTCAGTTCCTATGCTTCCTGGCTGATGTTTTGGTCACTTTTGAATGCTGGCGGTGCTTTCACTCTAGTGGTAGCATGAGACGGAGTCTACAATCCACACAAGTGGCTCAGGTAGTGCAGCTCATCCAGGATGGCACATCAATGCGAGCTGTGGCAAGAAGGTTTGCTGTGTCTGTCAGCGTAGTGTCCAGAGCATGGAGGCCCTACCAGGAGACAGGCCAGTACATCAGGAGACGTGGAGGAGGCCGTAGGAGGGCAACAACCCAGCAGCAGGACTGCTACCTCCGCCTTTGTGCAAGGAGGAGCAGGAGGAGCACTGCCAGAGCCCTGCAAAATGACCTCCAGCAGGCCACAAATGTGCATGTGTCTGCTCAAACGGTCAGAAACAGACTCCATGAGGGTGGTATGAGGGCCCGACATCCACAGGTGGGGGTTGTGCTTACAGCCCAACACCGTGCAGGACGTTTGGCATTTGCCAGAGAACACCAAGATTGGCAAATTCGCCACTGGCGCCCTGTGCTCTTCACAGATGAAAGCAGGTTCACACTGAGCACATGTGACAGACGTGACAGTGTCTGGAGACGCCGTGGAGAACGTTCTGCTGCCTGCAACATCCTCCAGCATGACAATTGAGCACATCTGGGACATCATGTTTCGCTCCATCCACCGACGCCACGTTGCACCACAGACTGTCCAGGAGTTGGCGGATGCTTTAGTCCAGGTCTGGGAGGAGATCCCTCAGGAGACCATCCGCCACCTCATCAGGAGCATGCCCAGGCGTTGTAGGGAGGTCATACAGGCACGTGGAGGCCACACACACTACTGAGCCTCATTTTGACTTGTTTTAATGACATTACATCAAAGTTGGATCAGCCTGTAGTGTGGTTTTCCACTTTAATCTTGAGGGTGACTCCAAATCCAGACCTCCATGGGTTGATACATTTGATTTCCATTGATAATTTTTGTGTGATTTTGTTGTCAGCACATTCAACTATGTAAAGAAAAAAGTATTTAATAAGATTATTTCATTCATTCAGATCTAGGATGTGTTATTTTAGTGTTCCCTTTATTTTTTTGAGCAGTGTTTTTAAGGTTAGAATTGGGGGTAGTGTAGATCTGTCAACACTCATTACTTACTGAATCAAGTACAACCCCTTCTGAAAATTGCATTTTATTTCTTGAAAACATTTTTATATTTCTGGATCATTTCAGGCCAACAAACACAAATATCTCTGTTTGATCTAGTTCAAACGCTGTGAAAATGCCTTAAAATTCGATTTTTGATTGTAATTGGAGACCTTTGCAAATCAATGAATAAAACAGGAGGCTCCAGTAGAGAAGAAAAAACCCTGTCATCTCCACAGACAAAAATATGACCATTCTAATAAATGTAATGTAAGAGTGACTCTTCTATGGAGAGATCACACAGGCTGTGTGTGTCTATGTGTTGCGTGTCACACATTATTAGCTTGTTGACCGACATCCTCCTGGGTCTTCAGTGGGAGTCCAGAGCTTAAAGAACACTAGCAACACACCTCCGCGCCCCCAACAACTCTCTCTCAAATCACTCACCTCTTTCAGTATTCGCTCATTGAAGAACTGCTGCAGCTTCTCGTTGCAGTAGTTGATGCAGAACTGCTCAAAGCTGTTGTGCTCAAAATACTCTGGGGGGGGGGGATGAAGAATGCTCATCTTCAGGCTGTTACTGGTACTCAATATATCAAATTATGTCAGTTAGTCAAGTTTTTAGAAAGAGAAGAGATAAGAGGCCATGCAGATAAATGAATGGTTAGATGGCTAGATAGAAAGACAGACTCACAGAGAAACAATCAGACAGAGAAACTCACTGCTCTAGAACTACATACTTACCGAAGCCAGCGATATCCAGCACCCCAATGAAGTTGGAGGTGGTGCTGAAGGGGAAGCACTGGTTGACCCTCCTGACCACGTGATCGAAGAGGCAGCTGTACACGGCCTTGGCCAGGGCGTCCCGGGCGTTGTTAGCCTGTTCCACCTTCAGAGGCACCCTGGGGGGAAAAGACAGTGGGGCACTGAGAGGCCAAAACTGTGACAAGGCAACTCCTTAATAAAAATACACCTTTTTAATCAATGCAGCCATTTCTCACTCCAGGTTTATGTGCAAAGAAAGTTGGAGTTGTTTCTTAATTAGTATTTACAGGATGGTATAAGTGGGTTTTTTTCTAAGACAAGGAGGTCACAGGTCAAAAGAGACACCATTAGAAGTGACTGTACTAGCTGAAACCTGGCTCACCATCATTACCATAGCACTCTCCAACACCATTTGGCTTCAATTATTCAAAGTGGTTGATGACTATGAAAAAACTGGAGTTCTTCTGAACTGAACAAGTTCAGCTATGGTGTAGCACCCCCCATCCTGCACCCAGTCTCATGGCTGGTATCTAACATGGTGGACTGGAATACTATTCAAAATGTAAACATTCTCTTCTGGACAGGCTTAGGGCTGAAGCAGCAGGTTCAGAGCAAACCTTTGACCTGTTGAAGTCAGGCCTAGGAACCATTTCTGCTCACTTCCCACCCCTCAACATATTCTAATCAATAATCTAGTCACGATCAGCCTTCTTAAATGGGTCTCCCCATAGACCTTAGCCACTCCACTTCAGATCCAGAGACACCAGCCACTCAGTCACACACCCCCACACCTCCCCAGGATAAGGCCAAGTGTCTGGGCCCCTAATGACATGGCCCAGCCCCCCTTTCCAGCTGCTTTCAAGGCACCAGGCACCAGGCTCCAGGCTACCCTCAGATACAGCTGCATTATTCATGGTGAGAAAAGACTCTGAGGCCAGGCTGCATCTGGGCCTGTTGAAATATTCACTGTTTCCTCTTAGGACCTCTGCTTTGAAACAGCCTTCTAGGAACACTGTGAGCTCTATTCAATTCAAATCAAATCAAATGTTATTGGCCACATGTGCCGAATACAACAGTGTTGAGACAAAAAGAGCAGAAGTAAAATAAAATAACAGTAGGGAGGCTATATACAGTGGGGAGAACAAGTATTTGATACACTGCCGATTTTGCAGGTTTTCCTACTTACAAAGCATGTAGAGGTCTGTAATTTTTATCATAGGTACACTTCAACTGTGAGAGACGGAATCTAAAACAAAAATCCAGAAAATCATATTTTATGATTTCTAAGTAATTAATTTGCATTTTATTGCATGAAATAAGTATTTGATACATCAGAAAAGCAGAACTTAATATTTCGTGTTGGGACCTTGACAAATTTATCAGTGAATGAGTGATGACCATGAAAACACAAGACTGATGGCTATAGCTGTGATCAACAAGTATATTATTCTTCTGGCTTTATCTAGCTCTATTTGGGATATTTGACCTTGCCTTGCTGGCTCGGTATTTGTATTTATTATCCCCATTATCTTCCTGGGGTCCAGCAAAATTAAGGCAGTTATATACATTTACATTTACATTTTAGTCATTTAGCAGACGCTCTTATCCAGAGCGACTTACAGTTAGTGAGTGCATACATTATTGTTTTATTTTTTCATACTGGCCGCCCGTGGGAATCGAACCCACAAACCTGGCGTTGCAAACGCCATGCTCTACCAGCTGAGCTACATCCCTGCCGGCCATTCCCTCCCCTACCCTGGACGACGCTGGGCCAATTGTGCGCCGCCTCATGGGTCTCCTGGTCGCGGCCGGCTATGACAGAGCCTGGATATATACAGTGGGGAGAACAAGTATTTGATACACTGCCGATTTTGCAGGTTTTCCTACTTACAAAGCATGTAGAGGTCTGTAATTTTTATCATAGGTACACTTCAACTGTGAGAGACGGAATCTAAAACAAAAATCCAGAAAATCATATTTTATGATTTCTAAGTAATTAATTTGCATTTTATTGCATGAAATAAGTATTTGATACATCAGAAAAGCAGAACTTAATATTTGGTACAGAAACCTTTGTTTGCAATTACAGAGATCATACGTTTCCTGTAGGTCTTGACCAGGTTTGCACACACTGCAGCAGGGATTTTGGCCCACTCCTCCATAGACCTTCTCCAGATCCTTCAGGTTTCGGGGCTGTCGCTGGGCAATACGGACTTTCAGCTCCCTCCAAAGATTTTCTATTGGGTTCAGGTCTGGAGACTGGCTAGGCCACTCCAGGACCTTGAGATGCTTCTTACGGAGCCACTCCTTAGTTGCCCTGGCTGTGTGTTTCGGGTCGTTGTCATGCTGGAAGACCCAGCCACGACCCATCTTCAATGCTCTTACTGAGGGAAGGAGGTTGTTGGCCAAGATCTCGCGATACATGGCCCTATCCATCCTCCCCTCAATACGGTGCAGTTGTCCTGTACCCTTTGCAGAAAAGCATCCCCAAAGTTTCCACCTCCATGCTTCATGGTTGGGATGGTGTTCTTGGGGTTGTACTCATCCTTCTTCTTCCTCCAAACACGGCGGATGGAGTTTAGACCAAAAAGCTATATTTTTGTCTCATCAGACCACATGACCTTCTCCCATTCCTCCTCTGGATCATCCAGATGGTCATTGGCAAACTTCAGACGGGCCTGGACATGCGCTGGCTTGAGCAGGGGGACCTTGCGTGTGCTGCAGGATTTTAATCCATGACGGCGTAGTGTGTTACTGATGGTTTTCTTTGAGACTGTGGTCCCAGCTCTCTTTAGGTCATTGACCAGTTCCTGCCGTGTAGTTCTGGGCTGATCCCTCACCTTCCTCATAATCATTGATGCCCCACGAGGTGAGATCTTGCATGGAGCCCCAGACCGAGGGTGATTAACCGTTATCTTGAACTTCTTCCATTTTCTAATAATTGCGCCAACAGTTGTTGCCTTCTCACCAAGCTGCTTGCCTATTGTCCTGTAGCCCATCCCAGCCTTGTGCAGGTCTACCATTTTATCCCTGATGTCCTTACACAGCTCTCTGGTCTTGGCCATTGTGGAGAGGTTGGAGTCTGTTTGATTGAGTGTGTGGACAGGTGTCTTTTATACAGGTAACGAGTTCAAACAGGTGCAGTTAATACAGGTAATGAGTGGAGAACAGGAGGGCTTCTTAAAGAAAAACTAACAGGTCTGTGAGAGCCGGAATTCTTACTGGTTGGTAGGTGATCAAATACTTATGTCATGCAATAAAATGCTAATTAATTAATTAAAAATCATACAATGTGATTTTCTGGATTTTTGTTTTAGATTCCGTCTCTCACAGTTGAAGTGTACCTATGATAAAAATTACAGACGTCTACATGCTTTGTAAGTAGGAAAACCTGCAAAATCGGCAGTGTATCAAATACTTGTTCTCCCCACTGTATACAGGGGGGTACCGGTGCAGAGTCAATGTGCGGGGGCACCGGCTAGTTGAGGTAGTTGAAGTAATATGTACATGTGGGTAGAGTTAAAGTGACTATGCATAAATCCTTAACAGAGTAGCAGCAGCGTAAAAAGGATGGGGTGGGGGGGCAGTGCAAATAGTCCGGGTAGCCATGATTAGCTGTTCAGGAGTCTTATGGCTTGGGGGTAGAAACTGTTGAGAAGTCTTTTGGACCTAGACTTGGCACTCCGGTACCGCTTGCCGTGCGGTAGCAGAGAGAACAGTCTATGACTAGGGTGGCTGGAGTCTTTGACAATTTTGAGGGCCTTCCTCTGACACCGCCTGGTATAGAGGTCCTGGATGGCAGGAAGCTTGGCCCCAGTGATGTACTGGGCCGTACGCACTACCCTCTGTAGTGCCTTGCGGTCGGAGGCCAAGCAGTTGCCATACCAGGCAGTGATGCAACCAGTCAGGATGCTCTCGATGGTGCAGCTGTAGAATTTTTTGAGGATCTGAGGACCCAAGCCGAATCTTTTCAGTCTCCTGAGGGGGAATAGGCTTTGTCGTGCCCTCTGCATGACTGCCTTTGTGTGTTTGGACCATGATAGTTCGTTGGTGATGTGGACACCAAGGAACTTGAAGCTCTCAACCTGTTCCACTACAGCCCCGTCGATGAGAATGGGGGCGCGCTCAGTCCTCTTTTTTTTCCCTGTAGTCCACAATCATCTCCTTTGTCTTGGTCACGTTGAGGGAGAGGTTGTTATCCTGGCACCACATGGCCAGGTCTCTGACCTCCCCCCTATAGGCTGTCTCATCGTTGTCAGTGATCAGGTCTACCACTGTTGTGTCGTCGGCAAACTTAATGATGGTGTTGGAGTCGTGCTTGGCCATGCAGTCATGGGTGAACAAGGAGTACAGGAGGGGACTGAGCATGCACCCCTGAGGGGCCCCCGTGTTGAGGATCAGTGTGGCAGATGTGTTGTTACCTACCCTTACCACCTAGGGGCGGCCCGTCAGGAAGTCCAGGATCCAGTTGCAGAGGGAGGTGTTTAGTCCCAGGATCCTTAGCTTAGTGATGAGCTTTGAGGGCACTATGGTGTTGAATGCTGAGCTGTAGTCAATGAATAGCATTCTCACGTAGGTGTTCCTCTTGTCCAGGTGGGAATGGGCAGTGTGGAGTGCAATAGAGATTGCATCATCTATGGATCTGTTGGGGCGGTATGCAAATTGGAGTGGGTCTAGGGTTTCTGGGATAATGGTGTTGATGTGAGCCATGACCAGCCTTTCAAAGCACTTCATGGCTACAGACGTCAGTGCTACAGGTCGGTAGTCATTTAGGCAGGTTATCTTAGAGTCCTTGGGCACGGGGACTATGGTGGTCTGCTTGAAACATGTTGGTATTACAGACTCAGTCAGGGACATGTTGAAAATGTCAGTGAAGACACTTGTCAGTTGGTCAGCACATGCTCGGAGTACACGTCCTGGTTCTCCGTCTGGCCCTGCGGCCTTGTGAATGTTGACCTGCTTAAAAGTCTTACTCACATCGGCTACGGCGAGCGTGATCACGTAGTCATCCGGAACAGCTGGTGCTCTCATGCATGCTTCAGTGTTGCTTGCCTCGAAGCGAGCATAGAAGTGGTTTAGCTCGTCTGGAAGTCTTGTGTCACTGGGCAGCTCGCGGCTGTGCTTCCCTTTGTAGTCTGTAATAGTTTTCAAGCCCTGCCACATCCGACAAGCGTCAGAGCCAGTGTAGTACGATTCAATCTTAGTCCTGTATTGACTCTTTGCCTGTTTGATGGTTCGTCGGAGGGCATAGCGGGATTTCTTATAAGCGTCCGGGTTAGAGTCCCGCTCCTTGAAAGCGGCAGCTCTACCCTTTAGCTCAGTGCGGATGTTTCCTGTAATCCATGGCTTCTGGTTGGGGTATGTATGTACGGTCACTGTGGGGACGACATCATCGATGCACTTATTGATGAAGCCAGTGCTATCTGAAGAATCCCGGAACATGTTCCAGTCTGTGCTAGCAAAACAGTCCTGTAGCTTAGCATCTGCGTCATCTGACCACTTTTTTATTAACCGAGTCACTGGTGCTTCCTGCTTTAGTTTTTGCTTATAAGCAGGAATCAGGAGGATAGAGTTATGGTCAGATTTGCCAAATGGAGGGCGAGGGAGAGCTTTGTATGCGTCTCTGTGTGTGGAGTAAAGGTGGTCTAGAGTTTTTTTTCTCTGGTTGCACATTTAACATGCTGGTAGAAATTAGGTAGAACGGATTTAAGTTTCCCTGCATTAAAGTCCCCGGCCACTAGGAGCGCTGCATCTGGATGAGCGTTTTCCTGTTGACTTATGGCCTTATACAGCTCATTCAGTGCAATCATAATGCCAGCATTGGTTTGTGGTGGTAAATAGACAGCTATGAAAAATATAGATGAAAACTCTCTTGGTAAATAGTGTGGTCTACAGCTTATCATAAGATACTCTACCTCAGGCGAGCAAAACCTTGAGACTTCCTTAATATTTGATTTAGTGCACCAGCTGTTGTTTACAAATATACACAGACTGCCACCCCTTGTCTTACCGGAGTCAGCCGTTCTATCCTGCCGATGTAGCGTATAGCCCGCTAGCTGTATGTTGTCCATGTCGTCGTTCAGCCACGACTCGGTGAAACATAAGATATTACAGTTTTGAATGTCCCGTTGGTAGGATAACAGTAATCTTAGGTCATCCAATTTATTCTCCAATGATTGAAGATTGGCTAATAGGATTGATGGGAGTGGCTGTTTACTCGCTCGCCGTCGGATCCTTACAAGGCACCCCGACCTACGTCCACGATATCTCCGTCTCTTCCTCACGCGAATGACGGGGATTTGGGCCTTGTCGGGTGTCTGTAGGCACACCCGACAACTGTCAAATGCACGTTAGTTTGCAATTTCGTCATGTAAAAACTGTCATTTTCCATCCTTTACTCCAGGTTCGTTACCTGTCTAACATCAGCTAGCTTGCGCTGAGGTGGGAGGAGTGGAAATATTTGAGGTGTGTCCTTACTAACATTGGTCAATATGCCAATCTCAGTGAGCGCAACTAGGGATATTTAAGAACGACCAAAAGCTGGTCTTAGCAGTAACGCAATTGGTTGTGGAATTGATTTTGCTAGCGGAGGCACACACACAGTAGCCTTATGTACATCACCAATGTTTTATAAAAATATCTTGAGCAGCAAAACATTCAGACTTTCCTATTTCTTATTTATATTGGACATGATTTTTGTCCAGCTTCTGTGAAACATTTTGACTCATTATGTGTGATTCCCATTGCATGAAATGTGTCAGTGACTGTAGGGAGCATGTTAAGGAACATCAAGTTATTTGAAAATACTTCTTATAGTTTCTCCATTTATGCATCTTCCACTTTCCTCTGTTGGACCCAACTGTCAAATCGCACGAATTTTACAGTTCTCGTGGCAAAGTCACTGGGCTCCCGAGTGGCGCAGCGGTCTAAGGCACTGCATCTCAGTGCTTGAGGCGTCACTACAGACCCCCAGGTTCGATTCCAGGCTGTATCACAACCGGCCGTGATTGGGAGTCCCATAGGGCAGTGCACAATTGGCCCAGCATCGTCCGGGTTTGGCCGGTGTAGGCCATCCATTGTAAATAAGAATTTGTTCTTAACTGACTTGCCTAGTTACATAAAGATTAAATAAATAAAAAACTGGCTACATCAACGGTGATGGTAGGCTACAGCTATATATATTTGGGAGCCTCCTTCCTTCTCTTTATATTGCCTCTTTTTCCAGCTCCTGTGAAAAGTTTGGATGTGTAAAACCCTACATAGTCTACGCCTAATATTATATGCCTACAGGGCGCAAGTATGGTGCCTGTAATCATTTAGACAAAGCCTATTTAAAACAAGTTGTTTCTTTTTATTAGAATCATTCACTGTCTTTTTAGGTCTTATCAATAGTGAATTTAATCTTGCTTATTGACAACGTTTGGCATGTCTATGGCTCAGACATAATGCATTTTACAGCAGCTCTATATCAGTGTGAATGCTATGTTAAAAATATATTTCCATATTGAAGCCATGCAATTACTGTTCAAAAACACATTCAGCATATTTAGCAGAACCTATAGCGCTACCGCCATCGCTTAGATTTTCCATTGCGTTAGGTTTGTTGAGCCCTGAGTGTATAAGAATTAATCAAAATTAATCGTAATTTGTGAATGGCCAGAGATTAGTATTGAGTAAGAGAAATGATTGAGTGCTCATTCCACATGCACTTGAATGGAGGATTTAATTGTGTGTATGGGTTACGTCACATAAACAGCTTTATAGCATACTCAAGACTAGATCCACAATGTACCAGTCTTAGTTAGGTTTTAAGCCTTTCCCTCTTATGCAATCCATCTATATAAATAAGGGCTGCTAAGCATGGCACAAATGGGTTTAAATGCCAACAGGACTATTAATGTCAGCCAGTGCCACAGTTGATTAAACAGTATAGATGTAGCCTATAAGATTAGCCTCTTTACTGACTGTGTCCATCGCAATCAGAGTTGAAATGGGGAGACGCCAACAGACAGAGCATTACCCCTCACAGTCACTGTATGGGCATACGGTTTTTTACGGCTGGCCAACGAAAAGTGTAATCTTTCCTCTTTTCACAAGTCTTTAAGTCTCAGCTCCCCATACCAGAGTCCTGCACTGAATTCTGAAAGATATGAAACTCCCTCTGGCCCATGCCCTCAATGCTTTGAAACCCTTGAGGGGAGTGAAGTGTACTCATGGGGGAAAAGGGTATAAAATCGGAATTCAGCGCGCGTCTTCTTCACCACTAAAGCACAACGTTGACCCTGGCCTAGACCGTTAGATAAGGGCATGATGCTAAGTGCAGCAGTAGTAGATTTACAATCAATTAGGATTTTACAATTTGATGATCTATGATTGTAAATTGGTGTACAATTCAGTCTATGACTGCGAGAAACCAATAATACCTACTAATCTAATTTAGAGGTTTTCTTACTTGATAACTGTTCCTTTGGTGCCTCCTGCTGTGGTGAGCATGACCCTGGTGGTGAGGCTGACTCTCAGGTCTTCCTGGTCCAACCCCAGCAGGTCAGCACAGTAGGCTAGTGTCGGACTGGACTGGTTCATCAGGATGCAGCCGCCTGGAAACACACACACAGGCACAAGTAGACGCGCATATGCACCATGTAATCTCACACACAAATGATTGGTGCGCACACAAAGAAACAGGCAACTTCCATCATGCATCTTCAACTGGATTTTGGATGGATTTTACTTATTTATTTCTGATGCCTAGTGCTTGAATACAGCATCACACGGTGAATACATGCCACACATTCTGCAGAAGTAACGGCTTCATTGCAGGCAGTGAAGTCGGCCTAGATAATGTCCTGCAGAGGCAGGAAGATGGTCTGATGGAGGGAATTGTTGGTAGTCTCGGTCTCGTCATTGTTGGTAATCAAGCCTACTACTGTTGTGTTGTCTGCAAACATGCTGAGGACGCAGCTAGGGATGCCGTCTGGGCCGGTAGCCTTGCGGGGATTAACATGCTTAAACGTCTTACTCACGTCGGCCACGGAGAAGGAGAGCTCACAGTCCTTGGTAGTGGGCTGCGTCGGTGGCACTGTGTTATCTTCAAAGCGGGCGAAGAAGGTGTTTAGCTTGTCCGGAAGCAAGATGTCGGTGACGTGGCTGGTTTTCCTTTTGTAGTCCGTGATTGTCTGTAGACCCTGCCACATACGTCTCGTGTCTGAGCCGTTGAATTGCGACTCCACTTTGTCTCTATACTGATGTTCTGCCTGTTTAATTGCCTTGCGGAGTGAGTAGCTACACTGTTTATATTCTGCCATATTCCCAGTCACCTTGCCATGGTTAAATGCGGTGGTTCGCGCTTTCAGTTTTGTGCGAATGCTGCCATCAATCCACGGTTTCTCGTTAGGGTAGGTTTTAATAGTCACAGTGGGCACAACATCTCCTATACACTTCCTGATAAACTCAGTCACCGTTTCAGTATATTCGTCAAAATTATTTTCGCAAGCTACCCGGAACATATCCCAGTCCGCGTGATCAAAACAATATTGAAGCGTGTATTCCGATTGGTCAGACCAGCGTTGAATAGTCCTTAGCACGGGTAATTCCTGTTTGAGTTTCTGCTATAGGAAGGGAGGAGCAAAATGGAGTTGTGGTCAGATTTGCCGAAAGGAGGGCGTGGGAGGGCCTTATAACCATCCCAGAAGTTCGAATAGCAATGGTCGAGAATTTTAGCAGCCCGTGTACAACAGTCAATGTGTTGATAGAACTTCGGCAGCCTAGTCCTCAAATTTGCATTGTTAAAATCCCCGGCTACAATAAATGCAGCCTCAGGATATGTGGTTTCCAGTTTGCATAAAGTCCAGTGAAGTTCTTTGAGGGCTGTCGTGGTATCGGCTTGAGGGGGGATATACATGGCCGTGACTATAACCGAAGAAAATTATCTTGGGAGATAATACGGTCGGCATTTGATTGTGAGGTATTCTAGGTCGGGTGAACAGAAGGACTTGAGTTCCTGCATGTTACTACAATTACATCATGAGTCGTTAATCATGAAACAACCACCTACGCCCTTCTGCTTCCCGGAGAGATATTTATTTCTGTCTGCGCGATGAACTGAGAACCCATCTGGTTGGACCGATTTCAACAGAATATCCCGAGAGACCCATGTTTCTGTGAAACAATGTATGTTACAGGCCCTGATGTCTCTCTGGAAAGAAATCCTTTCCGAGCTCGTCGACCTTGTTATCCAAAGACTGAACATTAGCGACTAATATACTTGGAAGCGGTGGGTGGTGTGCGCGCCTCCTATGTCGAACTAGCAGGCCGCTCAGAGTGCCTCTCCTCAGACGGCGATGTTTTGGGTCAGCCGCTGGAATCAGTTCAATTGCCCTGGGGAGAGCAAACAAAGGACCTGTTTCGGGAAAGTCGTATTCCTGGTCGTAATGCTGGTGAGTTACCGCCGCTCTGATATCCAATAGTTTTTCCCGTCTATATGTAATGATACAAACCACTTTCTGAGCTAATAATGAAAAAAAAAAATGAAAAAAAACTAAAATACCTCAAAGTTTCCTAAGAGCTAGTCGCGAGGCCGCCATCTTCGTCGGCGCAAGGACCCATCGCACCGTGCAATGTTCCAGGTAATATCTGCTCTCCAGGCTGTACTCTAGTACATCATCCATCTTAAGCTTGAATCATGACTTTTCCCATCTGTCAGATGCATTTCAGCACTGGGTCTGAGGTATATTATAGGAGAGTGGTTTCAGATGAGCATGTCCTTTTTAATGGGTCTACTTCCAAAGTGGGACAGTGAGACCCTACAGAGAAGAATGTGTCAGCAAGGGGTGGGGAGTAGAGGAGAGGAGACGAGAGTAGTGTAGACGAGAGGAGAGGAGACGAGAGTAGTGTAGACGAGAGGAGAGGAGACGAGAGTAGTGTAGACGAGAGGAGACGAGAGTAGTGTAGACGAGAGGAGACGAGAGTAGTGTAGACGAGAGGAGACGAGAGTAGTGTAGACGAGAGGAGACGAGAGTAGTGTAGACGAGAGGAGAGGAGACGAGAGTAGTGTAGACGAGAGGAGACGAGAGTAGTGTAGACGAGAGGAGAGTAGTGTAGACGAGAGGAGAGGAGACCAGAGGAGAGGAGAGGAGAGGAGAGTAGTGGAGAGGAGACGAGAGTAGTGTAGACGAGAGGAGAGTAGTGTAGACGAGAGGAGAGGAGACCAGAGGAGAGTAGTGGAGAGGAGAGGAGAGGAGAGGAGAGGAGACCAGAGGAGAGGAGACCAGAGGAGAGGAGACCAGAGGAGAGGAGAGGAGACCAGAGGAGAGGAGAGGAGACCAGAGGAGAGGAGAGGAGAGGAGAGTAGTGGAGAGGAGAGGAGACGAGAGTAGTGTAGACGAGAGGAGAGTAGTGTAGACGAGAGGAGACCAGAGGAGAGTAGTGGAGACGAGAGGAGACGAGACGAGACGAGAGTAGTGTAGATGAGAGGAGAGTAGTGTAGATGAGACGAGAGTAGTGTAGATGAGAGGAGAGTAGTGTAGACGAGAGGAGAGGAGACCAGAGGAGAGGAGAGGAGAGGAGAGTAGTGGAGAGGAGACGAGAGTAGTGTAGACGAGAGGAGAGTAGTGTAGACGAGAGGAGACGAGAAGAGAGGAGACCAGAGGAGAGTAGTGGAGAGGAGAGGAGAGGAAACTAGAGTAGAGGAGAGGAGACTAGAGTAGAGGAGACTAGAGGAGAGGAGACTAGAGAAAAGGAGAGGACACTAGAGTAGAGGAGAGGAGACTAGAGTAGAGGAGACTAGAGTAGAGGAGACTAGAGTAGAGGAGACTAGAGGAGAGGAGAGGAGAGGAGAGGAGAGTAGTGGAGAGGAGAGGAGAGGAGAGGAAACTAGAGTAGAGGAGAGGAGACTAGAGTAGAGGAGACTAGAGAAAAGGAGAGGACATTAGAGTAGAGGAGACTAGAGTAGAGGAGAGGAGACTAGAGTAGAGGAGACTAGAGTAGAGGAGACTAGAGGAGAGGAGAGGAGAGGAGACTAGAGGTGAGGAGAGGAGAGGAGAGGTGACTAGAGGAGAGGTGACTAGAGGAGAGGTGACTAGAGGAGAGGAGACTAGAGGAGAGGAGAGGAGACTAGAGGTGAGGAGAGGAGACTAGAGGTGAGGAGAGGAGACTAGAGGTGAGGAGAGGAGACTAGAGCAGAGGAGACTAGAGGAGACCTCCTGCCACATTAGAGAAACTAAACTAATCAAGGGATTCAGTTCTGGTGTAAAGGACGTCAAACTGGCAGCACAATAACAGGACTAATAAGCACCATTAAGCGCCTCACGGTTCTCCCCAGGATTTTTTAACAAGGTGCTGCCGAGTATGGCTGCGGTGGGAGGCCCGGAGGGGGGCAGTGCCCCCCATTGGACGCAGTGATTGTTGCGTTTTTTTAACACCTGTAACTGCCATTTCCTGCAATCTAGAGCCCCAAAATACAATATTAGGGTGTGGTGCCTGGCCTTAAAGGATAACAAAACCCCAAAGGTATTTGTTTTAAAATGTTAAAAATATGTCTTTATTACATAGAGGCACAGCCAGTCTACAAAGTGGCACAATGCAACTTACATTCTTTGGGGAGAACCCTGCACCTGTATGTGTATCTGCGTAAGTGTGTGGACATTCTAATATTCCAGAGAGCTACACCAAGAGGGTTTTCACACCAAACTGGTTTGGAGCGGTTTACCGAACTCTGGTGTGTTTCCCTCCTCATTTTGGTTTGGTTGGACTGGTGTGAACACACTATCCACACTTGGGAGTGCACTAAACAACGCACAATGGTTCGCTCAAAAGGGTGGTCTCGGTATGATTCAATTCGTACCGCGGTTCGCTGCAGGTGAGAATGCGGTCCGTAAAAAACACAGGAAAAGAACCAGAGTCGCACAGTATTATTGGTTGTTTGACTACGAGCATTTGATTAAATGCACACAGCATCATAACTTGATATGGCTGAAACATTCTGAGTATAGCAGCACATTTATGAGCGGATCCGGGGGATATAGGCTACTGAATATAGCCTATTCATGTCCTATGTTGTTGGAAGACCAAAGCGAAAGTAATATGATGTTTGGGACACAAAAGTGATTCTTCTTGATAATCATAGATGGATTTAACTTGAGCATTTTGGGCCAATAAACAAATTACTAGCATGGACAAGTGGTTTTGTTTAGGTGTTTTAGTTCGTTTGACATTTGGCAATGTGAAATCAACCGAACCAAATGAAAAAAATTTAATGTAACAAATAATCAAACTGATTCGAACTATACCTTAGAACTATGTGAGAAAACTCCTTAACAGAGAGGTTGTGTATGTAACTTTATTTACCCGATGTGCTCCCAGTCTCCTCAAAGTCGATGTTGCCCAGGTGCAGCACCCCGGCCACCACCCTGAACAGGTCCAGCTTCTCCGTGTCATCAAGGCCAATTTTCTTCATGGCCCCGCACATCCTGTTGAAGTCTCCCTGGTCGTCCAGCAGAGGGTCCTTCAGTGCGCCCAGCTTCACATGCTGGAAGAAGGAGAGACCGGAGAGTCAGGATACTGCACCTGAGTCTCAGAGTAGGAGTGCTGGGGACCTGATCCTAGATCACCACTCATTAAAATAGCTCGATCCATTTCCCTTATTCATTTTGCCGTTTCTTTCTAGAAGCATTATACTGCACAACTATATTATTATTTAGCTCCTTTGTTAGCAGAAAGCTACAGTTTACGGTTCTTTTTTAGCAGTAAGCTACAGTTTACAGTTCTTTGTTAGCAGTAAGCTACAGTTTACAGTTCTTTGTTAGCAGTAAGCTACAGTTTATAGTTCTTTGTTAGCAGAAAACTACAGTTTATAGTTCTTTGTTAGCAGAAAACTACAGTTTATACACTGAGTGTACAAAACATTAGGAACACCTTCCTAATATTGAGCTGCACCCACTTTTGCCCTCAAACAGCCTCAATTTGTCGGTTCATGGACTCTACAAGGTGTCGAAAGCGTTCCACGGGGATGCTGGCCCACGTCAACTCCAATGCTTCCCACAGTTGTGTCAAGTTAGCTGGATGTCCTTTGGGTGGTGGGCCATTCTTGATACACACAGGAAACTGTTGAGTGTGAAACACTCAGCAGCGTTGCAGTTATTGACACACTTAAACCGGTGCGCCTGCCACCTACTATCATACCCCGTTCAAAGGCACTTAAATATTTTGTCTTTCCCATTCACCCTCTGAATGGCACACATACAGTCATGGTCAAAAGTTTTGAGAATTACACAAATATTAATTTTCACAAAGTCTGCTGCCTCAGTTTTTATGATGGCAATTTGCATATACTCCAGAATGTTATGAAGAGTGATCAGATTAATTGCAAAGTCCCTCTTTACCACGAAAATGAACTTAATCCCAAAAAAACATTTCCACTACATTTCAGCCCTTCCACAAAAGGACCAGCTGACATCATGTCAGTGATTCTCTCGTTAACACAGGTGAGAGTGTTGACGAGGACAAGGCTGGAGATCACTCTGTCATGCTGATTGGAAGACTGGAAGCTTTAAAAGGAGGGTGGTGCTTGAAATCATTGTTCTTCCTCTGTTAACCATCGTTATCTGCAAGGAAACACGTGCCGTCATCATTGCTTTGCACAAAAAGGGCTTCACAGGCAAGGATATTGTTGCTAGTAAGATTGCACCTAAATCAACCATTTATCGGATCATCAAGAACTTAAAGGAGAGATGTTCAATTGTTGTGAAGAAGGCCTCAGGGCGCCCAAGAAAGTCCAGCAAGCGCCAGGACCGTCTCCTAAAGTTGATTCAGCTGCGGGATCGGGGCACCACCAGTGCAGAGATTTCTCAGGAATGGAAGCAGGCAGGTGTGAGTGCATCTGCACGCACAGTGAGGCGAAGACTTTTTGAGGATGGCCTGGTGTCAAGAAGGGCAGCGAGGAAGCCACTTCTATCCAGGAAAAACATCAGGGACAGACTGATATTCTGCAAAAAGTACAGGGATTGGACTACTGAGGACTGGGGTAAAGTCATTTTCTCTGATGAATCCCCTTTCCAATTATTTGGGGCATCCGGAAAAAGGCTTGTCCGGAGAAGACAAGGTGAGCGCTACCATCGGTCCTGTGTCATGCCAACAGTATAGCTTCCTGAGACCATTCATGCGTGGGGTTGCTTCTCAGCCAAGGGAGTGGGCTCACTCACAATTTTGCCTAAGAACACAGCCATGAATAAAGAATGGTACCAACACATCCTCTGAGAGCAACTTCTCCCAACCTTCCAAGAACAGTTTGGTGACGAACAATGCCTTTTCCAGCATGATGGAGCACCTTGCCATAAGGCAAAAGTGATAACTAAGTGGCTCGGGGAACAAAACATCGAAAGTTTGGGTCCATGGCCAGGAAACTCCCCAGACCTTAATCTCATTGAGAACTTGTGGTCGATCCTCAAGAGGCGGGTGAACAAACAAAAACCCACAAATTCTGAAAAACTCCAAGCATTGATTATTCTAGAATGGGCTGCCATCAGTCAGGATGTGGCCCAGAAGTAAATTGACAGCATGCCAGGGCAGATTGCAGAGGTCTTGAAAAAGAAGGGTCAACACTGCAAATATTGACTCTTTGCATAAACTTAATGTAATTGTCAATAAAAGCCTTTGACACTTATGGAATGCTTGTAATTATACTTCAGTATACCATAGTAACATCTAAAAATATCTAAAAACACTGAAGCAGCAAACTTTGTGAAGACCAATACTTGTGTCATTCTCAAAACTTTTGACTACGACTGTACACAATCCATGTCTCGATTGTCTTAAGGCTTAAAAATCCTTCTTTAACCGGTCTCCTCCCCTTCATCTACACTGATTGAAGTGGATTTAACAAGTGACGTCAATAAGGGATCCTAGCCTTCACCTGGATTCACCTAGTCAGTCTGTCATGGAAAGAGCAAGTGTTCCTAATGTTTTGTACACTCAGTGTACCATACATATTGGTATGTACACTACCAGTCAAAGGTTTGGACACACCTACTCATTCAAGGGTTTTTCTTTATTTTTTAAATCTTTTACATTGTAGATTAATAGTGAAGACATCAAAACTATGAAAAAACACGTATGGAATCATGTAGTAACCAAAAAAGTGTTAAGCAAATCAAAATATATTTTATATTTAAGATCCTTCAAATAGCCACCCTTTGCCTTGATGACAGCGTTGCACACTCTTGGCATTCTCTCAACCAGCTTCATGAGGTAGTCACCTGGAATGCATTTCAATTAACAGGTGTGCCTTCTTTAAAGTTCATTTGTGGAATTTCTTTCCTTCTTAATACGTTTGAGCCAATCAGTTGTGTTGTGACAAGGTAGGGGGGTATACAGAAGATAGCCCTATTTGGTAAAAGACCAATCCGTATTGTGGCAAGAACAGCTGAAATAGGCGAAGAGAAACGGCAGTCCTTCATTACTTTAAAGACACGAAGGTCAGTCAATAGGAAACATTTCAAGAACTTTGAAAGTTTCTGCAAGTGCAGTCGCAAAAACCATCAAGCGCTATGATGAAACTGGCTCTCATGAGGACCGCCACAGGAATGGAAGACCCAGAGTTACTTCTGCTGCAGAGGATAAGTTAATTAGAGTTACCAGCCTCAGAAATTGCAGCCCAAATAAATGCTTCACAGAGTTCAAGTTACAGACACATCAACATCAACTGTTCAGAGGAGACTGCGTGAATCAGGCCTTCATGGTCGAATTGCTGCAAAGAAACCACTACTAAAGGACACCAATAAGAAGAAGAGACCTGCTTGGGCCAAGAAACACGAGCAATGGACATTAGGACATTAATATGTCCTTTGGTCAGGAGTCCAAATTTGAGATTTTTGGTTCAAACCGCTGTGTCTTTGTGAGATGCGGTGTGGGTGAACGGATGATCTCTGCATTGTAGTTCCCACCGTAAAGCATGGAGGAGGATGTGTTATGGTGTTGGGATGCTTTGCTGGTGACACTGTCTGTGATTTATTTAGAATTCAAGGCACACTTAACCAGCATGGCTACCACAGCATTCTGCAGCAATACGCCATCCGATCTGGTTTGGGCTTAGTGGGACTATCATTTGTTTTTCAACAGGACAATGACCCAACACACTTCCAGGCTGTGTAAGGGCTATTTGACCAAGAAGGAGAGTGATGGAGTGCTGCATCAGATGACCTGGCCTCCACAATCCCCAGACCTCAACCCAACTGAGATGGTTTGGGATGTGTCAGACGGCAGAGTGAAGGAAAAGCAGCCAACAAGTGCTCAGCATATGTGGGAACTCCTTCAAGACTGTTGGAAAAGCATTCCAGGTGAAGCTGGTTGAGAGAATGCCAAGAGTGTGCAAAACTGTCATCAAGTCAAAGGGTGGCTATTTGAAGAATATCAAATATAAAATATATTTTTATTTGTTTAACACTTTCTTGGTTACTACATGATTCCATATGTGTTATTTTATAGTTTTGATGTCTTCACTATTATTCTACAATGTAAAAAAATAGTACAAATAAAGAAAAACCCTTGAATGAGTAGGTGTGTCCAAACTTTTGACTGGTACTGTATATATATGGGATTGTTTTGGAGAGTAATTCAGTTCTGTTTTAGAATTCAACTGGGTAGGTTCCTTGAGCCAGGTACACCCCCAGCCTGTAAGAGCTATGGAAGCTACAGGGTAAGCCATTTTTAAGCTTTTTGCAGTTTATTTTGTTTGAGAAGTAATTCTATTGTCTACCTGTTTGTCTTGTAAATATTCATTGGCGGCTATCACTATTGAACACTGTGAATAAATATGAACACCTTTGCACCAGAACCTTCGGCCTCCTCCTGAATATCTGCCCTTAAGACCGTATCTCTACGTTACCTACCTCACACTGGCATAGCATCAAATACTCCCTCTCACCCTTTAATATCAGAAATTACAAATCCACCACTGACAGATATAAGCAGAGGCATAGAAAAGTACAGTGGATTTGTGATTTCTGGTTTGAAGGAGGGCTGGCAGACTTCAAAGCAGAAAACAGAGGCACACCAAAGCGAATGTCACAGTATTATGTTGTTCAATACTACTACACCAAGGATTTTCCTGCTATTGAAATCCTTGGGCGGGCCGCCTAAGTGTTTTTTCGGGACACTTAAGTCCAAATAGTCACCAAAAATATATATTCAGGATGGAAAAACACTTTCAGTGTAAACTTAAGACTAAAACCAGATAAAGCATGTAGAAAAGGTAATGGAGCTATATATTTTATAAATAATATAATCTTTCAGAACTAGCCATCACCAAAATAAAAGCTAGACAGTCGGGGAGAATTGAACATTTCTAAAATAACGAATTTAGCAGTATTGATTTTGTTATTATGTTTGAGCATGGCAAAATGCATAGAATTGCAGAAAATTAGCTTTAAAACTGCAACATTTTCTCTCAGCTCCATGGAAGAATAATAGATTTGCAGGACATTTGTTTCAGTTTTAAAGCTAATGTCCTGCAATTCTAGACATTTTGCCATGGAGCTGAGAGAAATTGTTTCAGTTAAAGCTATTTCTCTCAGCGCCATAGAGAAATGTGTAGAATTGCAGGAAATTGGCTTAAATATGTAATAATTCTGTGCCCCCTGCCACATCCCTTGCCACGCCCATCTCCTAAGCCCCTTTTTGATACAGGAAAACCCCTGTACACTACTGTGAGATTTTGGTTATTGGATTTCAACTGACCTGTCACAAGTGTGTATCTGTAACAATGTCTCTTTAGGCTGATAATACACTACACTGTGACATTCTGAACCTGATAGAAGCTAGACAAAAAAAGAAATAGCCAAGCCCCATCCATGCACACTGATAAAAGAAACATGCTCGGTATAAGGTCCTGTTTGCACTACAATCCCATGCATGTGAAGCTGAGTCTCTCCCCACCTTATTATCCTGCATTACATTGACCCGAGGCAGGGCAAAGAGACGCACAACAAGCTTGATTAGTAACACCCCAAGTGTTATGAGATCATTGCTCTCTCAACACACTGAATAGAAGCTGTGAAAAGGTACACTTGGTTAATTGTCAAAATGGTAGAGACATAGGCCTGTTTGATTTTGTCTATACAGGAATATAACAATTCACACATAGCCTACAAGAGATCGGCGGGACTTTCACCTGTGCCAAGGTTTCTATCTATTTTCCTTTTTTGTGCACAATAAATGTTTTATCAGCAAACAATTATACATGTTCCTACTTCACACAGTGAGCAGTCACATGTATGTATTGGCAATACACCCGAGGGACAAATAATGGTGCGTTAACAACAAAATTAATTACACATTTCCAGCATTGGCAAAATTTCACATCTTACATACCGTATTTTCCGCACTATAAGGCGCACCGGAGTATAAGCCGCAGCAGCTAAATTGAATGATGTGTACATATATAAACCGCACTGGACTATAAGCCGCAGGTGTTTTCATGTTTAATTACCATATGTAAGGGTTCGTGCACAGAGGGGATTGTCGGGAAAGAGATGGCTGCTTGAGGAAGCTCCCATTTATTAACATTTCAACAAACAAGTTGCATATTTGCAAAACGTATTCAAGTGTGACCATTTAGTGCAATAGTAGCTACAGAACATATACTGTGCTGTGTAAACTGTACTGTATCACATAGCGTTTCAGACACACAAACTTTTCAACTTTCAAACTTCAAACTGTCTCGCTCTCGTAATGTCTGTCTGTCTTGCTCTCGTTCTGTCTCTCGTACCACTCTCGGTTCCACTTTTACTTTTGCGCGCTACCTGTCTCACTCTTTTCCGGCTTCCAGCTTTTCCTGCTGGAGCCCGCCGCTTAAAGGTGGGGGGCGCGGACCGGTCATAGAGCCCATAGAGTTAAAGTTGGTGGACTGTAACCTGTAAAATCCATAGATTTAGGAGGTCTTCTAGTGGCCGTTAGCTGTAAAAATCCATAGATTAGCCGCACCGTTATATAAGCCGCAGGGTCGAAAAATGGGAAAAAAGGCGCGGCTTATAGTCTGAAAATTACGGTAATTTATCAAAAACACAGACCTCAACTCATTCTGAAACAAAACAAATTGTCATCTGCAATAATTTATACTTAGAGTTTTCTCTCATGTCAATGTTTAGTGAGCATACAGTACAATAACGTTTTGCACCGCAAGTTTTTTATTTCTAAAGACAAATCCTGATACAGTTTTGCATGAATACCTGTACCAATAACTCAATACATTTATATGACTAAATAAGTCCTTAAAGTTCATATTCAAATTAAATTCAAAGCCACTTGTGACCAGGAGGATTTGGAATAAATCAAGCACTACCAGCTGTGAAGGCCTTCACTGGTCAGAGAGGTAAAACAGAATAGGCTGAAAGGTACCATACCTCAGGACTCTTGCGATTCTGCATGATCTGTTTGTCTGTGTCCTTGCTGGCAAAGTATCTGGTGCATCCTCGGTTCAAATACTTCGAAGACAAAAGAGAACACACACAAACAATTAGCATTCAAGAAATAACCTAAGTGTAGACAAACCGTATAAGCTAAACTATGTTGGATATGTTTATGATCGAGAGATATAGACGTCGGCAGAAGATATGACTAGAATGAGACTGACGACGACGACTTGGAACAAGAGACTAACAGTGGCTTATGTGCAAAGTGAATGAGGTAGCATTATTGATAACACTGCTTTTACATTGCAGGTCTGGTTGTGAAAATACAGTATCCTATCCTCAGCCAATATCTCTGTTCTCTCAACTCCAGTATTGATGCTAATAAATAACTTGTATAATTTAGTATTTCATACATTTTGTAGGGTTACAATGAATGCAAGAAAAGTGGCATTGCTTTTAGCCATGTTCCAAGATTAACTATCTATTATGTAAATGTGGCTTCACAGTTGGCTTGGTTTTAATTGCATTGGAATGAATTGCCTCTGTTGATGTGACTGTCTCCGTGGAGACTCGATATAATCATACTGTGAAAAATACCCAAAACAACAACTATAGTTGTTGAAGCATTGTTATAGCGTTGTTTAGAGCGAGGGTGAAATGAACCAAGGAATTTAGCTAATCCCCTAACACCTTTAGTGTGTTAGTTCTAGAACACACACCGATCGTACTTCTATTCCATCACAAATCCCACATTCACCAATGTGCGCTTAGTTACACTGGGGGCACAGCCAAGACAGAGAAATGCCTAACAAATACTAAGTATGTGCAGAATCTCTCCACTTTCAAACACAAGTAACAGACTTTAGTTCATTAGATATAGCACACATGACATCTAGTGGTCATGTAGAGAATAGCGTAACTCCTGTCCAGTGTTAGGCCTGTAACTGGTTCAGTGGAGAACATTGTGGAAAGCCTCTGTTGTCTAGGACTACTTTTACATTACTTGGCAGCAAGATTATGTCAAGAGGAAAAATTAAGAAGGCACAGTGATGACGAAACGTTGGTGGTTTATCCAATAAATTACTGGGAGCTCGTATATAGTGTGCAACTTATTATTTTTATAGCATACAGTTTACTCGCCGTCAGTCAGCACCTCTACCAACTGTTTTGGGGTTTGCGTCAGCTCATGCTTTTTAGTGGAAGATGCCCATCTAAAATAGAAAAGACAATGGAAAATGTCCACCAATGACACGACTGACGATTCAATTGAGTTTTCCATTTACACAATTTACTTCATGGTGGAAAAATTTGGCAGGAGGACTGTGTTGCTTCATTAGGCAGGGAGAGGAACAGACGACCATTAGGCAGGGAGAGGGACAGTTGACCTCCCCCTCTAAAAGAACACAGTCAGGCATGGGGGACAGGGCTATTTGCAGCTTTCTTTCAAAGGACTCAGCCATCCATTCTCTCAACTTGGTATGCAAAGACTTGACACTCTCTGGAAACACCCTTCAGTGATACACAGGTCCTCTATATGGTCCTCTGTAGCTCAGCCGGTAGAGCACGGCGCTTGTAACGCCAAGGTAGTGGGTTCGATCCCCGGGACCACCCATACACAAAAAAAATTATGCACGCATGACTGTAAGTCGCTTTGGATAAAAGCGTCTGCTAAATGGCATATTATTATTATTATAGGTTGCGCTCTGTGTATGCATGTGTGAGACTGACCCTGAAGCTGTCAGGGGAGTCAAGGTGCAGCTTCTGTCTGATGTCCTCAGAGGCTCCAGCACACAGCCTGTAGAAGATGTGGTAGTTCCTCTCCTCTTTACTCTGCATGCAGATCCTTGACTTCTCCAGCAGGTAGTGGGACACAAAGCCACCTACCACATTATTCTGTTACACACACACACACACACACACACACACACACACACACAGGTGCAGGATGCATACACACAGAACATTTGGGCCGATGAAGCAACAATGAAACAGACCAATACACTGAAATGCCTTACGCACATAGAATTTTACCAAAATACTGAAATTCCTTATCATGACGAAATTGTATTTGCCACAGAAAATGATGGCTAACCTTTTCATTGAAGTGGATTTCCACAAATTTCCCAAAACGACTGCTGTTGTTATTCCTGACTGTCTTGGCGTTTCCAAAGGCCTCAAGCAGGGGGTTTGCTGAAATTCACAGGCACAAAATAAGTATTTGAGATCTCAACTATAGATGGCCTAAGTATGATTAGGAAGTTATTAGTGAAGTTATATGTTAAATCCTACCCTCAACAATTCTCTCATCAATATCTTCACCGGTGCCGTATGACGTTGTTAAATATCTATGGGATGAAAGTCAGATGAAGACTAACAACGATGCTATATTATATTAAGTTTTGGACATGAGGTATACTACAGAAACCATGGCTTATGCATTGACGACCAATGTCATTATACACAACACAAGTTTGGTTAAAGATAGACTCAACTAGATGACATCACAAAGAACAGCACTGCTTCTCTCACACAGTCACACACATTATTATGTGCATGTGCTCTTCATGCTGTTTCAAAGTGGTAGCTATGGGACTAGGGCTGTTATGGTGACCCTATTACCGCCACACTGGATGTCATGATTCATGACCACAGTCAAATTCCACCTGAACGTTGAGGCACATTCATCTCCTCCTATACGCACTGTAGGCTACATTAATAGCTCTGATACGTTGGTAGTACCCAACTAGCTAACAACCGTCAGGTCGCTAATGGCCTGGTACTCAGCACTCCATTGTCGCTCTAATCACTCTGACATCAATGCAAATGCAATCGAAAATCACATCAAACAATCATATCAAAACAGTATTATGCGTTTGAAATTCAACCGTTAGGCTACATTGTTTGACCTTACTGTGATCAATCAACTTGAAGAAAGAAGTGCTACTTCAGGTTGAAACTGAGTGGGAAAAAAGGTTGTGGTGGATCTTATTTCGATTCCAAACACAACGAAAATGGACAGCTTTTTCTAAAGGTGATTATTAATTCAAAACATTTAAGACGCCGCATACAACCAGACCCATATTAGCGCTGATGCATACGCCTATAGCCCAAGCCCGAAAAAAAGCCTGAATTAAAATAAAGATTGTGCCATTATCCAATACAAAGACTAATATCCTACCGCATATTACGCAATGCAGAAAAACATATTTAAGATGTCTTTGGTACATTTGGTCTAGCCTATACAGTGCATTCGGAAAGTATTCAGACCCCTTGACTTTTTCCACATTTTGTTACGTTACAGCCTTATTCCAAAATTGATTGTTTCCCCCCCCCCTCATTAATCTACACACAATACCCCATAATGACAAAGCAAAAACAGGTTTTTAGAAATGTTTGCAAATGTATTAAAAATAAAAAATAAAGATATATCACATTTACATAAGTATTCAGACCCTTTACTCAGTACTTTGTTGAAGCACCTTTGGCAGCAATTACAATCTTGACTCTTCTTGGGTATGACGCTATAAGCTCGGCACACCTGTATTTTGGGAGTTTCTCCCATTCTTGTCTGCAGATCCTCTCAAGCTCTGTCAGGTTGGATGGGGAGCGTCGCTGCACAGCTATTTTCAGATCTCTCCAGAGATGTTAGATTGGGTTAAAGTCCGGGCTCTGGCTGGGCCACTCAAAGACATTTAGAGACTTGTCCCAAAGCCACTCCTGCATTGTCTTGGCTGTGTGCTTAGGGTGGTTGTCCTGTTGGAAGGTGAACCTTTGCCACAGTCTGAGGTCCTGAGTGCTCTGGAGCAGGTTTTCATCTAGGATCTCTCTGTACTTTGCTCCGTTCATCTTTGCCTCGATCCTGACTAGTCTCCCAGTCCGTGCTGCTTAAAAACATCCCCACAGCATGATGCTGCCACCACCATGCTTCACCGATGGGATGGTGCCAGGTTTCCTCCAGACGTGACGCTTGGAATTCAGGCCAAAGAGTTATCAGACCAAATAGTCTTGTTTCTCATGGTCTGAGAGTCCTTTAGGTTCCTTTTGGCAAATGCCAAGCAGGCTGTCATGTGCCTTTTACTGAGGAGTGGCTTCCGTCTGGCCACTCTACCGTAAAGGCCTAATTGGTGGAGTGCTGCAGAGATGGTTGTCCTTCTGGAAGGTTCTCCCATCTCCACAGAGGAACTCTGGAGCTCTAACCAAGTGACCATGGGGTTTTTGGTCACCTCCCTGACCAAGGCCCTTCTCCCCCGATTGCTCAGTTTGGCCGGGCGGCCAGCTCTAGGAAGAGTCTTGGTGGTTCCAAACTTTTTCCATTCATGAATGATGGCAGCCACTGTGTTCTTGGGGACCTTCAATGCTGCAGAAATCTTTTGGTACCCTTCCCCAGATCTGTGCCTCGACACAATCCTGTCTCGGAGCTCTACGGACAATTCCTTCGACCTCATGGCTTGGTTTTTGCTCTGACATGCACTGTCAACTGTGGGACCTTATATAGACAGGTGTGTGCCTTTCCAAATTATATGTCCAATCAATTGAATTTACCACAGGTGGACTCCAATCAAGTTGTAGAAACATCAAGGATGATCAATGGAAACAGGATGCACTTGAGCTCAATTTTGAGTATCATAGCAATGTTTTTTTGGGTAATACATTTGCAAACATTTCTAAAAACCTGTTTTTGATTTGTCATTATAGGATATTGTGTATAGATTGATGAGGACTTTTTTTATTTAATCAATTTTAGAATAAGGCTGTAACGTAACAAAATGTGGAAAAAGGGAATATTTTACGAATGCACTGTACTACAAAAATTAAACAAACTCAAGTAATCGCCTTTGAGTATGGACTGTATTATTATGCATACTGGATGGACTGGGTACCGTATGCTACGCTCCAAACTTTTATCCATGTGTCTGGGGGAGAGAGCCTATAAGGCCTAGGCGATGCTGTTGGTTCATTGATTGTGCAGGGTGGCTTACTGAGTAGGCTAGTTAGCCTACAATTATAGTGAATTTGTATTTGATTTTGAATAGTCTAGTAATAAGGCATTTTTTATATTTTCATAATTAATAGGCTGACATTCCATTTAGCTACAGACTATCTCACCATCGTGCATTTCCATCTCCTCCTCTCTCTCCTTCATTCCTTTCCTCGCTCGAGCGTGCAGAGAGGGGCTGTCAACAGTTTAATGACATTTGTTTCGTTGTGAAAACATGTTACTATCGATGTTCCCAAATAGATTTAACTTGGTGGCTGCAGGAACAGGGTTGGAGAGCCCATGGCATACAGAGTTTGGGCAGAATATCACCTGTCGCGCAGTGAGAGGCTGGCTGCTCCTCAAACAGTGGTTGATGCGTGGAGTGAAATAAGTGTTCTTATAAGCCCAGACATTTCTATATGCAATCCTGTGTGAAAGCAGGGTTTTGATAGTTGCCACTAAAAAGAGGGTGGACCCCAGCTTTCTACTGCTACTATAATCATTTCTCAGCTGCTAATATTAAGCACATTGCTCCACTGTAAAACCGGAGTAGGCTACCCGACATGATTGAAAAAGGAACTGGGAAAGCGGCCTCCATTCACTATTCAAATACACATGTCTTCTTTCCTCTGCCCCTGTTCCTGCCCATTGGATAATGGCCCATTCTAAATCTAAATACATTTCACATATTAAAGACAAGATTAAATTGAGAATAGTTTGATGGGTGAGAATATGATCACTTGAGAGAACAACAGCGTGTGCAGCCTGAGGCAAGCTTTTTTGCAACTTTTTCAAAAAATAAATATAGTCGCATCATATGTTTTGATTTCTAAGACATTCTAAGGTTTGTATCATTCACAACTAAAGTTGCCAAATAACTAAATCTAGCATATAGGACCTGTTTTAAATAGCCACTTCACTCGTTCGGGAATGGTAAAAATATCCATTCTATGTCATTCAGCTAAGATCAATTATATTCTTCTTACTACAAAATCATAATATAAAATAATGGAATGGGATTTATAAGCAGATCTTGTCTGCTAAATGAACTAGATAATGGATTTATTGTGAAAGTGTATGTTAAATATATATTTTTGTCTATATTTAAAATGTAGATGTTCCAAAGGCGCGCATCAGCTGCTTGTATGTGTGGAGGCCTGGAGATGCTAAACATGTTTATGTTAATTAACGGTCAATTACAGTGAGACCGGCAGTCATTTGCATGACAGTTACCGGCTGAAAAAATGTCATGACCGCCACATCCCTATACAGGACCAAAACAGAGGAGAAGTTTAGCCTTGAGCTTAAGCGCTCTTAGTCGTTGCGGAAATTGACCCAGTGTTTCCTTTGTGCATGCAACGTCATCTCGCTGAGTCTACCTTTAAGATTAGTATGGTTGTCTGTAACAACTAACAAGATTATAGTGGTCCTTTAGGCCAGACCTGAGGACAAACTTGGTGTTTTCTGTCTTCCCAGCCCCAGATTCTCCAGACACTATGATGGACTGGCTCATCTTCAGGACCCTCATGTCCCGGTAGGCCTTGTCCGCTGAAAAACCACATCATCAATCATGTAATGGATATGATGCTTTGACAACACCTAGCCTTAATTCAAATGTTACTCAAATATAGCCATTGCTTTAAACACACTGTATTCATCTCCAGTAACCAGGCAGTATAGCAGCCATTGTTGTAATAAGAGATATGTGCTCTCACCGATGGCGTAGACGTGAGGTGGTAGAGTGCCCAGGGACCGGCCCCGATAAGACTTGATGGTCTCTGGAGCGTACAGTTTGGGGATGTCATAGTAAGGGTTCACCGCAATCAAGATGTTGGCCACATATGTCTGTGTTGCAAAAAGTCATTAAAAAAATAAGTTGTTACAAAAAAATAATCACATTAGATAGAGCAGTGGTTCTCAACCTTTTTCGGTTGCTGTACCACCAACTACATTTTGCTCTCCCTGGAGTAACCCTGAAGTATCCCCTCATGTGCATTTTACCAATCTATGGTCTCACGAGTCTTCACAAGTACCCCTTGCGGATAGGCAAAGTACCCCAAGGGTCCTAGTTCCCCTAGTTGAGAACCACCAACATTTTCACAACTTGATGAGCAACTAGGCCTATGACCACCAGATGTCTCTCACAGGAAGAGAATGGTCTATCTTCGAGGCCTAGGATTAATGTACCATTGATCTGGAATGTCTTACATATATCTTGTCTTTACTATACCGCACTCGGACGTTGTTTAAGAGCGTGCCTTCATTCAGGTACATAAGAGAACCTGAAAGAGAGAATAAACAAAAGTCGCTTGTGAGGAAGCATTCTTTAAAAATGTCTGCGCATTAAGTTACATACACAAACATTAAGTCCATATCAACTTGAGGATAAAGGTAAGTTCTTTACATTTTAGTTATTTATCTGACACACTTATCCAGAGTGACTTACAGGAGCAATTACGGTTAAGTGCCTTGCTCAAGGGCACAGACAGATTTTTCACCTAGTTGGCTCAGGGATTCGAACCAACAACCTTTGAGTTACTGGCCCAACGCTCTTAACCGCTAGGCTACTAGGCTAAGTTGAGAGTGTGAACTTACAGTTGTCCTCCATATGTTTGTTGACATCTTCCTCAGCAGGGAACACTTGATTCATAGGAGCCAGAAAGGTCTGCAACATCAAAAGCACTTCTTTTACTAACATTAACACCATCTAAACATTCTCATGAGAAGGCCTCCACCAGTTGTGGTGTATATCAAGAGCCTGTCCATTTACTAATGTCTCATAAGGGACTCCTGAAAATGTTCTACTTCAACCTGGAAAGGACTAAAATGTTTATATATTTCTTCATTAACATTGCATTAACATACTAACACAAATCAATGTTTGAGTGTTTGTTGTCAAGTTCATCAACTAAGTCTCTGATATTCTCCCAGTAGGCTACTATAGAGTCTGAGGTAATGGCAATACATTGAAAGGAACAAGCTGATTGTGAGAGAAACTCTATTATTCTCCCAGTACTATACAAAGTCTGAGGTAATGGCAAAACATTGAAAGGAACAAGCTGCTTGTGAGAGAAACTCTGTTATTCTCCCAGTACTATACAGAGTCTGAGGTAATGGCAAAACATTGAAAGGAACAAGCTGCTTGTGAGAGAAACTCTGTTATTAGGGATGTAGCTCAGTTGGTAGAGCATGGCGTTTGCAACGCCAGGGTTGTGGGTTCGATTCCCACGGGGGGGCAGTATGAAAAAAATATATATATATAAAAAAAAAAGAATAAAAAAAAAATAAAAAAATAAAAGAATGTATGCACTCACTAACTGTAAGTCGCTCTGGATAAGAGCGTCTGCTAAATGACTAAAATGTAAATGTAAAATGTTATTCTCCCAGTACTATACAGAGTCTGAGGTAATGGCAAAACATTGAAAGGAACAAGCTGCTTGTGAGAGAAACTCTGTTATTCTCCCAGTACTATACAGAGTCTGAGGTAATGGCAAAACATTGAAAGGAACAAGCTGCTTGTGAGAGAAACAAGGGGAAGGACATGGCAGGCTGATAAATAATTTGGTGGGAGGGAAACAGGATATGAGCTGTGTGTGTGTGTGTGTGTGTCTGGCTAGTACTATGAGTTTAGATACGGCTCTGTACTGTTACTGTGGGAACCCAGCCGTGTGGATACCGCACATTATTTACAACACCCTATACACACTTTGACAGGCCTCAACACACACTCCTGCCCAGTTAATTGTATGAGCGCTACGAGTGTGTGTGTGTGTGTCCCACTGGCACAAACAGCACGTACGCGAAAATAATGAGCTTTGTGCGCCACGGCACCTAGCTGCCAGCCCCAACAAAAATGGGTGCAAAACTTCCCGCTAACAAGACATAGCCAGGATACTCTGACAGAGAATCATGCTGGGCAGAGCTTTGGCTTTAATGAGCTCAGTGAAAGACGCTCAATGAGCCCCTGTATCCGTTAGTGACCGGTCCAGGGCCTGTTTTGCTGTTAACCAGCTCATAATGGTTTCTGGAAAAAAATTATAGAGCCGATGTCCGCGCCCCCACTGAAATATAATTAGCATAATAAAAAACATTCCCATAAAAATCTGTTAGTTTAAGCTAGAGATATCAGGTTTTTTGCATTGGAGGAGTCTCAATCCACCACATCCATCAATGTCGCACTTCCGCATCTGTGGTGAAAGGTGACAGAGCTAGAGCGGTGTTTGTCAGACCATGAGACATCCCGAAAATCGGTATTCTCACAAAATTGTCTGTAGCGCCCGAACAGTTTGGCCTACAAGCTATTATGACCACTTTATGGAAAGATGAGACTCTCACGAACACGATTTGCTCTATGACCCCCACAAGCGTCTTGGGAGTCGTCTGAAGTCGGTACAGCCGATCTGCCAACTTCTGTCTGTAACGTCCGAACAGTTTGGGCTACATACTAATTCCTCTGTGGAGAGGTGAGACTCTCACGAATACGTACGTCAGTTATTTTTGCTCTAGGACGCCCACAGACCTCACAAGACTCGTCTGAAGGTCCCCCAGTACCAGTTGAAAAAAATTAATGGAAGTATATATTATGGAGACTGTAAAAAATAAATACATTCCTGCTCTTTCTTATATCTCTCAGATACAGACACTCAGATTATTATTATTATTAGATTATTTGGGGGGGGGGGGGACTACCTGTTGTTCCATGTGGTGAATCTGATATTCAATGCGTTTGTATGGGCTAATAGCAGTAAGGCCAAATAAACATTTATCAAATCTTTTTATTTGTATATTTTTTATACTTCAAGGGATCGTAAAATTCTAAATCAAACAGCAAAATTATCCTTGGTATGACCTTCTTAAAACAATTCCATATAACTTAGCATAATCACTCTGCTGTTAGCTTGCTATATACACAGGCTTTTGTTGTTGTGAATATCAAACTCATTCAGTGAAAGCAACGCACTGGGGAGTGACCTAAGGGCAACAGGTGGCTCTTTTTACTCTAATGATCTTTCCCTCCCGGTAACACAATCACCACACCTGCTGTTGCTGCTCACATGACTTATTGATTGCCTCTGTTAGTGACACTGGTACAGCGCTGGGCTGTTTTACATGCTCTCATATTTCTCAAGGCAAAGGGTGGCTACTTTGAAGAATCTAAAATCTAAAATACATTTTGATTTGTTTAACACTTTTTTGGTTACTACATGATTCCATATGTGTTATCTCATAGTTTTGATGTCTTCACTATTATTCTACAATGTAGAAAATAGTAAAAATAAAGAAAAACCCTTGAATGAGTAGGTGTGTCCAAACATTTGACTGGTACTGTACACTGAGGGGCGGTTTCGCGGACAAAGATTAAGCCTGATCCTAGACTAAATTCCACTTTTAAACTGGATTAACTGAAATTGCATTTCTCAGACATGGTTTAAAATAGTATCAGACTTGCCCTAGTCTAGGACGATTAGAGTTAATCTAGATCTAAGTGAAGGCTTAAATTAAACCTGGCCAGAGGCAGGCTTAACTTCAGATTAAAGGATGTTGGCCCCCAGGTTGACCTTGGTAATGGAGGAAAATGGATTACCTGGACTATTTCAATGATGATCAAAGAGCACCACCAAGGACAGACAGAAGGGCAGTTATAGACAGGATAAACCCACTGAATTATTTTGATTAAATCAATTTGTAGTTCTCCAACATAACTGCACGTTGGAAAGGTGCAACTCATGACTGAAGGATTTTCCAAAACTCAGCATGAAGGAGGACAACAATGGAATCATACTTGGTGACAGTGGGTATGCACAGACCAACTTCATCTTCATGCAATAGGACCTGAGCAACAACAGTACAACCGAGCTCATATCCGCACCAGAGGTGTAGTGGAGTTGTTTCCAGTGTCTCAGAAACACACTGCGCATTCAACCAAGAAGATGCTGCATTGTCATAATTTCAATAGCAGTGCTTCACAATTCCCTCAAACAGTATGGCTGCCCAGATCCTCGCATTGAAGATGAGGATGGCCCAGATGTTCCCATGGTTGAGGCAGACAATGACAGAAATGGACTAGCCTGCAGAGATGCTTTTGCTATGCTGCACTTCTCACAACAAAGACAGCTCAAGTGATTGAAGCAAACAATAGCCATGGATCGGTAACAAAAATGTTTTTAATTCACAAATGGAAATATCAGGACCCAGAACTGGTGCTGGTTTGAGAAGAACATTGGTACTGCTGCTGCTTCCTGTTTCTCTCCTCCTCCTTCATAGCCACCTCAACACAAAGGATTTGCATCTTCATATAGTGCTCTTCTTTTAAATACATTAGTTTGTCACGCATGCTCAGCCTCCGTCTTTGTCCTCTGGCCCAGGTTAGTGACACAACCTTCCCTCCTGGCTGCTGCAGATGTTGCGGGCTGACCTTCATCCTGCTAAGACAAGTCCCCTTCAAGCTATGGTTATCATCTGCCTCTAGAAAATGATTACATTGCTGCATTAGAGAACATTATTTCTTCAAGAGTTGAGTTCATTACATACTTTTTATTATGGGAGTGCAAGAGATGACTGACAACATTGCATATCGCCTGCAGTCCTGGGATGGCACATGTTGAATGAACGTGTCCAACCAAATGAGGATTGGAACGGTCCCCCATCTGAACTGTCCAAATGGTCATCATCGGGGATACCTTCCAGGGGTTGCTGGTTATCAATGACCCCTGTCAACAAGTCCCCCTGCTCATCTGTCTCTGGTCTAACTGGGGTACCTCCACCAGTCTTGAAACGCTACCTACAAGCAACAGCATTTTGTCTTCTTTAAGTAGATTTTTATGTTTTTCCACAGGAACTTAGAAAGACAAAATAATACAGGAATTATATTAGTAATTATGTATGATATTGTTTGTTATATTTCTGTCACACAAATACAATTAGGCCCCACTGTGTTGTGTTACACAAGAAAACAGACATTTCAAAGTGACTGATTTGTAAAAGTGGGCCAACAATACAGCATCTTACCTCAAGTTGTTGTAGCGTCCTTTTGTTTACTTTTTCATTTGAGTTGAATTCATTACACATGGTAGTCTAGGCATTCTTTTTCTTGTTTTCGGTTGATGAATCATGCTGTTTTTTCTCGATAATTTGTTGGTTTGACAATTTGCTTCAAGAGGATTTTTTCAAAGTCACTGAAATTATTGAAATGTTTTCTTTTACCTCCGTCCATTGTTTGGTTTAGGTGACTTGCTCCAATTCCACACAATGCTTATGTATTAGCGTCCCATCCCTGTTTCTTTAAGCATCCTCAGGTCAGCACCAAGTGCACATCGTTAATCTAATCAGGCTTCACAAAGATGAACTGGTTAGTCCTTATTTACCTTAGTCTGGGACTTCCTAAGACATTTTTTAAATCTAAATTAATTTAAGTAGAATTAGCCTAGTCCTGATTTAAATTAAACACTGTCCGCAAAACCGCCCCTGAGATGGAACACCTTCCTAATATTGAGTTGTACCACCTTTTGCCCTCAGAACTGCCTCAATTCGTCGGGGCATGGACTCTACAAGGTGTCGAAAGCGTTCCACAGGGATGCTGGCCAGTGCTGACTCCAATGCTTCCCACAGTTGGGTCAAGTTGGCTGGATGTCCTTTGGGTGGTGGACCATTCTTGATACACACGGGAAACTGTTGAACGTGAAAAACCCAGCAGCGTTGCAGTTCTTGACACATTCTGGCACCTACTACCATACCCCGTTCAAAGGCACTTCAATATTTTCTCTTGTCCATTCACCCTCTGAATGACACACGTACACAATCATTGTCTCAATTGTCTCAAGGCTTAAAAATCCTTATTTAACCTGTCTCCTCCCTTTCATCTACACTGATTGAAGTGGATTTAACAAGTGACATCAATAATTCACCTGGATTCACCTGGTCAGTCTATATCATGGAAAGAGCAGTCCTAATGTTTTGTACACTCAAGTGTATATCGTGATACAAAACATAAACAGACAGACTCATTCCACGGGGTCGAGTGTGTTGGTTTTTGTTATTTCCTTTAAATTTGTGTCCAATTAAGACCTAGACAACCAGACGAGTTCCTAACTAATCAAATGACCTTAAATGATCAATCTAATACAAGGGAGAAGAGGAAAAAAACAGCAGGCACTCTGCCCTCCATGGAACGGGTTTGACACGTGCCAAGTCTGACTGACCTTGCCCTTCTGGTTGAGTGATTCGATGGTGAGGGTGTCAGCTCCGATGTCCACGATCATGCCCAGCTGGAACCCATCGGTGGGGTGGGGCGCCCATACTGGCTTCCCATCCTCCATGGCTAACCACAGCTACCCTGTGGGCTCTGCACAACATGAAGAGAGGAGAAGAGTCAGGAGGTAGAAGCCTGATAATATGCATGCCAACAACAAAATACTACTACTGAGTTTACCCATTGTGGGTTAGGCCTAGTTTAATAAAGTATGAAGCTATCCATCTATATACAGGTCTACCTTCTGTATATCCCTTATCGAATAAATATGCTATGCTCCATACTTCCTCCAGATAAACAAGTAGCCTATAAACACAATTGTATGACAGCATTCATCCAACCATGTCAGTACGTGCAACCCTAGTGTGTGCTTTGCTTTCCATTATCTTGTTATTCCCTTCATGAATGACTGATCCTGTAAATGAGGATTTTCCATTGGAAGAGGACAGGACCTAGGCATCTCTCCAAAATGAGGATTTGCCATTTGGAGAGGTCAGGACTAGGGTTGAATATTTCCTGGTGTTATACAAATGTTCCATCCCGAGAATAAATTGCTTCTCTCCTTGTTAACCCGGTATTTCCTGTCAAGACCGGAAGTGTCATTCTAAAGCATATACAGTGGGGAAAAAACGTATTTAGTCAGCCACCAATTGTGCAAGTTCTCCCACTTAAAAAGATGAGAGAGGCCTGTAATTTTCATCATAGGTACACGTCAACTATGACAGACAAATTGAGGAAAATAAATCCAGAAAATCACATTGTAGGATTTTTAATGAATTTATTTGCAAATTATGGTGGAAAATAAGTATTTGGTCACCTACAAACAAGCAAGATTTCTGGCTCTCACAGACCTGTAACTTCTTCTTTAAGAGGCTCCTCTGTCCTCCACTCGTTACCTGTATTAATGGAAGCCATGTTTGAACTTGTTATCAGTATAAAAGACACCTCTCCACAACCTCAAACAGTCACACTCCAAACTCCACTATGGCCAAGACCAAAGAGTGTCAAAGGACACCAGAAACAACATTGTAGACCTGCACCAGGCTGGGAAGACTGAATCTGCAATAGGTAAGCAGCTTGGTTTGAAGAAATCAACTGTGGGAGCAATTATTAGGAAATGGAAGACATACAGGACCACTGATAATCTCCCTCGATCTGGGGGTCCACGCAAGATCTCACCCTGTGGGGTCAAAATGATCACAAGAATGGTGAGCAAAAATCCCAGAACCACACGGGGGGACCTAGTGAATGACCTGCAGAGAGCTGGGACCAAAGCAACAAAGCCTATCATTAGTAACACACTACGCCGCCAGGGACTCAAATCCTGCAGTGCCAGACGTGTCCCCCTGCTTAAGCCAGTACATGTCCAGGCCCGTCTGAAGTTTGCTAGAGTGCATTTGGATGATCCAGAAGAGGATTGGGAGAATGTCATATGGTCAGATGAAACCAAAATAGAACTTTTTGGTAAAAACTCAACTCGTCGTGTTTGGAGGACAAAGAATGCTGAGTTGCATCCAAAGAACACCATACCTACTGTGAAGCATGGGGGTGGAAACATCATGCTTTGGGGCTGTTTTTCTGCAAAGGGAACAGGACGACTGATCCGTGTAAAGGAAAGAATGAATGGGGCCATGTATCGTGAGATTTTGAGTGAAAACCTCCTTCCATCAGCAAGGGCATTGAAGATGAAACGTGGCTGGGTCTTTCAGCATGACAATGATCCCAAACACACCGCCCGGGCAACGAAGGAGTGGCTTCGTAAGAAGCATTTCAAGGTCCTGGAGTGGCCTAGCCAGTCTCCAGATCTCATCCCCATAGAAAATCTTTGGAGGGAGTTGAAAGTCCGTGTTGCCCAGCGACAGCCCCAAAACATCACTGCTCTAGAGGAGATCTGCATGGAGGAATGGGCCAAAATACCAGCAACAGTGTGTGAAAACCTTGTGAAGACTTACAGAAAACGTTTGACCTGTGTCATTGCCAACAAAGGGTATATAACAAAGTATTGAGACACTTTTGTTATTGACCAAATACTTATTTTCCACCATAATTTGCAAATAAATTCATAAAAAATCCTACAATGTGATTTTCTGGATTTTTTTTTCTCATTTTGTCTGTCATAGTTGACGTGTACCTATGATGAAAATTACAGGCCTCTCTTATCTTTTTAAGTGGGAGAACTTGCACAATTGGTGGCTGACTAAATACTTTTTTCCCCCACTGTAAATGTCTGGATGTGATTCGAGTTTTGATCGGCATGGAAATTAAATCCTGATACTACATAAGCCTGATGAGCCATACATTAAAGACATTTTATGAGCCCAAGCCAAAAAAAGCCCAAATGATTGTGCTGTTACCCAATACATAGCCTACGATATATAGGCTACCGCATATTATGCATGACAGAAAAATATATAAAAGCCCATAGATGTAGCAAAGCTCTCTTGGGTAAATAAATGAAACAAGTTCCAGTAGGCTAATCATTTTGAGTGTGCACTGCATTACTGTATTGTATAATACTGTTTTATATGGACTGGAAATACACACCTCTTTCAAACCATGAACCTGTGAGAGAACAAGTGATGATGGTGCAGGACATGCGGCCTACAAAGTTGCAATTATAGGCTAGCGAATTTGATTTACATTTTGAAATATAAAGCTGTCATCAAGGCAAAGGGTGGCTACTTTGAAGAATCTAAAACATAAAATATATTTTGATTTGTGGAACACTTTTTTGGTTACTACATGATTCCATATGTGTTATTTCATAGTTTTGATGTCTTCACTATTGTTCTACAATGTAACAAATAGTAAAAATAAAGAAAGACCCTTGAATGAGTAGGTGTGTCCAAACCTTTGACTGGTACTGTATGTCCAGCAAGCTATTCTAATCTAGCTTTTCCTGGGCCTTGAAGAGCAGGTGCGTATTGCGCAAGAGACCGAGGCTTGAACAGGATTATCTACACTGAACAAAAATATAAAACGCAACAATTTCAAAGATTTTACTGAGTTACAGTTCATATAAAGAAATCAGTGAATTTAAATAAAATAATTTGGCCCTAATCTATGGATTTCACATGACTGGGAATAAAGATATGCATCTGTTGGTCACAGATACCTTAAAAAAAAAAAAAGTAGGGGTGTGGATCAGAAAACCAGTCAGTATCTGGTGTGACCACCATTTGCCTCATGCAGCACGACATCTACTTCGCATTGAGTTTATCAGGATATTGATTGTGGCCTGTGGAATGTTGTCCCACTCATTTTTATGTTTTAAATTTTAGTCATTTAGCAGACGCTCTTATCCAGAGCGACTTACAGGAGCAATTAGGGTTAAGTGCCTTGCTCAAGGGCACATCGACAGATTTTTCCCCTAGTCAGCTCGGGGATTAGAACCAGCGACCTTTCGGTTACTGGCACAACGCTCTTAACCACTAAGCTACCTGCCGCTATGCGAAGTCGCTGGATATTGGCGGGAACTGGAACACACGGTCATACACGTCGATCCAGAGCATCCCAAACATGATCAATGGGTGACATGTCTGGTGAGTATGCAGGCCATGGAAGAACTGGGACATTTTCAGCTTCCAGGAATTGTGTACAGATCCCTGCGACATGGCGCCGTGCATTATCATGCTGAAACATGAGGTGATGGTGGCGGATGAATGGCGCAACAATGTGCCTAAGGATCTCATCACGGTATCTCTGTGCATTCAAAAAGCCATTGATAAAATGCAATTGTTAGTTGTCCATAGCTTATGCCTACCCATACCATAACCCCACCATGGGGCACTCTGTTCATGGGGCACTCTGACATCAGAAAACCGCTCACCCACACAACGCCATACACGTGGTCTGCAGTTGTGAGGCCTGTTGGACGTACTGCCAAATTCTTTAAAACGACGTTAGAGGAAGCTTATGGTAGAGCAATGAACATTGCGTTCTCTGGCAACAGCTCTGGTGGACATTCCTGCAGTCAGCATGCCAATTGCACACTCCCTTGTTTGACAAAACATTAAAAATCATGAATGACGAGTATGCTGTGTGATGATATGAACGAATAAATGATTGACTGATACTAAGACTGACACAAATTAGTCGACTGGTCGATTGTTTGGTCGGTAGGCTGATGGTCAACATTTTTCTTTGTCAAGCAGTAGCAAATATATACAGTACCAGTCGAAATTTTGGACACGCCTACTCATTCAAGGGTTTTTCTTTATTTTTACTATTTTCTACATTGTAGAATAATAGTGAAAACATCAAAACTACACTGCTCAAAAAAATAAAGGGAACACTAAAATAACACATCCTAGATCTGAATGAATGAAATAATCTTATTAAATACTTTTTTCTTTACATAGTTGAATGTGCTGACAACAAAATCACACAAAAATTATCAACCCATGGAGGTCATATTTATCAACCCATGGAGGTCTGGATTTGGAGTCACCCTCAAAATTAAAGTGGAAAACCACACTACAGGCTGATCCAACTTTGATGTAATGTCCTTAAAACAAGTCAAAATGAGGCTCAGTAGTGTGTGTGGCCTCCACGTACCTGTATGACCTCCCTACAACGCCTGGGCATGCTCTTGATGAGGTGCCGGATGGTCTCCTGAGGGATCTCCTCCCAGACCTGGACTAAAGCATCCGCCAACTCCTGGCCTCCAGTCTGTGGAGCAAAGTGGCGTTGATGGATGGAGCGAGACATGATGTCCCAGATGTGCTCAATTGGCTTCAGGTCTGGGGAACGGGCGGGCAAGTCCATAGCATCAATGCCTTCCTCTTGCAGGAACTGCTGACATATTCCAGCCACATGAGGTCTAGCATTGTCTTGCATTAGGAGGAACCCAGGGCCAACCGCACCAGCATGTGGTCTCACAAGGGGTCTGAGGATCTCATCTCGGTACCTAATGGCAGTCAGGCTACCTATGGCGAGCACATGGAGGGCTGTGCGGCCCCCCAAAGAAATGCCACCCCACACCATGACTGACCCATCTGTGAAGAGCACAGGGCGCCAGTGGCGAATTTGCCAATCTTGGTGTTCTCTGGCAAATGCCAAACGTCCTGCATGGTGTTGAGCTGTAAGCACAACCCCCACCTGTGGACGTCGGGCCCTCATACCACCCTCATGGAGTCTGTTTCTGACCGTTTGAGCAGACACATGCACATTTGTGGCCTGCTGGAGGTCATTTTGCAGGGCTCTGGCAGTGCTCCTCCTGCTCCTCCTTGCACAAAGGCGGAGGTAGCAGTCCTGCTGCTGGGTTGTTGCCTTCCTACGGCCTCCTCCACGTCTCCTGATGTACTGGCCTGTCTCCTGGTAGCGCCTCCATGCTCTGGACACTACGCTGACAGATACAGCAAACCTTCTTGCCACAGCTCGCATTGATGTGCCATCCTGGATGAGCTGCACTACCTGAGCCACTTGTGTGGGTTGTAGACTCCGTCTCATGCTACCACTAGAGTGAAACACCGCCAGCATTCAAAAGTGACCAAAACATCAGCCAGGAAGCATAGGAACTGAGAAGTGGTCTGTGGTCACCACCTGCAAAACCAGTCCTTTATTGGGGGTGTCTTGCTAATTGCCTATAATTTCCACCTGTTGTCTATTCCATTTGCACAACAGCATGTGAAATGTGTTGTCAATCAGTGTTGCTTCCTAAGTGGACAGTTTGATTTCACAGAAGTGTGATTGACTTGGAGTTACATTGTGTTGTTTAAGTGTTCCCTTTATTTATTTGAGCAGTGTATGAAATTACACATATGGAATCATGTAGTAACCAAAAAAGTGTTAAACAAATCAAAATGTATTTTATATTTGAGATTCTTCAAAGTAGCCACCCTTTGCCTTGATGACAGCTTTGCACACTCTTGGCATTCTCTCAACCAGCTACATGAGATAATCACCTGGAATGCATTTCAATTAACAAGTGTGCCTTGTTCAAAATTAATTTGTGGAATTTCGTTCCTTCTTAATGCGTTTGAGCCAATCAGTTGTGTTGTGACAAGGTAGGGGGGTATACAGAATATAGCCCTATTTGGTAAAAGACCAAGTCCAGAGTATGGCAAGAACAGCTCAAATAAGCAAAGAGAAACGACAGTCCTTCATTACTTTAAGACATGAAGGTCAGTCAAAGCGGAACATTTCAAGAACTTTGGAAGTTTCTTCCAAGTGCAGTCGCAAAAACCATCAAGCGCTAAGATGAAACTGGCTCTCATGAGGACCGCCACAGGAAAGGACGACCCAGTTACCTCTGCTGCAGAGGATAAATTCATTAGAGTTAACTGCACCTCTGATCGCAGCCCAAATAAATGCTTCACAGAGTTGAAGTAACAGACACATCTCAACATCAACTGTTCAGAGGAGACTGCGTGAATCAGGCCTTCATGGTCGAATTGCTCCAAAGAAAACACTACTAAAGGACACTAATAAGAAGACTTGCTTGGGCCAAGAAACACGAGCAATGGACATTAGACTGGTGGAAATCTGTCCTTTGGTCTGATTAGTCCAAATTTGGTTCCCACCGTGAAGCATGGAGGAGGTGTGATGGTGTGGGGCTGCTTTGCTGGTGACACCGTCTGTGATTTATTTAGAATTCAAGGCACACTTAACCAGCATGGCTACCACAGCATTCTGCAGCGATACGCCATCCCATCTGGTTTACGCTTAGTGGGACTATCATTTGTTTTTCAACAGGAAGATGACCCAAAGCACACCTCCAGGCTTTGTAAGGGCTATGGGTGACCCAGAAGGAGAGTGATGGAGTGCTGCATCAGATGACCTGGCCTCCACAATCACCCGACCTCAACCCAATTGAGATGGTTTGGGATGAGTTAGACCGCAGAGTGAAGGAAAAGCCGCCAAAAGTGCTCAGCATATGTGGGAACTCCTTCAAGACTGTTGGAAAAGCATTCCAGATGACTACCTCATGAAGCTGGTTGAGAGAATGCCAAGTGTGCAAAGCTGTCATCAAGGCAAAGGGTGGCTACTTTGAAGAATCTCAAATATAAAATATATTTTGATTCGTTTAACGCATTTTTGGTTACTACATGATTCCATTTGTGTTATTTCATAGTTATGATGTCTTCACTATTATTCTACCATGTAGAAAATAGTAAAAATAAAGAAAAACCCTTGAATGAGTCGGTGTGTCCAAACTTTTGACTGGTACTGCACATGGATACGGGGCGGCAGGTAGCTTAGTGGGTAAGAGCGTTGTGCCAGTAACCGAAAGGTCGCTGGTTCTAATCCCCGAGCCGACTAGGTGAAAAATCTGTCGATGTGCCCTTAAGCAAGGCACTTAACCCTAATTGCTCCTGTAAGTCGCTCTGGATAAGAGCGTCTGCTAAATGACTAAAATGTCAAATGTAATGGATGATTTATGACGTCATGATTATAGACCTAATTAAGTTGGGGTTTCCTCGCTCCTCACTTTTCTTAGACTATTAAGGCAAGGGCTGTTTTCTAATTTCCTCACTCTGCTGCTGCCTCCGCCGCATTGTTCTCAACACCAAAACGCTGGTTAACTTTGCCATTATGCACATAGCAACATGGTCTAGGAAAAGGCGGCAAAATTCAACAGTGCACTGATGTTTCAGAACTGCGGGTAGTGACCGCTATCCAACGCAGGAGAAAGCGCATTTGTTATAAAATAATATTTTTTTAAATTAGTGTTGCACCATTGTACTTACATAATATAACCATACAGTGCATTCGGAAAGTATTCGACCCCCTGACTTTTTCCACATTTTTGTTACGTTACAGCCTTATTCTAAAATTGATTAAAATAGTTTTTTTCCCCTTTATCAATCTACACACAATACACCATAATGAGAAACAGTTTCTTTTTGTGCTAATTTACAACAACCAAAAAACGGAAATAATACGTTTACATAAGTATTCAGACCCTTTACCCAGTTCTTTGTTGAAGTACCTTTCGCAGCAATTACAGCCTGGAGTCTTCTTGGGTATGGCGCTACAAGCTTGGCACAACTGTATTTGGGGAGTTTCTCTCATTCTTCTCTACAGATCCTCACAAACTCTGTCAGGTTGGATGGGGAGCGTCGCTGCACAGCTATTTTCACGTTTTTCCAGAGATGTTCGATCGGGTTCAAGTCCGGGCTCTGGCTGGGCCAAACAAGGACATTCAGAGACTTGTCCCGAAGCCACTCCTGTGTTGTCTTGGCTGTGTGCTTAGGGTCGTCCTGTTGGAAGGTGAACCTTCGCCCCAGTCTGAGGTCCTGAGCACTCCGGAGTAGGTTTTCATCAAGGAGCTCTCTGTACTTTGCTCCGTTCATCTTTCCCTCGATCCTGACGTCTCCCAGTCCCTGCCGCTGAAAAACATCCCCACAGCATGATGCTGCCACCACCATGCTTCACCGTAGGGATGGTGCCAGGTTTCCTCCAGACGTGATGCTTGGTATTCAGGCCAAAGAGTTCAACCTTGGTTTCACAACACCAGAGAATCTTGTTTCTCATGGTCGGAGAGTACTTTAGGTGCTTTTTGGCAAACTCCAAGCGGGCTGTCATGTGCCTTTTACTGAGGAGATGCTTCCGTCTGGCCACTCTACCATAAAGCCCTGATTGGTGGAGTGCTGCAGAGATGGTTGTCCTTCTGGAAGGTTCTCCCATCTCCACAGCGGAACTCTGGAGCTCTGTCAGAGTGACCATGGGGTTCTTGGTCACCTCCCTGACCAAGGCCCTTCTCCCAAGATTGCTCAGTTTGGCCGGGCGGCCAGCTCTCGGAAAACTCTTGGTGGTTCCAAACTTCTTCCATTTAAGAATGATGGAGGCCACTGTTATTGGGGACCTTCAATACTGCAGAAATATTTTGGTACCCTTCCCCAGATTTGTGCGTCGACACAATCCTGTCTCGGAGCTCTAAGGACAACTCCTTCGACCTCATGGCTTGGTTTTTGCTCTGACATGCACTTTGGGACCTTAAATAAAACAGGTGTGTGCCTTTCCAAATCATGTCCAATCAATTGAATTTACCACAGGTGGACTCCAATCAAGTTGTAGAAACATCTCAAGGATGATCAATGGAAACAGGATGCACCTGAGCTCAATTTCAAGTCTCATAACAAAGGGTCTGAATACTTATGTAAATAAGGTATTTCTGTTCTTTATTGGTAATACATTTGCAAACATTTTCGCTTTGTCATTATGGGGTATTATGTGTAGATTGATGAGGAAAAATAAATAATTGTATAAATTTTTTCAAATAAGGCTGTAATGTAACAAAATGTGGAAAAAGGGAAGAGGTCCCAATACTTCCCGAATGCACTGTATATAATTTCAGTAGCATGTCTTAGAGTGATGGACTATGCCATCCCCACAGCCTCCGCGATGGATTAGTCCACTCAGACAGGCACGAATCAGACAGGTGTCTTGTGCACCATGATTTTTTGTTTTTACAATTTGCTACCGACTGCTCGATTAAAGAAATCTCGATCTACCAAACAATCGACCAGTCAACTAAATGGGGTCAGCCCTATAGCTAGCTAAGCTAACTGAGGCCACATTTTGTGCTCGCTCTCCAACTCCATCCAAATAAAACAGCCTACCTGTTGGTTGCTTGTTGTAGCCTACTCCTTCTCGTTTCACAAACTTTAATTCTGTAACTTATTCCATCTTGCATTGCATTAGTGAACTCTCACTCCACTTGCTACACATTGAGCCTCTTTGCCACTTTGATTGGCCAACATAAACAACAAGCTACACCTTTAAAAAGGCTACCGGATGGCTACCGGATGGCTACCGGTATTTTTTAATGAGGAGCTTGTCATAAACAATACATTGAAAATATAGTTTTATTAAATAATTTGAAATGTCATGGTATATCCTTGTATGAAACAATGTAACATGGATATTTTAATTTAGAAAAAGCCTGTGTTAAAATAGGCCAATAAATGTTTTTGCGCAAAAGATTAACTCACTAGTATTTTAATACTAGTCTACGTTTGGATATTTTTGAATAACCGTGCACATCCCTAATCACTGAGTGATCAGATCAACAACGCCCTGTTAGCTTAGCCAATCACTTAGGTGATCAGATCAACAACGCCCTGATGGCTTGGGCATGGAGCTGAACTCAAAAGCAGACTCTCCAAAGTTTAGGCCTACAGTAAATCTAATGCAGGTACTATGAGTAAGTGGACCATATAAGGTCAGTTCTGTATTTGGTTTGGCACAGGCAAAATAAATGTTGTTCCCAACATAGTCCTACAATGTGGCATCATTTGGAAGTGGCACCATGCAGAGGCTTACAATGACAGCGTAAGGAACCACTGCGTGCACTAGAGCATAACTTGACCATGGCAGTGTGAATGGTGGCCATTCATCAGAACTAGAACGCAAAACATCCAAACATGACAAGACCCTCGACATTCATACTCCATGCAAAACATCAACAAGCACACCCAACACTAGTGATAGTGCTGACTGCTTTACTTTACACTTTGCAAGCCTTTAAGTGGTAGGCCTAATCCTATGGCGCAGGGTGTACATACAGAACTGACTCTTGGCTCGGCTATCCAATTAGTTTGTGGGATTGAGGTGCAATGTCAGAGGCGGGGATTGCAAAGTGCTGAGATGACTGGTTCATTTACTCAGCAACTTCTCTTCCTGGTACTCCTGTTAGTGAATGGCCAAAGAGGATTTCAAACCAATTACCTTATTGAAAGAGGAGCTGGCCAGATGAGGCATAATATACTGAATAAAAACAAACGCAACATGAAAGAATTTCAAAGATTTTACTGAGTTACAGTTCATTTAAGGAAATCAGTCAATTGAAATAAATTCATTAGGCCCTATTCTATGGATTTCACATCAACGGCAATACAGATATGCATCTGTTGGTCACAGATACAGTAACTTTAAAAAAAGGCTAGGGGTGTGAATCCGAAAAACAGTCAGTATCTGTTGTGACCACCATTTGCCTCATGCAGCGCGGCACATCTCCTTCACATAGAGTTGATCAGGCTGTTGATTGTGGCCTATGGAATGTTGTCCCATTCCTCTTCAATGGCTCTTCAATCGGTGCACAGATCCTTGCGACATGGGGCCGTGCATTATCATGCTGAAACATGAGGTGATGGCGGCAGATGAATGGCACGACAAATGGGCCTTAATGCAGTCAGCATGCCAATTGCACGCTCCCTCAAAACTTGAGACATCTGTGGCATTGTGTTGTGTGACAAAACTACACATTTTAGAGTGGCCTTTTATTGTCCCAAGCACAAGGTGCACCTGCGTAATGATCATGCTGTTTAATCAGCTTCTTGATATGCCACACCTGTCAGGTGAATGGATTATCTTGGCAAAGGGGAAATGCTCACTAACAGGGATGTAAACAAATGTGTGCACAACATTTTAGAGAAATAAGCTTTTTGTGCATATGGAACATTTCTGGGATCTTTTATTTTAGCTCAAGAAACATGGGACCAACACTTCATATGTTGCATTCATATTTTTGTTCAGTTACTGTAGCATGACTAGGCCTAATCATATTTCAAAGCCATTGGCCTACATGTACAATCTGGAGACATAGGCTACTATTTATTCTGATCCGATGGCCTGAGTTTCCCCTTTTCCAGATATCGGCCTGCCTAGGCCTATTCTAATGAGAAGCTTTGAAAAACCACTAACTAAGACTAGTTCCTTGTTCTCTGAGAACACGAGGTCATTGGCACAACCACATCATTATTTCCAGAACACTAGATATGCCATGTTTGATGACCTCAACAGGAAATATCACCAATAACTAACTAAAAAGACATCTAACTAACATACTTTGTGCTCTTTAAAGATTGACAAAACAAAAATCAAATCAAATGTCACATACACATTTCTTAGCCACAAGCAGACTTCAACATCAAAAGGTGCAGTAGAGGAGCATTTTGTATGAATCATTAAAAATATATTTTAAAAAAATGGGCACAATGTTTAAAATCAGAGATTCTACGCTACAGCATTATAACATCTATATAATCAGTGCATTTTTTTGATGTCCTTTGCTTATGACATTTTGATAGTGACCGTTACACCAAAGTAACAGACACCGCTTATCAAATTAATCGTCACAACAAACCAGCCTCCTAATACAGGTCCCATGTGGTTAGCTTCGACTCGAACATGTAATCCTCTTATGGCTCCTAAACCCCAACGGAAGTGAGATATTTGTCAGGACTGTTGAAGTGCAATAAGGTGTGGTCAGCGGTCAGCCCTCAGACCATGAAAAGAAAAACAGTCTGAGGGGAGATGCACAGACGTAGACACCAGTGCGGTCATGGAGGAGACCAGGGTTCATAGGTTAAGGCAGGTTTCCTGGAACACACATACACACAGAACCTCCTGCCTGCCTCTAGCTTCCTGTTCCCTCTATAGAACAGAGGATATGGAAAATACATTGGGATATGTGCTCTGCTGCAGTCTGACAGGATGTAGGGAGGAGTACAGTGGTGCCGGGTGTGTCAGCGGCCAAGCAAGCATTACAACCTAAAGGAGGCCATTCAGGGCTCGTCAGAGAACAACTAATAGCAAAAGCTATTATTGTCCAGAACAGAGAGCATTCATTAAGCACATTATAAATTAGCCTAGTGCAGTGTTTCTCAAACTCGGTCCTGGGGACCCCAAGGGGTGCACATTTTGTTTTTTGCCCTAGCAATACACAGCTGATTCAAATAATCAAAGTTCATTGCGGTCCTCAGAACAGAGCTTGGGAAACGCTGGCCTGGTGCATGAGGACATAGGTCTTCAAGCGTAAATATTTTGATGGTTCTAGACACAGACTGCTGTTGATAGCATGCCAGAATTATGCCACTTGAATTTTTTTGTGATGCTTATTTTATGGTAAGTGAAGCATCATGGCATGCACATTACTTTAGTTCAACAGTTAGCTAGCTAACTTCATAGCTTTGTCCAACAACCATTGGCTGAAACTAGCTAGCTATATAAGTGTTTAATAAATTGATTATATACATATACATAATTCTTACCTGACAGCTTTAGTCACATGTTGACATTATAGTGTTGGATATTTAGCCAAATTTTGGAGCATTTATCAATCCAATACTAGCTACATTTATCAAATAGCAGCAGGCAAGCTCGAGCTAGATAGCTCAGGGCTAAAGGTAACGTTATCACTAAACAGCCCTATAATAACCTAGCTAAACAAATGGCAGGCTTAGGCTATACAGCTAGCGTCTGTAGTTAGAAAGCCAGCTATAGCATTGTGAGACACTTCAGGTCGGTTTATACTTGGTCTAACGACATGTCTGTAGACAATTAGAATGCGACAAGTGTCGCTGGTCAAAACAACATTTAATTTTTACTCCGGTGGAATGTCTTTAGACAGTTGCTGCAACTGTCGGTTTCCTTCTCACACAGACATGAAATAAGTTAATGTCACTGCGACTGTCGCAACTAGAGAATGACCAATAATCGTCCGAGCTGCTATATCGGGCCGATATTGGCCTTTTCTAGTCTACCGGCCCTTCTCTATCGGCTTTGCTGATAGTTCCTCCACATAGCAAAGCTGCTGCTACGCCAGCCGCCACTCACCGCCTGAGCACTGCACAATGATGAGGAATGTCTAGCTGGCAGCAAGCTAGATCATTCTCCAACAGAAAGATGCAGTATTGAGAAATTGATTAATTGACAGTGACCAAACTCAAACTCCTGTTGCAAATATTAGTTTAGTTAATTTACTAACAATAAGGCTAGTGTCGACGTGCCCGGACATGCATGCAATAAGCAAGCTAGCTAAGCAGATAGCTATGTGACCTGTTAGCAAAGATCACGATAACTAACCCTTTCATCTGTGGTGCTAGCTATATTAGCTACTATGTCAGCTAGCTGGCTAGATAAACATGGTGCTAAAATATCAGATAGGAGCTAATAGCCAACGTAGCTAGCTAACGTTAGCTGGTTATTTTGAACATGCACCATTTTCCGCAACGAGCCATCTGACTTGCGGTGTAATGTTCGCTATTAACTGGTGTGCTGATCTAACCAACCACAATCGTATCCGTAAATTGGCAGTTGATAGTCGGATTAGATGATTGTCGTGATAGTGAAAGAAGGTGTTTTAAAATGCCAAAATAAAGGTTGGCAATATGTTTAGCTACCTAAGAATCTTCCTGCATCTTTATGGACCAAGAAAGCTGTAGATCAGCTTGCGTGTGTTCTCACTTCTCAAACTATGGGCAGATCTGAGTCATGCAGACAGAACAGCCTCATCGTTTCATCTTTTTTCCTACCCTTGCTCTCCATGTCAGATATTATGCACATTTATGGCTTAGTAGCAAATGTCATCGCCTTTGAGCTAATTCTCATAGTAGCTTCAGCAAGTGATAATAGTGATGGATAGAGATGTGAGGAGAAGTGAAAAGGAGTGGCGTTACAGCCTCGTTCTATCCAATCGTAGCAGCAGGATCAAGTTACAACGCGCCTATTTCTTGGCAGATAGTTGAACTAGCCAATTGAGTCGTCCTGGCAGCTGAGGTGTTTAGCGATGTGTCCTGACAGCTGAAAAATACATACACTGAACAAAGACATAAAAATGCAACATGTAAAGTGTCTCATGTTTCATGAGTAAAAATAATAATTCCACACGCACAAAAAGCTTATTTCTCTCAAAGTTTGTGCATAAATTTGTTTACATCCCTGTTAGTGAGCATTTCTCCTTTGCCAAGATAATCCATCCACCTGACAGGTGTGGCATATCAAGAAGCTGATTAAACAACATGATCATTACACAGGTGCACCTTGTGCTGGGGACAATAAAAGGCCACTTTAAAATGTGCAGTTTTGTCACACTATACAATGCCACAGATGTCAAGTTGAGGGAGCATGCAATTGGCATGCTGACTACAGGAATGTCCACCAGAGCTGTTGCCAGAGAATTTAATGTTCATTTCTCTACCATAAGCTGCCTCCAATGTCATTTTAGAGAATTTGGCAGTACGTCCAACCTGCCTCACAACCGCAGACCATGCGTAACCACACCAGCCCGGTACCTCCACTTCCGGCTTCTTCACCTGCAGGATCGTCTGAAGGGGGTGGAGAGTGCTGAGGAGCATTTCTGTCTGTAATAAAGCACTTTTGTTGGGGAAAAAATCATTCTGATTGGCTGGGCCTGGCTCCCCAGTGGGTGCACTTCTGCCCAGTCATGTGAAATCCATAGATTAGGCCTAATGAGTTTCAATTGACTGATTTCCTTATATGATCTGTATCAGTAAAATCTTTGAAATTGTTGCATGTTGCGTTTATATTTTTGTTCAGTATATATTCTCGTTCACGGATAATTGCTAAAAATACTACTTTCATAAGCATCCGTGATCACAAATCATGACGTTACATTGGAGACATTTGCATTGAATAGATGTAATTTTATATTCTCAAACTAACAGCAGTGCCTATATGATGTCCTTCCACACAGGCGTGACATGCTGGAGTGATGCTTCTATGCAAATGTTGATGATCAGTAGGCTAATATCCCAAATGGAAGGCAACCAGATTGTTTGTCATTGGTAGCACCATAGACTCAAGCTCAATGCCTTAATGCATGCGCACACTCCTATTGAATATGCATTCAACTGGCCTACTGTAGCTCAGTTGGTAGAGCATGGCGCTTGCAACGCCAGGGTTGTGGGTTCGTTTCCCACGGGGGGCCAGTATGAAAAATGTATGCACTCACTAACTGTAAGTCGCTCTGGATAAGAGCGTCTGCTAAATGACTAAAATGTAAAATGTAAACAGTATTGTGAGTAGGCCTATGCCATCTTAAATTTACCCAATATCTCAAGAGATTTAACATTCAAATACAATTATGACCATTATGTTGTTATGTAGTTAGATTGGTAAAAACTAAGTCAAATGTGTTGTTTGATTAAAAAATGTATGCATTAATGACCAAATCCATCTGTGATGAGACGGAGTTCTAAAATGTTCAGATAGAATGACCTACTTTTATTTCGTCACACTCATAACCGTGAGTTATTTTCTGAAGGCGAGGTCAGTACAGGTGCATCAAACCTGGGACCGAGAGACTGAAAAACAGCTTCTACCTGAAGGTTATCAGACACTTAAACAGCCATCACTAGCCGGCTACCCCCCAGTTCCTCAACCCAGCCCCTTACAGGCTGCTGCCCTATATACATAAACATGGGATCACTGGTCACTTTAATAATGGAACACTAGCCACTTTAATAATGTTTACATACTGCTTTACTAATCTCATATGTATATACTGTATTCTATTCTACTGTATTTTAGTCAATGCCACTCTGACATTACTCGTCTTAATATTTATATATTTCTTAATTCCATTATTTTACTTTTAGATTTGTGTGTATTGTTGTGAATTGTTAGATACTACTGCACTGTTGTTGCTAGGAACTCAAGCATTTTGCTACACCTGCAATAACATCCGCTAAATATGTGTATGTGACCAATAACATTTGATTTGTTGTGGGTTTATTTTCCTGTAATAATTAATAAAAAGTAGTTAAAGTTAAGACATTGTCAGATATACTCGCCATTATTTGAACTGGCTGGCCAGTTCGAACCAAAACATTGTTTAGAAAGTTGCTTTTAGTTGCCTGGCTTGCTAGGATAATATATACAAAATTCATTTTTAAGCAGATGGGTTTATTGGTGTTAAAGATCAATAATCCACTTTATTTAGAGAGAAAAATTGTAATCAGCTTTGAATAAAGTAGTAAAATGTAATGTGAGTATGTTTGGGGAAGAACGTCCCCCCCTCCAGTGGGGCAAAAAAGGGCCGTACATCAAAACCTCATCATAGCGAGGATATTCATAGTGAGATGTGCAATGTAATTTGGTTCCGATATTTGATTTATTTAATTAAAATAAGATACCTAGACTTTAGCTTTTAAGAGTCAGTTACTAAAATGTCAAAATTAAATGCATTTTGCCCCATAGAAGGGGGCGTTTTGCCCCAATAGTGGGTCAAACCACCCCCTTTCTAATTAATGAATTCATTCTACCCACATATTTCCCTTCAAAATCTGTTTGCATAAGGATAGCCAGTATGCACATATCAAATTCATACCAAACATTGCTTATTTCTGTCAGTAAATAGACCAGGGCTCTCCATCCCTGTTCCTGGAGAGCTACCCTCCTGTAGGTTTCCGCTCCAACCCCAGTTATAACTAACCTGATTCAGCTTATCAATCAGTTAATTATTAGAATTAGGTGCGCTATATTAGGGTTGGAGCGAAAAACCTACAGGACGTTCGTCTCCAGGAACAGGATTGGAGAGCACCTTAAATACATTTCCCCCAAGTTACCCTACAGCAGGGTTCTTCAATTCCGGTCCTGGAGGGCCGAAACACTTCTGTTTTTTATTTCTACCTGGTAGTTAATTGCACTCACCTGGTGTCCCAGGTCTGAATTAGCCCCTGATTAGAAGGAGAGGATGAAAAACAGAGGTGTTTCGGCCCTCCAGGACCGGAAATGAAGAACACTGCCCTACAGTATGCTATTTAGAGCACTGACAAGTGTGCTCTCGGCCGGCAATAGAATGAATGTTCATGATGTCACTACGACAACTACAGACATGTCAATAGACCAATTGTAAAGTAGCCTTTTCACTTCAATAATTTGTTTTAGCCAATGCAAAGCGAAATACAAATGAATGCACATTGTAACACTATTTCGACTAATAGTTTCTGTAGCTAGCTAACGTTATCCATCTCATTGTGTTAGCAAACTGTGCTCGCTCCATCATCACATATAACTAGCTCCCCCTTCCAGCTAGCCACGAGCTAACAAGTGTAGCCTACTAGTTAGCTAAATGGTTTGCAAGATAACTAAAAAGTGAGGAACTTACAACAACGTATCCCTCAAATGTTACGTCTGTGTTCTTAATGTGGCTCAACGAAAACTGGTTCAAATTCCCGCATACAGAATATCCTTGAGACTATATCGGAGCTTTTCCTTTTGGTACTCTTTCCAGCACTTAAGCACAGCAGCAGACAGCCTCCCCAGAGCGCAGCAGACTGAAGTCCAGGCCAGCTGGGAGGAAGAGATGACGTCACTGGGAATGAACTTTGTTTCCAAGTGCAGGTGCAGCCAGGTACAGCAACAACCATCATCACACTGCTCATCATACCTGTAGCATAAAGGTATAAGTTGTATTAGTTGTAACATGACTTGATTGTATTTGAATACGAATGCAGATTGATGATTATCTATGTTGAAGGATATTTATTTGCACTTGATAACAGTAAAAGTAATGCATGTCATTGTTTAATGTTTATATAGGATTGCTTTTAAATTATTTTACTTTTCACCAGATGATCATGGAACTAAAGCACCGAGGGCAGATTATAGACTGAAGCAAATTGGCATACAACATCACAATGGTTTCAACAAAGGTGTGTAACATACCAACTTCAGCCCCATAAATATTTGAGAGGCTAGTCATTTAAAACTTTTTGAAGACATCACCTGAAGAAGACATCCTATCCCCAATTGAAAGCCAACACTGGGTTTGTAAATCTAATTAGGACATCTGATACACATTGTATCACATTTCCCACAGGGAGAACTCTGTAAAGATGATATGACATGTTCACATGTTGTTTACTTTCTTTGCTAATGCTATAGTCCTGTCCTCAGTGTCCAGTTCACACATAAAAGATAACTGCACACCTAATGCAGCACAATGCCAGCCAAACAGTTGTTTAGGCCTATATTTTTTGTAAGTCACATTTTCTGGGTAACTGACCACAAGGGTAAACCATTGGAGGAATGAACCTTTATACAATTGATTGAGGTCAGTGAGAACATATTATTGACCACAACCTGAGGTAGAGTGGCAGGGAAGAGGGGGTATGTCAAAAGAGGCTGAGGAGAATAGAAGGAAAGGAAAGCATAGTCTTTCAGGGAGGGACTGTGACATAACTGGAGAGCTGAGCTGTTACACGGAGGCTGAGCCAGAGGAACAATTTAATCAGATTAATAGAGCAGTACATCTGAGGCTGAGCTCTGAGCTCTGTTGAGCCCACAGACCTTCATGCAAGCGAGGCTAGACTAGGGAATCCCCCAGCCAGAGATGGGCGTGACTAAGGGACTAGACAGAGCACATTATGAAACTGCAGTTAAATCAATAACCCTCCTAAAGTGGGTTGGTCGATAGGAACTCAATAACGTACCAAAAGTCTTGTTTTTGCATAGGCAACTACCCATTTCCTGAAAATATCTGCTTCATAAAAGGACCACGAAACAAAATGTGGTACTTAAACATTCACTTTATTTTTCACTTTAATACTTTCTTACACTTCAAATGTAATCTAAACAATGCTCACTGATCATCTTTGAGTGTTTTTAGGACATTTAATCTAAAGTTAACATACATTATTAATTCACTCCAGATGCTTGGCTTCTTGCTCAACAGATTGGCAATCCAACAAAGTGTCCCTCACAAATAATTCACAAGTGCTAGAAGAATTTAAAGCTAAAGGTTCCCTCTATGAAGAAACATTCAAAAATGTACAAAACATGTTATAATTCAATAGTCTCATATGTCTGACATATTTTCAAACAGGATATTAAGAACAAACCGGAGCCATTTATAGAACAAAGCTCCATTTAACAATGCGCCATCTGCACTGAAATTCTCCTTTTAAGTGATTTTACTGTGACACGACAACTAAGGGAAGAATCATATCACCGTCCTATCAACCAATAAACATTGAGTAACACAGATACTTAACAGTCACAAGTGCAGCCCAAAAAACTAAACAGAAATGACTTAAAAATATATGACAAAGTTGGCATATGTACAGTAACAGTGAAATCCGTAGTGAGACACGAACGGAAGGTGCTACAGTGCCTCCAGAAAGTACTCAAACCCCTTGACATTTTCCACATTGTTGTGTTACAGCCTGAATTTAAAATTGATAAAATGTTGATTTTGTATCACTGATTTACACTCAATACCCCATAATGTCAAAGTGGAATTATGTTTTTAGAAATGTTTACAAATTATTAACAAATGAAAAGCTGAAATGTCTTGAGTCAATAAGTATTGAACCCCTTTGTTATGGCAAGCCTAAATAAGTTCAGGAGTAGAAATGTGCTTAACAAGTCAGATAATAAATTGCATTGCTCTGTGTGCAATAATAGTGTTTAACATGATTTGTTAACGACTACCTCATCTCTGTACCCCCACACACAATTATCTGTAAGGTCCCTCAGTCGAGCAGTGAATTTCAAGCACAGATTCAACCACAAAGACCAGGGAGGTTTTCCAATGCCTCGCAAAGAAGGGCACCTATTGCTAGATTGGTAAAAAATAAAAATAAAGCAGACATTGAATATCCCTTTGAGCAAGGTGAAGTTATTAATTACACTTTGGATGGTGTATCAATACACTCAGTCACTACAGAGATACAGGCGTCCTTCCTAACTCAGTTGACGGAGAGGAAGGAAACCGCTCAGGGATTTCACCATGAGGCCAATGGTGATTTTAAAGCAGTTACAGAGTTTAATGGCTGTGATAGGAGAAAACTGAGGATGGCTCAACAACATTGTAGTTAACATTGTAGTTACTCCACAAAGAAGGCTGTACAGAATACAAATATTCAAAATAAGGCACTAAAGTAATACTGCAAAAAAATGGCTAAGAAATGTACTTTATGTCCTGAATACAAACCATTATGTTTGGGGCAAATCCAACACAACACATCACTGAGTACCACTCTTCATATTTTCAAGCATGGTGGTGGCTGTATCATGTTATGGCTATGCTTGTCATCGGCAAGGACTAGGGAGTTTTTTTGGGATGTAGAGCTAAGCACAGGCAAAGTCCTAGAGGAAAACCTGGTTCAGTCTGCTTTCCAACAGACACTGGGACCTTTCAGCAGGACAATAACCTAAAACACAAAGTCAATTATACACTGGAGTTGCTTACCGAGAAGACAATGTTTGAGTGGCCGAGTTAGTTTTGACTTAAATCAGCTTGAAAATCTATGGCAATAATTGAAAATGGCGGTCTACCAATGATCAACAACCAACTTGACAGAACTTGAAGAATTTTAAAAAGAATAAATGGGCAAATATTGTACAATCCAGGTTTGCAAAGCTCTTAGAGACTTACCCAGAAAGACTCACAGATGTAATCACTGCCAAAAGTGATTCTAACATATTGTAGCGACCCGCACAGACAGCTGTGTGTTATGTGTTAGGCTAGTAGATGGTTGTGTTGTACCTACCAGTACCCAGTGTTCGCGGGGTCCGACATGTCAATCAACCTGCTATCTGCCAATCACGGGAATGCCTGGAATGTTCTGATGCCGGGCATCCTGGCGGTTGGCGGAGTGGCGTGGAGGGGGGTTGGGCAGGGGGATGGAGCATTGGAAGTTAAGACCAGGTTTAGCCTTTGTTCTCTCTCTTTTTACGTCTGGGCTTCACAAGAGAAGGTCACGATTGGCTTGTGGGTTATCTTTCATTTATTTGGCGTGGGCTACGGCCAAACAGTAGCCTGTGTAAAGTTGGTTTAATAAACCGTCCATTCGTAAACTCAATCCTCTGTCTGGACAGTTGTTCTTTTATGATCTAGTCAGGTCATTACATTGGTGTCAGAAGTAAAAACGTTGATAAAAGTTAGCCAGCTAGCTAGCTGACTTCTGTGGCTAGCTACCGTAGGTGAGAACGGGGGTTGAAGATGCTTCGAGGGAATCCGAAAGTGAAGGTGGAGGTAGGGGACGATTATGGCCAAGGAGGTGCGTGTGCATGGACGTCGGGGGTTCTGGCTGAGGAGATCGCCAGGGCATCGGAGCCCAGAGGCCGCTTGAGGGAGGACGTTAGAGTGATGGCGGCTGAAGCGGGCATGAGTGCTTCGTCGACTGTGTTTCGCGCGGATTCTGGTGGGCGGACCGAAGGGGTGACGTCGACGCGGCGGGACGAGGAATCTGGGGCTCAGGATGTAAACAAACATGGCGGCGCCCAGTTCCCGGCTGCGTCCGTATCCGTTAAGACCCCGAAGTATTCCGGTAAGGCGGATTGGGAAGCTTTTCATGCTCAGTTTGAACTGTTAGCTCATTTTAGGGGGTGGTCGGATGAAGATAGGGCACTGCAGTTGGCTTTATGCCTCACGGATGAAGCTCTGGCCTGTTTGATATTGATTAGCCCCGAGGACAGACGTGATTATGGTGCTTTAGTGGGAGCACTGAGGAGGCGCTATGGACAGTGTGTACAGCCCGGGCTACTGCGCTCCGAACTGAGTAATAGACGCAGGCAGCCTGGAGAGCCTCTACGGGTGCTAGCTAATGACATTGAGAGCCTCTCTCGGCGGGCATATGCTCACATGCCCCCCTCCGTGCAGAGCGAGCTAGCACAGGACCAGTTCATACAGGCGCTCTCTCCTACGGAGCTGCGCATACAGACCCAGCTGGCTCATCCTGAGTCATTGCAGGTAGCCTTGGAGATGGCTTTGGAGAGGAAGCTGGTGTGGGCTGGGGCTTCAGCTGGGGCTTTGGTGGGGGTGCAGGGAGACAGACCCTCTGTGCGAGCTGGGGGGCAGAGCAGCCCGGAGCCGGAAAAGCCTGCATGGGTGGCTGAAATGACAGAACTCATTCGTGCTGTGTCGCTACAGGCGGCACGAAACACACGCCCTGGTCCCAGGGTCTGCTGGGGTTGTGGCCAGCCAGGCCATCTGCGCCGAGATTGCCCCATGTCCCCCAGAGCTCAGGGAAACGGCTCGGGGTCCGCATAGACCGGGTAGTGCGGACCCCTGGCTTTCTATCCCAACCACCATCTTCTTCAGGAGGAGCCCACCGGCACAGACGGGGAAGCAAGGCTCCACTTCCCCCAGAAGCAGACGAGGGCAAGCGGATGGAGCCTGTTGTTGTGGTGGGCCGGACCTGTGTTGGGGACTTTTGTCATGTCCCTGTCACTGTGGAGGGGGTGCCCTGCTCCGCCCTGGTGGACACTGGGTCCACAGTAACCCTGGTGAGGCCAGATATTGTGCCAGGTTGGACTCAGTGTGAGCCTACAACTGTGCAGCTCCGCACAGTCACAGGTGAGCTGGCACCCATGAAAGGGAAGGGAATAATGACTCTGACAGTAGGGGGCAGGACTGTGCGTCATCCTGTGTGGGTGGCGGCTGTGCAGGACCCTTGTATCCTGGGGTTGGACTTTCTTAGGAGCACAGGCTGCCAGTTAGACCTAAATAGGGGCACACTGAGCTTCCAGGGAGGGCCGGAGGTCACCATGGCCCCTAATGTCACATTCACTCAACCCAACAAACCCTTTACTCCAACAGTTAAAGCAGCAGAGACTCATGGCTGCCCCCCCTCCCCCACATCTGGGTGTGACTTTTCCCCAGCCCCCCTGTCACCTACGGCGTTGCGTTACATTCCCCCAGCTACCTCCACGACACAGTCCTCTGTGAGCCCGGGCCGCGCCCCCCCAGCCCAGCTACCCCAGATGGGAGGGGAGAAGACACTGTCTGCAGTGAGGGAGATATGGGGGAGGAACTGTGTTGGTCTTGACCCCGAGCAGCAGGAACGGTTGAGGCAGTTGCTGTTTGAATTCAGAGACAGCTTTGCGCTGAGTGAGGAAGAGGTGGGTCAGACTCATCTGGTGCAGCATGAGATCGACACAGGTGATGCTCGACCTATCAAGATGCGTCCCCGCCGTATCCCGCTGGCACGCCAGGAGGCGGCAGACAAGGCTGTGTTGGAGATGCAGCGGGCAGACTTCATTGAGCCCTCAGACAGCCCCTGGGCGGCGCCAGTCGTCATGGTTCCGAAGAAGGGGGGCAAGCTGAGGTTCTGTGCGGACTACAGGCGGCTGAATGAGGTAACCAGGAAGGACTCATACCCCATACCACGTATCGATGAGTCGCTGGACCTGGTTAGGGGGTCCTCCTGGTTCTCCTCACTAGACCTCCGCAGTGGCTACTGGCAGGTGCCCCTCTCCCCAGAGGCCAGAGCTAAACTGCGTTCTCCACTAACAGACGACACTGGCAGTTCAAGGTCCTGTGCTTTGGCCTGTGCAACGCTCCAGCTACTTTTGAGCGTTTGATGGACAGGGTGCTGGATGGCATCCCCCGACAGCAGTGTCTGGTATACCTCGATGACATCCTGGCCCATGGCAGCTCCTTCCAGTCAGCCCTGGGGGCGCTACGGTGTGTGCTGGAGAGGGTGGCTGCCGCAGGTCTGAAGCTCCACCCCGAGAAGTGCCACTTCATGAGGAGAGAGGTGTCCTTCTTGGGCCACCGAGTGGGGAAGGAGGGGATCAGCACCATGGAGGACAAGGTAGCGGCTGTCAGAAACTGGCCCACCCCCACCGACCAGCGTCAGCTGAAGAGCTTCCTGGGCCTGGCCTCGTACTACAGGAGGTTTGTACGGGGCTTCTCAAGCGTTGCTGCTCCACTGAACCGCCTGCTGCCGAAGGACAATGCTTTCACTTGGACAGTGGAGTGTGAGGAGGCGTTCAACACCCTCAAACGTGCACTGATCGAGGCCCCCATGCTCGCCCCCCCTGACCTCACATTGCCCTTTATCCTGGACACAGACGCGAGCAATGTGGGCATGGGTGGGGTGCTGGCCCAGGTGGGGCCAGAGGGGGAGAGAGCGGTGGCGTACTTCAGCAAAACATTTGACAAACATGAGCGCCGCTACTGTGTCACCCGGCGGGAGCTCTTGGCTGTTGTGGCTTCCGTCAAACACTTCAAGTACTACCTGGGTGGTCTGCCCTTTACTGTAAGGACTGACCACTCTGCTCTCCAGTGGCTCATGTCTTTCAGAGAGCCAGAGGGGCAGGTGGCACGCTGGTTGGAGGAGCTTCATCCGTATGACTTCACGGTGGTGCACAGGGCAGGGGCACGCCACTCCAACGCCGACGCCATGTCCCGTCGGCCCTGTACTGCAGACGGCTGCCGCCACTGTGAACGGAGAGAGGGACGGGAGAGAGAGCTGTGTGCAGAGGAGGGGGTCTGTGCCACAGTGTGTCGGGCGAGCGGGCCTGTCTGCTGTGAGCTGCAGACTGTCGACGTGGCTGAATGGGGGCAGCAGCAGGGATGGGACACAGACCTACAGCCAGTGCTACAGTGGGTAGAGGCGCAGGTGAGGCCACCATGGGAAGAGGTGACAGCGCTCTCACTCGCGACCAAAGGGTTGTGGTCAAAGTTTGAGTGACTGCGGCTGGCTGATGGCGTGTTACAGCGGGCATGGAAGGAGTCAGCTACGGGGGAGGAGAGGTGGCAGGTGGTGGTCCCAAAAGCATTGCGGGAGGCTGTGCTCCAGAGTACTCATGGGGGGGTGGGGACTGGACACTTTGGGGTCACAAAAACACTGCGCCGCCTCCGTCAGGGCTTTTACTGGGGGCAGCACAAGAGGGATGTGGAAGACTTTTGCCGCCGCTGTGACAACTGCACAGCGAGAAAGGGCCCCCCAGGCCGCTCTCATGCTCAGCTCCAACAGTTCCCAGTGGGGGCTCCCATGGAGAGGGTGGGAGTGGATGTAGTTGGGCCGTTCCCCACCACAGACAGTGGAAACCGCTGGGTGCTCACGGCCATGGACTATTTCACAAAATGGCCCGAGGCCTATGCTCTGCCTGACCAGGAGGCAGAGACCATCGTCGACGCGCTGACAGCGGGGATGTTCAGCAGGTTTGGAGCTGCAGAGTCCATCCACAGCGACCAAGGCAGAAACTTTGAGTCCCGTGTGTTCGCCACCATGTGTGAGAGGCTGGGTATGCACAAGACCCGCACTACTCCTCTCCATCCTCAAAGTGATGGCCTTGTGGAGCGCTTCAACAAAACGCTTGGACAGCAGCTGGCCATCGTCTCTTCCAAACACCAGCGTGACTGGGACAAGCACCTGCCTATGGTCCTCATGGCATGCCGCTCCGCTGTCCAAGACTCCACCTCCTGCACGCCTGCCCTCCTCATGCTGGGGAGAGAGATCCGTACCCCTGCGGAGATGGCGTTTGGTCGGCCCCTGGATAGCCCTCATGTTTCCCCGGGGCCGGAGTATGCCCGGAGACTCCAGGACCGCCTGGAGACAGCCCACATCTTCGCCAGAGAGCAGCTGCTGAATGCAGGTGTGAGGCAGAAGAGGAACTATGACGTGCACACCCGGGGAAGGCACTTTGTGGCTGGGGAGCTGGTCTGGGTCTACAGCCCGCTAAGGAAAAAAGGCAGATGCCCCAAGTTGGACAGTCACTGGGTGGGACCCTGCAGTGTCCTGGAGAGGGTAGGGGAGGTTGTTTACCGGGTGCGGCTTCCTCCCAGGGGGAGAAAGGTGACACTGCACCGGGACAGGTTAGCCCCATATAGAGGGGCCTCTTCTCCCCAAACCCCAGGAACCCCCACAATTACCCTCTCTGGCAATGACATTCTCCAGGCACCCACCCCCAGGTGCCGCAGACAAGGCTCCAGACAGCCCACTCCCCCTGTGTCACCGCGTGGTTCCCCAGAGCCACGGACTGTATTACCCGTTCCCGCTTCCTTGTCCCCCATGTCCTTGCCTTCATCCCCTGGTTCCCAGAGGGGCACTCTGCGGCCATCACAGCCACGCAGGCAAAGGAGACCTCCGGGTCGCTTCAGAGACTTTGTTTGTTCCCTCGGGGACGAGGGACTTTGTGGTGGGGGGGCTGTGTAGCGACCCGCACAGACAGCTGTGTGTTATGTGTTAGGCTAGTAGATGGTTGTGTTGTACCGACCAGTACCCAGTGTTCGCGGGGTCCGACATGTCAATCAACCTGCTATCTGCCAATCACGGGAATGCCTGGAATGTTCTGATGCCGGGCATCCTGGCGGTTGGCGGAGTGGCGTGGAGGGGGGTTGGGCAGGGGGATGGAGCATTGGAAGTAGTAGCCTGTGTAAAGTTGGTTTAATAAACCGTCCATTCGTAAACTCCATCCTCTGTCTGGACAGTTGTTCTTTTATGATCTAGTCAGGTCATTACAATATATTGACTCAGGGGGTCAATATATTATATTTTATTCTTCCACTTTGACATTAGAGTATTTTGTGTAGATCGTTGACAAAAAATGACTATTAAATCCATTGTAATCCCACTTTGTAACACAACATAATGTGGATAAAGTCAAGGGGTTGTGAACACTTTCTGCTAGGTCCATTCAATCCGCATCGCAGAAGTTCAGCATTAGTGTGATTGAAATTTAAAGGCAATGTTCCCGCGTTAGCAGATTGCATTCACGGTAAACGCTGCATATGTCAGCTAAATCAGAAATTACCTTTACATTTCTATCGCGGAATCTGTAACACTTCAATTTTACAGATTGAATAGAGACCTAAATAACCCCATTAAATCAAATGACTGAACTTGATCGTACGGAATAGTATACCCATTTAATGGAGGTTACAAGTAATTTGTGTCCTCTTGTTGCTGTTGAATTTTGAGGACAAGCTCCCTGATATCTGCTCGCTTGCTCTTCACCCGCTTCAATGGAAACCATTTCTTCAGATCCTTGGGCGGCTCAAAATCCTGTGGGGGATTCTAAAGTAAAAAATAAAGGCTTCATTACAAATCCCAGCAATATTAGCATTGATCAGGATACAAGGTCTGTTTGAGGAAAAAAGGCAAAATTGGATATGAATAACCATCTATGATAATCCATGATATTTCTCAACATGAGAGACTTTTGGGTGCAACTCACTCCTAAGATTTAGAGAATGATTCTGATGCCATCTAGTGTAAATGTAAAGTAGCCTGACATGGGGGGATGCAGCGCAACAAATGTCTCACAAGATCAATGATTCATTACGCAATTTAGATAATTTTACGTTACTGTTACACCAAAAACACCTAATTTCTAATAAGATTTTAGGATGGTTAGCTGAAGCTGAATATAAAAACTATAGGCAGGATATGTGCTTTGATTGAAACAAAATACAAAAAAGGCTAATAGTTTGTTAACATCATCTGCTCTAATTCACTCACGAAACAGTAATTCAAGATGATCGAAATGCATAGGCTATTCCCGTGAAACTGATTGCGATCAATCAAATGATTGGCATGCAGATAGAGTTTCACAGGTAAATCGTGAATAATTATAATTCATGATTGACAGTGATGATGGCCTATAGGTATGCCTAACTTGGTGTTTGAGGGAATTAAAAGTAGAACATTTTCTTGAGACAATGTGTGTGGACATAGGCAGATGTTGCAATTGGAGGATGCATTTTATATAACAGGGATCTCGAACCCTGTTCCTGGAGAGCTAACATCCTGTAGGTTTTCATTCCAACCCTAATCTAGCGCACCTGATTCTAATAATTAGCTGGTTAATAAGATGAATGGGGTTAGTTACAACTGGGGTTGGAGTGAAACCATACTGGAGCAGGGTTGGAGAGCTCTGTAATGATAGGCTATTTAATCAGTGGCATCTGTCGGTTCAAACTTTGAGGAATATTTTTTTGCGCTCCCTCATCTTTAAAGGAAAATAGCACTACACCACTGCAAGTCAGATCTGTGGTAGGTCTGTAACCGTGGTGTCTGTGTGCTGCATGTGTTCCCCGCTGGCTTCATCAATCTGAGCAGAAGCCAAAATGCAACCTTCCTGTGCTCATTATGAACAGGGTAAATAAAGGACCTTGAATGACAGCACCATGGACAACACCTCCATTCACCCGGAGACTTCATGCCTACCGCTGTTGTGTCGTCGGCAAATTTAATGATGGTGTTGGAGTCGTGCCTGGCCACGCAGTCATGGGTGAATAGGGAGTACAGGAGGGGACTGAGCACGCACCTCTGAGGGGCCCCCCGTGTTGAGGATAAGCGTGGCAGATGTGTTGTTACCTACCCTTACCACCTGGGGGCGGCCCGTCAGGAAGTCCAGGATCCAGTTGCAGAGGGAGGTGTTTAGTCCCAGGGTCCTTAGCTTAGTGATGGGCTTTGAGGGCACTATGGTGTTGAACGCTGAGCTGTAGTCAATGAATAGCATTCTCACGTAGGTGTTCCTTTTGTCCAGGTGGGAAAGGGCAGTGTGGAGTGCAATAGAGATTGCATCATCTGTGGATCTGTTGGGGTGGTATGCAAATTGGAGTGGGTCTAGGGTTTGTGGTGTTGATGTTAGCTAGCCAATTCAAAGCACTTCAAGGCTACAGATGTGAGTGCTACGGGTCGGTAGTCATTTAGGCAGGTTACCTTAGTGTTCTTGGGCACAGGGACTATGGTGGTCTGCTTGAAACATGTTGGTATTAGAGACTTAGTCAGGGACAGGTTGAAAATGTCAGTGAAGACACTTGCCAGTTGGTCAGCGCATGCTCAGAGTACACGTCCTGGTAATCCGTCTGGCCCTGCGGCCTTGTGAATGTTGACCTGTTTAAAGGTCTTACTCACATCGGCTACGGAGAGCGTGATCACACAGTCGTCCGGAACAGCTGGTGCTCTCATGCATGCTTCAGTGTTGCTTGCCTTGACGTTGGCATAGAAGTAATTTAGCTCGTCTGGTAGGCTCGTGTCCCTGGGCAGCTCGCGGCTGTGCTTCCCTTTGTAGTCTGTAATAGTTTGCAAGCCCTGCCACATCCGACGAGCGTCAGAGCCGGTGTAGTATGATTGAATCTTAGTCCTGTATTGACGCTTTGCCTGTTGGATGGTTCGTCGGATGGCACAGCTTGATTTCTTATAAGCGTCCGTGTTAGAGTCCCGCTCCTTGAAAGTGGCAGCTCTACTCTTTATCTCAGTGCGGATGTTGCCTGTAATCCATGGCTTCTGGTTGGGGTATGTACACTACCGGTGAAATGTTTTAGAACACCTACTCATTCATATGTTTTTCTTTATTTTTACTGTTTTCTACATTGTAGAATAATAGTGGAGACATCAAAACTATGAAATAACACATACGGAATCATATAGTAACCAAAAAAGTGTTAAACAAATCAAAATATATTTTATATTTGAGATTCTTCAAATAGCCACCTTTTGCCTTGATGACAGCTTTGCACACTCTTGGCATTCTCTCAACCAGCTTCACCTGGAATGCTTTTCCAAAAGTCTTGAAAGAATTCCCACATATGCTGAGCACTTGTTTGCTGCTTTTTCTTCACTCTGCGGTCCGACTCATCCCAAACCATCTCAATTTGGTCGAGGTCGGGGGATTGTGAAGGCCAGGTCATCTGATGCAGCACTCCATCGATCTCCTTCTTGGTAAAATAGCCCTTACACAGCCTGGAGGTGTGTTGGGTCATTGTGGTCCTCTGTAGCTCAGCTGGTAGAGCACAGCGCTTGTAACGCCAAGGTAGTGGGTTCGATCCCCGGGACCACCCATACAGTCATGCGTGCATAATTTTTTTTTTTTGTGTAAGTCGCTTTGGATAAAAGCGTCTGCTAAATGGCATATTATTTATTATTGTCCTGTTGAAAAACAAATGATAGTCCCACTAAGCCCAAACCAGATGGGACGGCGTATCGCTGCAGAATGCTGTGGTAGCCATGCTGTTTAAATGTGCCTTGAATTCTAAATAAATCACAGACAGTGTCACCAGCATAGCACCCCCACACCATAACACCTCCTCCTCCATGCTTTACGGTGGGAAATACACATGCGGAGATCATCCGTTCACCCACACCACGTCTCACAAAGACACGACGGTTGGAACCAAAGATCTCCAATTTGGACTCCAGACAGATTTCCACTGGTCTAATGTCCATTGCTCATTTTTCTTGGCCCAAGCAAGTCTCTTCTTCTTATTGGTGATCTTTAGTAGTGGTTTCTTTGCATGAATTCAACCATGAAGATCTGATTCACACAGTCTCCTCTGAACAGTTGATGTTGAGATGTCCGTTTATATATTTTTTATATTTTTTGGGGGGGAGTAGATCAGCTTTAATATTGCAGATAGTTTGTAACTTCCATCAATGTAATTGTCTGCATCACTTCCAATCCCCCATATGTCTTTCAAAGATAATTCGTAAAAATCCAAATAACTTCACAGATCTTCATTGTAAAGGGTTTAAACACTGTTTCCCATGCTTGTTCAATGAACCATAAACAATTAATGAACATGCACCTGTGGAACGGTCGTTAAGACACTAACAGCTTACAGACAGTAGGCAATTAAGGTCACAATTAGGAAAACGTAGTATACTAATGAGGCCTTTCTACTGACTCTGATAAACACCAAAAGAAAGATGCCCAGGGTCCCTGCTCATCTGCGTTAACGTGCCTTTGGCATGCTGCAAGGAGGCATGAGGACTGCAGATGTGGCCAGGGCAAGAAATTGCAATGTCCGTACTGTGAGATGCCTAAGACAGTGCTACAGGGAGACAGGACGGACAGCTGATCGTCCTCGCAGTGGCAGACCACATGTAACAACACCTGCACAGGATCGCTACATCCAAACATTACACCTGCAGGACAGGTACAGGATGGCAACAACAACTGCCCGAGTTACACCAGGAACGCACAATCCCTCCATCAGTGCTCAGACTGTCCGCAATAGGCTGAGAGAGAGGCTGGACTGAGGGCTTGTAGGCCTGTTGTAAGGCAGGTCCTCACCAGACATCACCGGCAACAACGTCACCTATGGGCACAAACCCACCGTCGCTGGACCCCCCATCAGTGCTCTTCACTGACGAGTCGCGGTTTTGTCTCACCAGGGGTGATGGTCGGATTCGTGTTTATTGTCGAAGGAATGAGCGTTACACCGAGGCCTGTACTCTGGAGCGGGATCGATTTTTTAGGTGGAGGGTCCCCATTGAGCATGTCTGGGACCTGTTGGATCAGAGGGTGAGGGCTAGGGCCGTTTCCCCCAGAAATGCCCTGGAACTTGCAGGTGCCTTGGTGGAAGAGTTGGGTAACATCTGACAGCAAGAACTGGCAAATCTGGTGCAGTCCATGAGGAGGAGATGCACTGCAGTACTTAATGCAGCTGGTGGCCACACCAGATACTGACTGCTACTATTGATTTGACCCCCCCTTTGTTTAGGGACACATTATTCAATTTTTGTTAGTCACATGTCTGTGGAACTTGTTCAGTTTATGTCTCAATTGTTGAATCTTGTTATGTTCATACAAATATTTACACATGTTAAGTTTGCTGAAAATAAACGCAGTTGACAGTGAGAGGATGTTTCTTTTTTTTGTTACTTGAACTCTGTGAAGCATTTATTTGGGCTGCAATTTCTGAGGCTGGTAACTCTAATGAACTTATCCTCTCCAGCAGAGGTAACTCTGGGTCTTCCATTTCTGTGGCGGTCCTCATGATAGCCAGTTTCATCATAGCACTTGATGGTTTGTGAAATGTTCTGTATTGACTGACCTTCATATCTTAAAGTAATGTCGTTCATCTTTAGTTATTTGAGCTGTTCTTGCCATAATCTGGACTTGGTCTTTTACCAAATAGGGCTATATTCTGTATAACCCCCCTACCTTGTCACAACACAACTGATTGGCTCAAACACATTAAGAAGGAAAGAAATTCCACAAATTAACTTTTAAGAAGGCATAACACTATTTGAAGAATCTTAAATATTAAATATATTTTGATTTAACACTTTTTTGGTTAATACATGATTCCATATGTGTTATTCCATAGTTTTGATGTCTTCACTATTATTCTAAAATGCAGAAAATAGTAAAAATAAAGAAAAACCCTTGAATGAGTAGGTGTCCAAACATTTGACTTATTATGGATCCCAGTTACTCTTCCTGGGGTCCAGCAAAATTAAGGCAGTTATACATTTTAAAAACATTACAATATTTCACAACATATTAAGTGTGTGCCCCCAGCCTTCTACTCTACTACCACATATCTATAACACACAATCCATGTGTACATGTGTGTGCAGTGGCTAGCGAAAGTATTCACCCCCCTTGGCATTTTTCCTATTTTGTTGCCTTACAACCTGGAATTAAAATGGATTTTTGGGGGGTTTGTATCATTTAATTTACACAACATGCCTACCACTTTGAAGATGCAAAATATTGTTTCATTTTATTGTGAAACAAACAAGAAATAAGACAAAAAAACAGACAACTTCTTCAAGGCAAAACTGCTCCAGCTCCTTCAAGTTGGATGGGTTCCGCTGGTGTACAGCAATCTTTAAGTCATACCACAGATTCTCAATTGGATTGAGGTGTGGGCTTTGACTAGGCCATTCTAAGACATTTAAATGTTTCCCCTTAAACCACTCGAGTGTTGCTTTAGCAGTATGCTTAGGGTCATTGTCCTGCTGGAAGGTGAACCTCCATCCCAGTCTCAAATCTCTGGAAGACTGAAACCGGTTTCCCTGAAGAATTTCCCTGTATTTAGCGCCATCCATCATTCCTTCAATTCTGACCAGTTTCCCAGTCCCTGCCGATGAAAACCATCAGTGTTCTCGGGGTGATGAGAGGTGTTGGGTTTGCGCCAGACATAGCGTTTTCCTTAATGGCCAAAAAGCTCAATTTTAGTCTCATCTGACCAGAGTACCTTCTTCCATATCACATTTACATTTTAGTCATTTAGCAGACGCTCTTATCCAGAGCAATTAGGGTTAAGTGCCTTGCTTAAGGGCACATCGACAGATTTTTCACCTAGTCTGCTCAGGGATTAGAACCAGCGACCTTTCGGTTACTGGCACAACGCTCTTACCCACTAAGCTACCTGCCACCCCATATGTTTGGGGAGTCTCCCACATGCCTTTTGGCGAACACCAAATGTGTTTGCTTATTTTCTTCCTTAAGCAATGGCTTTGTTTCTGGCCACTCTTCCATAAAGCCCAGCTCTGTGGAGTGTACGGCTTAAAGTGGTCCTATGGACAGATACTCCAATCTCCGCTGTTGAGCTTTGCAGCTCCTTCAGGGTTATCTTTGGTCTCTTTGTTGCCTCTCTGATTAATGCCCTCCTTGCCTGGTCTGTGAGTTTTGGTGTGCGGCCCTCTCTTGGCCGGTTTGTTGTGGTGCCATATTCTTTCCATTTTTTAATAATGGATTTAACGGTGCTCCGTGGGATGTTCAAAGTTTCTGATATTTTTTTATAACCCAACACTGATCTGTACTTCTCCACAACTTTGTCCCTGACCTGTTTGGAGAGCTCCTTGGTCTTCATGATGCCGCTTGCTTGGTGGTGCCCCTTGCTTAGTGGTGTTGCAGAGTCTGGGGCCTTTCAGAACAGGCGTATATATACTGAGATCATGTGACAGATCATGTGACACTTAGATTGCACACAGGTGGACTTTATTTAACTAATTATGTGACTTATGAAGGTAATTGGTTGCCCCAGATCTTATTTAGGAATCATAGCAAAGGGGGTGAATAATTTTATTCGTTATTAATTTTTTAGAATTCTTTGAAACAAGTGATTTTTTTCATTTCACTTCATCAATTTGGACTATTTTGTGTATTTCCATTACATGAAATCCAAATAAAAATCAATTTAAATTACAGGTTGTAATGCAACAAAATAGGAAAAACGCCAAGGGGGATGAATACTTTGCAAGGCACTGTGTAGTGCGTATGTTATTGTGTGTTTGTATGCATGTGTCTATGTTTATGTTGCTTCAAAGTCCCCGCTGTTTCATAAGGTGTATTTTTATCTGTTTTTTAAATCTAATTTTACTGCTGGCTTGAGTTACTTGATGTGGAATAGAGTTCCATGTAGTCATGGCTCTATGTAGTACTGTGTGCCTCCCATAGTCTGTTCTTGACTTGGGGACTGTGAAGAGACCTCTGGTGGCATGTCTTGTGGGGTATGCATGGGTGTCTGAGCTGTGTGCCAGTAGTTCAAACAGACAGCTTGATTCATTCAACATGTCAATACCTCTCACAAATACAAGTAGTGATGAAGTCAATCTCTCCTCCGCTTTGAGCCAGGAGAGATTGACATGCATATTATTAATGTTAGCTCTCTGTGTACATCCAAGGGCCAGCCGTGCTACCCTGTTCTGAGCCAATTGCAATTTTCTTAAATCCCTCTTTGTGGCACCTGACCACACAACTGAACAGTTGTCCAGGTGCGACAAAACTAGGGCCTGTAGGACCTGCCTTGTTGATAGTGCTGTTGAGAATGCAGAGCAGCGCTTTATTATAGACAGACTTCTCCCCATCTTAGCTACTGTTGTATCAACATGTTTTGACCATGACAGTTTACAGTCATGGGTTACTCCAAGCAATTTAGTCTCCTCAATTTGCTCAATTTCCACATTATTCATTACAAAATTTAGTTGTGGTTTAGGGTTTAGTAAATTATTTGTCCCAAATACAATGCTTTTAGTTTTTGAAATATTTAGGACTAACTTATTCCTTGCCACCCATTCTGAAACTAACTGCAGCTCTTTGTTAAGTGTTGCTGTCATTTCAGTCGCTGTGGTAGCTGACGTGTATAGTGTTGAGTCATTCGCATACATAGACACAGTGCCAGTGGCATGTCGTTAGTAAAGATTGAAAAAAGTAAGGGTCCTAGACAGCTGCCCTGGGGAATTCCTGATTCTACCTGGATTTTGTTGGAGAGGCTTCCATTAAAGAACACCCTCTGTGTTCTGTTAGACAGGTAACTCTTTATCCACAATATAGCAGGGGGTGTAAAGCCATGACACATATTGGGAGCTGGTAAAGTAAAGTTGTCATACTACAGTACTTACGGCAGGTCCACAGTGCCTGGGGTCTTCCCCTGCTCTGTCTGGGTGAGGCGCTTGTAAATGAAGGAGCTGAACATGTGACTCAAATCAAATTTTATTTTCCACATGCACCGAATACAACAGGTGTGGACCTTACAATGAAATGTTTACTTACAAGCCCTTAACCAACAATGCAGTTTTAAGAAAAAAAAAAAAAAAAGTGAAGTAAAATATAGATAAGTAAAAATGCAATGCAATGCAAATAGTCCGGGTAGCCATGATTAGCTGTTCAGGAGTCTTATGGCTTTGGGGTAGAAGCTGTTAAGACTCCTGCTGGCATCCTCATCTTTCAGCATTGCCGAGACCAAGAACCTTTACAAACAATGAAGAATATCGCAAAATTAAGCAACTTCATTCCATACGAATGTGGACACTGAACATACTCCAAATGTTAACCCACTACCCACTGGGAGCAATGTAAAAACAGATTTTACAGATTTCACTCACTTCAGGTAAAAGTCAATGATGACATCATTCAAGAACTCTCGCTCGTTGAGACAGTGGAGGTCTTTCATTGTTGACGCAGATCCCCCCCTCTGGCTGGAGGAGGGGGGTACAGTGTTAACCTAGCAAGATGACAACCCAAACATCACAATGGGTTTAGCATAAATCATCTTTATCAGTATAGCAAGACCAATAGCCCTAAGATGGGAATTCTCATTCACCTCTTGACTGGCCCTTTGAACGTTGCCTCAATCTCCACTATTTCATCATCATCCAGGACTTGTATTGGGGCAGCAGATATGCATGTTGGGGAGAAGAGATTAATGTCGGGCGGGAGAGATGCATGTTGGGGGAGAAGAGGTGCATGTTGGGGGAGAAGAGGTGCATGTAGTGGGAGTAGAGCTCTGTGGTGGGGCAAGAGAGATTTGTGGTGGGGCAGGTGCAATCCATCTTGGGACAAGAGGCTTGGAAGAAGGGGTCTGTGTCCTTGAGCCACAAATGGAATAAAGAAACTGCTGCTGAAACACAGAGGGCTGAGGTTTAGGTGGGCCTGGGATACCTTCTGCAGAAATGATGAAGCTGGGTGAGGAGGATATTTAGGTGGGCATGCAACGGGCTCTGAAACCTACTGCAGTGAGAAAGACAAGCAGAGGACACACCAGGTTTGGTGACACGTCAATGGACTTTACGTCATCGGTGGATGATGCTCCATTAAATGCCTACAACTAACAGTGCAACATGTTCAACATGGCTTACCTTCTCTGGGGTTGGTTTGGAAGAGTGCATGAGTATTTGGTTAGCTTCCACAAATGACAATTGCACTGAGAAATCCCCCGGAGTAGCTTTATTTGCTCTGTCAATCTCTCTGAAGATTTTGTCCAGTTCAACTTTCTCCAAGTCAGACAGTGTATTTTCAAGCACTAGGATAATGTAGTTCTCGCCGAGATCTGTCGAAAGATTACAACAAACATCAGATTGATAGACAGAGGGATTAAGTTTGATTAAATTGGCACATACTTAATTTACATTGGTGAAACAGGGGTATCTACTGATTAAATTCATACAGTATAGTGCTGTATGCAAACCATCTACAGTAGGAGAGTTCCCTGAGTCAGGCCTTTGACATGTGTTTTGTAATATTCATGTTGGCCCTTGCTGTCATACCAGGCGCCCCCCTTGGCTCGGGACATCTTGAGCAAGAGGCGGAGGCGCTGGCTCTCTCCTGGAGTGTTCTTGAGGAAGGGGGCAGGCATGCTTCGGACATGGCACCAGGCACAGCTGGCCAGGCTGTATGACCACAGCCACACTGATATTAACACTTAACAGCTTCATGTCATCTCATGGCTGTTCATCCCAATAAGGCACCAGTTCAGACTTTGAAGGGATTCTTACCTTGTCCATTGATCTGAATGTACTCTGCTGTAAACTGAAACAGAGTCAAATAAACTGAGTCAGTGTAATACTGGAATATCTGTGTTGTGTTGTCTACTGGCAAAGAGTTTCAGTTTTAAATACTGTTTTCAGTTGTATCCAAAACAAACAAAACAATTACTGTGACATGCTTTGGAGGGGTCCTGTGCATTGTCCCCACTCTTACACATCTGCAGAACACTTTGATCCCCTCAGAAATATCAACAGATGGGTGTTTAGGATGAGGTGATGTGGGAGGATCCTGTTTGACTCTTCGCCGTTTGGTGGTGGGTTGGTCAGGGACTAACTTCCCAAACTGTGAAAGGAAGCATTAAAGTCAATAAAAATGTGACATAACAGAGACTGTGTCAATAGGTATAAACAAAATCACATACATAAGGTTGTATTTGGCAGGAACAGAAATGAGGGAACTCAAATGTTTTCATTTTCCTTTCAATCGTTTTAACCGGTCTTCCAGAATCCAATGACATTTGATCACGGACAATTGTCCTTGGTAGCCCGGTTTTGGAGTTGGCAAAGTCATTGCTTTTAAAGTGATCATCATCAACTGTCTCTTCAATGCCACTAGAGGGCATTGGTGAGGACTGGCTGGTCCCTGATGTTGGAGTTACAGAACGGACAGAGGTATCTTCCTCATCATCACTGCACAACACAACTACATCAAAACATCAACACAATAAGCATTATGTCAAGGATAGGATTGACTCTGTACAGTAGGCTTCTTCTGAAACGGCAGTGAAGTAACAATTTACCTGCGTTTTCTAGGAGGGAAGGATTTTTGGGCGATTCCTCTGTTTGAAGATGTAGCACACGGTCATTCCTATAATACATTACAGACATGAGATTGACAAATGTTTGAAACCCTTCATTATATTTTAAATATGGGAATATTTCACCATTGGGCATTATTCTGAGAAACTACAGCAGGGGCAAATCCATGTTGGAAGATTCTGCTTTGGACAACCACTCCTGGAGAGGGTACCTGGCTCACAAAGAAGTAATCACCGCTGTCGATGACTTGGCTGTAACTGCATTACTCCAGATTATCCTAAAGAAAGATCATTGTTAAACACATTGACATGAGTTTGTAAGCGAGAAAGCAAGAAACACATACCTTGACAGCTTGCCAAATCCCAGCATATTGAGTCTGATGACATTTCCTATTGTCAAAGGTTTATTTGCACAAAGTTCTGTCAGTCAACACTACAGGCAGAAACAGTTGGGAATGAAAACACATCTTCAATTGAGGAAATCCAAATCCATTACGGCTACCACACAAGATTTTTTCACACACACACAAACAATAACCCAACAAAAATGTTCACTGGATTAACAATCCATGTTAGCGCTCTAGCTAACGTTTAGTTAACGCAAACGTGGCTAGCCAGTTCGCTCGCTAACTGGGTTGGGTTGCGTTACATACACAGATATAATTGCTGGATGACGTAACTTTTACATTTCATTCATCTAGCGAAATACTAGCCTTGTTTGATCCCAGAACATATCAGCAATGCTGATGATGACCGATATGATTTGCACGCACACATGTGACCATCTGTCCGTGTACTAGTGGTGTCAACAAAAATGGTGGAGTTCGTATTGCATGGCCCGGTGCCCCGGGTGAGTGGAGATTCCAATGCAACGATCTAAAATGAACAACTCCACTCATCCGGAGCACCGGGCCATGCAAAATGAACTCAAATATAGTAAACGTTCAACGTTGATTCTAGGCTGGGCCAATCAACACCTTAGATGCTGGGTCATTACGTTGCAACAACCAATCGCAACGATGAGCGTGGAAAGCGATGCACCCCCACCGCCTAATTTATTGTTGTGTTGTGCGTTACTAGCTAGATCATACCTATTCACAGAAAATACATTTTGTGTGAAAATCAATGGACCTTGTAGTTTAAATCAATCCCCCTGAAGTTTATGGTGCTTTCAAGAAAACTGGGAACCCGGAAAAAACTAGTTCAAACCACGACGTCAGTGAACTTTAGGTCGGAAAGTCGGAGCTCTAGAAAGATGCCAGAGTTTCCGACTTAGAAAGAGTTGGATGACTGTTCAAACTGATTTTTCCCAGTCTGAGCTCATTTTTCTCAGAGTTCCCAGTTGTCTTGAACGCGCTGAAGTCGGATATTTCCATGTTCCCAGTTGTTTTGAACGCAGCATCAGTTTGTGTGTTATCAGGGGTGTATTCATTAGTCGGAATCCGTTGCAAAACGTTTGGTCGGTAGTAAAACGTTTAGTAACGGAAACGGTTTACTCCAACGGAAAACGTTTTGCAACGAAGACAAGATTCTCTATTGGACAAATTCAGGTAGGTCCCTTCCCGTTTCGTTCCATTTGCTCTGCTTGCTTCCGTTTGGTTCCTAGAGTAAATGGTTTCCGTTGCAAAATGTTTTGAATCCGACTAATGAATACACCCCAGACGTGGATGCTGTCAGTGACCCCCTCGCTTTCCCATCCAATTATCTCTGAGACCCCAGCTGCCCCTGGCTTTATCTGTGAAACTGTTTATGGAAGACCTATCACACACATTCTACGGTCCTGAGGAGGAAAAATGAAATCCTTTGAAAAGACCACCAGTGTGCAAACCCCTGTTAACTCAAGAGGATAATTTGGGAAAATCCTCAAGCTGAAGCTACTTGCTGCTTTGGGGATCTGGAAAACTCCACAAAAGGTAGGTTACATTTAGAACTGTTGATGTGACTCCAGACCCATATGATATGCTCTGTGTATGCCATGATGAAGCAAGCTTGGTTGGTTTGTCTTTGGATGTTTGTCTGTATGCGATCCGTCACAGCACATTGTCTTGTTTCATCTGGAATGTCCCAAGGCACTTTAAGGGAATTTAAGCCAGAGAAGAACATTTGGTCTTATGTCAGGAAACTTCTGGCCTAGGCTACTAAGTTTTAGTCAATCACATTGTTTTGTATTGAGTGATGTGATAGTTGATTTGAGGTCTAAAATCAGTTGTTCTGATGTACTGTATAAAAGCAAACTATCACATAGGACTGAAGAATCATTGCTCATATCTGCGTTAATTGTACAACGGTGCCAACCATGACATTGTATTTTCTCAATTGTCTGCCAATCAGTCTTACCTCAGCTCTCTTAGTGTATCTATTTGTGTGTGTGTGTATTTGCCATTCAGTGAATATCTAATTAAATGTCTTCCAGTCCATCAACCCGTCCATGTTGCAGGATGAGAGCAGAGGAGCTGATGCCTTGTGTACTTATCACTCTACTGGGGCTGACCCTGATGGAGTCAGCTCACGGACAGCACATCTCAGACGAACCCTGCTCTGTCCAGATCCTCGTCCCAGGACTCAAAGGCATATACACTGAGTGTACAAAACATTAGGAACACCTTCCTAATATTGAGTCGCACCCCCTTTTCCCCTCAGAACAGCCTCAATTCATCGGGGCATGGAATGTACAAGGTGTCAAAAGCATTCCATAGGGATGCTGGCCCATGTTGACTACAATGCTTTACACAGTTGTGTCAAGTTGGCTGGATGTCCTTTGGTTGGTGGACCATTCTTGATACACATGGGAAACTGTTGAGCATGAAAAACCCTGCAGTGTTGCAGTTCTTGACACACTCAAACCGGTGTGCCTGTCACCTACTACCATACCCTATTTAAAGGCACTTATCTAAATATTTTCTCTTGCCCATTCACCCTCTGAATGGCACACATACACAATCCATGTCTTAATTGTCTCAAGGCTTAGAAATCCTTATTTAACCTGTCTCCTCCCCTTCATCTACACTGATTGAAGTGGATTTAACAGGTGACATCAAAAAGGGATCCAGTTCCTAATGTTTTGTACACTCAGTGTAATTCACACACAATAGAGCCCCACAGTGGAGGTGTCATAATACCCATAAAACCTAGCGGTCAAACATTCCAATCGTTTATCCACCATTTTTCCCATAGGGAGTTTAGAAACACTTTAAATAAGGGCTGTGTTTTGTGTAGGCTTACCCTGGCGAGACGTTTTGATAACCATGTAAATCTCTCTCGGACAAGGTGACTTATCAATATATTGGGCTCTATTTACTCTGATTCGAAAATGCTATTTAGCGACAAAGTCTACATCATGCAAAACTACAAATCCCTGCAAGCTCCTGCACGTCATCTCTATCTGACACCTTTGCTAACAGGTATTGTGTCAATTTTAAAACTTGCACAAGACAATTCACAGAATTTGAGCCAATTTATGAATTACTACATTTAGCTAACATTAGATAGTTAATCCAGAGATTCTTACCTTTGTCTCGATTCGGCAGTCTCCTCCAGATCATCATGGCATTTGTAGTTCTTTATGATAGCCACATTAGCAGCTAATTAGCATTTCATTTTTGGGGGGTAAATATAGGCGAATATATCGTATATTGTCCTAGAGAGATTTGCACGGTTATGAAAATGTCACGCCAGGGTAAGACTACACAAAACACAGCCCTTATTTTAAGTCTTTCTAAAATCCCCTGTGGGAAAAATGAATGGTGCAAAAACGATTAGAAACATTTCCCTGTTTGACCGCTAGGTTTTATGGGTATTATGACTCATACTGTGGTACTCTATACACTCACGCCTTCATAAAAAATGAAGGAATATGAAAACATGCTCAGAAAACACATAGGGCTCATTTCATAGGGTTGCACTGTGCACTATTTATCAACAATAGTAACATAACATTCCAGAGTTGTGAGGTTGTTGATCCATTAAGCTTTTTTTGATTCGTGAAGCTTTCTCTCCATTTGACAGGAGAGCCAGGAGAAAAGGGAGAGAAAGGGACACCTGGGAGACCAGGAAGAGTGGGTCCACTAGGGGAGATAGGTAAGCCTCCATCTTTGAAAACAGAAACAAATACAATGTGCAGTATTCTCTCTGTACAGGTGCTATGCTTCATCCCTCACAATATCACAAAGTGTTGATGACTCCTCTATGGAGGCTTGGGAAACTTGAGAAATAGATTGATTGGTAATTTGGCAGTGGCTGTTTTTTCAGCTTCGGAGAATGTTGGGTGTAGTTATCTGCTTGAGAATTTGGTTGTCATGAAAAGCTGTTTAAACATCACTTCTGATTGAGCTTTGGAAAGGTATTTGGATAACCCTTTGGTCTCTCACTATGGTGTCTCACTACACTTGTGGACAAATGTATTTTACAAGAGACGAAAACCATACAGATTTTGTTCAGAATGGTTAAGAACATGATTCTAGAGTTTATTTAATTGGACTGTTATTGTCTATGAACTAGGGTAAAGATCACAGCATGCGTTGACAATAATTTCTCCAAGAGGATGTTGTGCTCTGGTTACATCGCTGCTAGGGAGTCCAGAGCAGCAGAATGTTTACTTTAGGTCAGAGGTCGTGTGAGAAACGCTACCCAGAATCCCCTGAATCACTGACCGGTGCTGACTGCAGCTGTTGATGATGGCTGGTGGAGGCTGACATCAAAGACAGATTAAATGCTCACATGGAGGCTTTGTTATTTACCCCAATTATTCATTTGATTCTGAAATCAATCACAGAACACCTCTAGTTACAGTGACACATGTTTCCCTGCAGGACATACTGGAGTTAAAGGACAGAAGGGTATTATGGGACATTATGGGAAAATGGGCCCCTGTGGAGTCAAAGGTAGGAAAAAACCCAGAAGAACATGCGTTTGCACTAGTGTTTTGGGATGCATTACCATATTTTCCACGTACTTTGACAATGTTTCCACGCACAGGTTTAAAAGGAGATATGGGGGATCCTGGGCCAATGGGCCCGAATGGTGATCCAGGTACAACATTTATTTGTTTGGAGTAACATTACAGGTCTAGTTAACAATACGTCCACAAAGAATTAGGAAAATATGTATTCCTTTTGTCTCATCAGGTGTTCCATGTGAATGCACGCCCCTGAGGAAGATGATTGGTGAGATGGACATCCTAGTGGCCCAGTTATCCAATGAGATGAAGTTCATCAAAACTGGTACGCTTTTAGGATGTCTGGTTTATAGTAAAGTATGAATGTTGAATTAGGAATTTCCAAAGAGTAACGCAAAGGTAAAGACATCAGTTTATTTTCAGTATCACTCTCATCTATGACCAATTTGCTTTATTTGCTTCCGTGCACAATGTGAATGCTGGGTATATATGTCAGTGTGATTATAGAAATACAAGTGCTCATTTTTCAGCACTGCCCTCCCCTGCAGCTGTCGCCGGCATCAAAGAGACCGACAGTAGGGTCTATCTGCTAGTCAAGGAGGAGAAGCGTTACACAGATGCTGAGGTCTATTGTCAGGGAAGGGGTGGACACCTGGCCATGCCCAAGGACGAGGGGGCCAACGCGGCCATCGCTGGGTACATCACTGAGGCGGGCCTGAGCCGGGTGTACATTGGCATCAACGACATAGACCGCGAGGGCCATTTCACCTACGTGGATCGCTCCCCCATGAGCACCTTCAGCAAGTGGAGGGAAGGGGAACCCAACAATGCCTACAGGGATGAGGACTGTGCTGAGATGGTGGCGGCGGGGGACTGGACAGATGTGGCCTGCCATCCCACCATGTACTTTGTGTGTGAGTTTGACAAGGACAGTGTCTGAGGGGCATTTTGTTGAGAGTGGTAGTGAGTTGGAAGGGAGGGCAAAGGACTTCATTGGAGCTGCATGACAGAGAGAGGCTTCAATTATAGAGAAGCCTTTTATAGAGTTATACAGATGTTGTTCAGTGTGTAGAATTATTTTGACACATCTGCATTTGTTTAATCACCCACCAGTGCTAAATATCATTGTACATTATAGAATACTGTGTATAGAATACTGTGTATTGACGTACATTTTTCCAGGATTCTTCTTTTTTGACTTGAAAGTTTGATTTGAATGGATGCTGTTTTTATAAACCTTTGCATTGAATGGCTATATCAACTTTCCCTTTGATCTCTTAATCTGATTGTTTTCAACAACAACAAGAAATATATAACTCATTCTTTTTTGGGGTCTGTTTCTTGTCATGTTTATGTGAGTTATGTTAGATGTTAGGTCAGATACTGTATCTTGAAGTATACTAATTATATGTATTACTTTAGTTTATTAGCCATTACTTTACTATCTTTTGTTAAAGTAATTAGTTAAAAACATTTGAAGTTATTTATTTAGTCTTTTTTTTATTTCTTTTTTAAAAATGTATTCACAGTACTGAATATTGGACGTGAAAAATACTATATTGCTTTAATATGGACCATGCAAACTCAACAAAGTAGTGAGTTACTGTAGATGCTAAATGTATTTACTATTACCTAATACATGTTGGAAAATACACAACCATGTCTTGTAGTATGTTCATATTGTTGGTCCGTTATCTTTTTATGAAAGTAGTTTCTTGGAATGCACACTTACAGGAAGTACAGACAAGCTAGCTAGGTAGGTTGGCATAGAGTAGTTGGGGATGGGCTTGAAAGTGCATGTGAGCTCTACATTTACATTTACGTCATTTAGCAGACGCTCTTATCCAGAGCGACTTACAAATTGGAGGTCTGTCAGATGTCTTGACTTCTGCCGTGTGCCTTGACTTCAATGATGGTGCAGAGGTTATGTAGCTGAAATTAGTCAGATAATTAATGGTTTCTGGTAAATTATGGGATATTCATCAGCAAAAACAGAAACAAATAAAATGTCTGTTTTACCAATAGGCTTTCAAGGACTGAATGAAGTATCTCTATTATAAAATATGGAACAGTGTCCTCAGGGATGCAGATGGTGAAATATTTGGTTTGGTATTGCTCATTTGCCTGTAATGTACAAAATAAACACTGATACTAATAGTAGTTTATTTATATTTTATGATTTTTTAATTTACAAGTTGGTAAACGCTATATAACTGTCCTACTGGTGTATTCTGTAGGCTACTGCCACCTAGTGGTCAATAGTGAAACACTCCTACCAATGTTCACTGTTGATCTCCTCACATAGAGCAATCGGGAATGTTTTTCCAATGTGTTACCAAATTAAAATGATGTTCACAATTTATAATGGAAAGATAAGAAAGACACAAACCAGATGTGGCTATTTCTAGGAAACCAAAATATACTGACAACACATCATTCAATTTCAACCGGCATACCTTGCATGTGAACCTATGAACTTATAGACTAATAGGTTTCTGACCCTTGCAGATCATCTACAATTTCATTAAAACAATTACAGTCCTTAAAATGACCTTTTCCTCTCATACCAATGTTTATAAAACAAGTCCCATGTTACTCTATAGGCATACCTCTAATCCGACCAGATACAGAAGCAAAAGGTCTGGATAACTGTCTGCTCACGATGTAACACTAACGTCTTTATTACATCTGGTGAAAACATTTGATGCCATGACCTTTGAAAGGTTAGACACAAAAATGACATGTGATCAGAAAATTGTAACAGTAATCTTTTGCAATGAAGACCATATCCCAAATCAATTATACTGTAGTTCCATCTAACAACAGATCACCTTATACTGATAGATTATGAGTGAGCAGCATACAGTGCCTTCGTAAAGTGTTCAGACCCATTGACTTTTTCCACATTTTGTTATGTTCTAAAATGGATTTAAAAAAATAATAATCCTTAGCAATCTACACACAATACCCAATAAGGACAAAGCGAAAACAGGTTTTTAGAAACTTTTACAAATGTATTAAAAATATAAAACAGAAATACCTTATTTACATAAGTATTCAGATCCTTTGCAATGAGACTCGAAATTGAGCTCCGGTGCATCCTGTTTCCATTGATCATCCTTGAGATATTTCTACAACTTGGTTGGAGTCCACCTGTGGTCAAGTCAATTGATTGGACATGATTTGGAAAGGCACACACCTGTCTATATAAGGTCCCACAGTTGACAGTGCATGTCAGAACAAAGCCCAAGCCATGAGGTCGAAGGAATTGTCCATAGAGCTCCGTGACAGGATTGTGTCTGGGAAAGGGTACCAAAATCTGGGAAAGGGTACCAAAAAATTTCTGCAGCATTGAAGGTCCCAAGAACATAGTGGCCTCCATCATTCATAAATGGAAGACGTTTGGAACCACCAAGTCTCTTCCTAGAGCTGGCCGCCCGGCCAAACTGAGCAATCGGGGGAGAAGGGCCTTGGTCAGGGAGGTGACCAAGAACCCCATGACAGAGCTCCAGAGTTCCTCTGTAGAGATGGGAGAACCTTCCAGAAGGACAACCATCTCTGCAGCACTCCACCAATCAGGCCTTTATGGTAGAGTGGCCAGACGGAAGCCACTCCTCAGTAAAAGGCACATGAAAGCCCGCTTGGAGTTTGCCAAAAGGCACCTAAAGGACTCTCAGACCATGAGAAACAAGATTCTCTGGTCTGATGAAACCAAGATTGAACTCTTTGGCCTGAATGCCAAGCATCACATATGGAGGAAAACTGGCACCATCCCTACGGTGAAGCATGGTGGTGGCAGCATCATGCTGTGGGGATGTTTTTCAGCGGCAGGGACTGGGAGACTAGTCAGGATCGAGGCAAAGATGAACAGAGCAAAGTACAAATAGATCCTTCATGAAAACCTGCTCCAGAGCGCTCAGGACCTCAGACTGGGGCAAAAGTTCACCTTCTAACAGGACAATGACCCTAAGCACACAGCCAAGACAATGCAGGAGTGGCTTCGGGACAAGTCTCTGAATGTCCTTGAGTGGCCCAGCCAGAGCCCGGACTTGAACCCGATCTAACATCTCTTGAGAGACCTGAAAATATTTGTGCAGCAACGCTTGTAGTGTCATACCCAAGAAGACTTGTTGCTGTAATCGCTGCCAAAGGTGCTTCAACAAAGTACTGAGTAAAGGGTCTGAATACTTATGTAAATGTGATATTTCAGTTTTTTATTTATTTATAAATTAGCAACAATTTCTTAAAACCTGTTTTTGCTTTGTCATTATGGGGTATTGTGTGTAGATTGATGAGGGGAAAAAGGAATGTAATACATTTTAGAATAAGGCTGTAATGTAACAAAATGTGGAAAAGGTCAAGGGGTCTGAATACTTAACGAAAGGCACTGTAGAGTCACTCCTCCTGTCAGGAGCTGACAGTCTTAATAGGGGAAAATTCATGTTGGCATGGAGCCCCTGACTAGAACTCCATATATGGGCATAGCTGCATCATCTAGAATGAATGTTGGAATGGGGTCCTTGCAGGAACTCCATATATGGGCCCAACAGGAAGTCCTTTTGTGGGCATAGTAATTCGTTTTGGTAAATGACTACACCTGAGCTCAATCTGAATCAAGAGTTTTCAGGCTAGCACAGGTTGGTTCTGATCAGGTCGTCAAGTGATGATGGATGATTTGTGCATGGCGCTGTAGCAAAGATATTGCTGCTGCAGATTGGTAGGATTCAATAGAGGGCACTTAGGCTGTGTAATAGTGCTTTTAAGACTGCACCTGTTGAGGCCTTACAAGGGTAACTGTCTCAACAGGGTTTTTTTGGCTTTGGATTGGAAAAATGGTAGCAGAGTAGGGTCTCAGGGATCTGGTAATAGGGCGGCACACAATTGGCACAGCGTCGTCCGGGTTTGGCCGGTGTAGGCCGTCATTGTAAATAAGAATTTGTTCTTAACTGACTTGCCTAGTTAAATAAAGGTAAAATAAAAAATAAAAATCTGTGGCACTGGGGAATGTTCCTCCATAGTTCTTTCCAAAGCCTTATGTGGATTTGAATCTGATTGAGGAAGAGGAGTGGTGTGACGTTGGTAATGTGAGTACACAAGTAGATTTTTGACAGTGTAACAGGGTTAGGAGTTCTGCCAATCCAGCACCTGTTAATTGTTAAGTTCCTGCCTGAGAAAAATAAAGGTGTGGTCATACCTGTGGTCCTGTGTCTCTGTGGTGGTAAACTTGGGGAAATGTTGCCAGAAGTTTCCGACCCTACTGTTATGCTTGTTTACGCTGAGCTGCACTGGAGTCGGAACGCAATCATGGTTACATTAAGGCACCTTAGAGCTGGAGCTAGATATGGGTTGGACAATGTACCTCAATGCAGGTATGTGATATGCCACTGTACTCCAAATGTTACCTTTATCCACACTGATACATTGAGATTGGAATACTGCTAGTTTTCCTGAAAACTGCCCTTTTCGTCCTCATGGTAGCTAGTCACCACAGCCATTTTGGAATGGCAGTGTCAGCCAATCAACTCCTTAGTAGTTCAACGCGACGTGCCATTCCATAATGGCTGCAGTGGCTACTGCTATATAGCATGAGGACGAAAAGGGCAGTTTTCTGGGAAAACTAGCAGTATTTCAATTTTGTCATTTTAGCAGATGCTCTTATCCAGAGCCATTTACAGTAGTGAGTGCGTACATTTTCACACTGCTCCCCCATGGAAACCAATCCCACAACCCTGCCGTTGCAAGCGCCATGCTCTAGCAACTGAGCCACACAGGACCACAGTGCGCCTGTATCAGTGAGGATAAAGGTAACATTTGGAATAAAGTGGCATATCCCATCCCTGCATTGAGCTTAGTTTTCCAAGCCACATCTTGCGCTGGCTCTGCTGCATCTTAATCAACAGTTGCTACATCTATTTTTGGACTTATAAATTGATGATATGAACCCATTGATTCTTGAAGAATATAATTTATAAATGCCTCATGAGCTTAGCTCAACTGTGGTACCCCATCAGAACCCAAAATATAGGCTTGTTTTACTCCAAGGTCTGTAAACTAAGTAAATGTAAACAAAAACTATATAGCCTCAAAACATGGTTAAAACTATACTTGTGATATCATGGATGGTCAGTCCTTGCATCCAAAGCTCAGCTGGTAGAGCACGGCACGGCGCTTGTAACGCCAAGGTAGTGGGTTCAATCCCTGGGACCACCCATACACAAAAAAATAAAAATGTATGCACGCATGACTGTAAGTCGCTTTGGATAAAAGCGTCTGCTAAATATTATATTACATGAATTTGAGAGTGGTTACATTTCTCCAGCCCCATCCCTCAGCTTTTTACCGAAACAAACGGGGAGTACGCATTATTGTTTCTACTGTTGATTGTTGCTTTAAGGTAAGGGTTGAGGTTAGGTTTAGTGTAGGGACATCCCAAGGATCCCGGATAGCAATACCCAGAAGGATCCTGACTGGAGGAAGGTTACTGGGTTATCACGGACGGTCCAGATTTCAGACTGACAGGTAGGCTCAATAGAGCTGAGTGCAGACTATATGTGATGGAACTGACTCCAGACAAGGTCACCAGATACAGCTTTGGAGTAATCCGCTCATATCTGGTTTCTATCTCTCCTTGAAGTCTTAAACGTTGATACTCATTTAACCTCTGGAATCCAGACAAAGGTTTATCATTATTTAATTTGAGATTGTCTCAACAACACTATTTTAAAGATTCAACAGGGCATCCAAAATTAAATCATACTGTAAACCAAACCCAAATTCAGATCAATTTTGTATACGCATGGCACGGTTCTTTTGATAAAGCACAGTATGAGTGGTCCCTTAAGTCATGAATAATGAACACAGAGATGATTAATTATGCATCCCATTGACCAGGAGAGTGTCTGGCAAAAACCAATTAGCTACTGTTGTAGTGGTGAAATCTCTGGTTACCTCTGCAGTAAACAATTTGGACAGCACTGACTGAGGGGAGGGAAACATTGGCAGGTTATTCGGGTGGAAAAATTCGTAACCATGTCCATGGGTGATGCTTTGTGGAAAAACTCCCACCTAATAATGTAATTAAGGATTCCATCCACATGCAAGTCTGGAAGAAGTATGTTTGTAATCTATAATGCAATTCAAACTGGTAGGCTATTTGTGATGTCAGGCAGATAGGTCTACTGCTACATCTGATTGGTGAAATGTAGTGTACAGTTAACACTTAGTTTGATCCGAAATACCAAAGTAATAGCAATGACCACATTTGACCACATTATGAACTGAACACTGTAATACAAAAGCTGAACGGTAGCCCTGTGTAGCTCAGTTGGTAGAGCATGGCGTTTGCAATGCCAGGGTTGTTGGTTCGATTCCCATGGGGGGCCAGTATGAAAAATGTATGCACTCACTAACTGTAAGTCGCTCTGGATAAGAGCGTCTGCTAAATGACTAAAATGTACATGTAAATGAACACACAAGTGTTTCAATTTCCTACGGAGGTTGGGGGCCCCAATGTGCCATCCTGGCATGGTTTATATTATTGAGAAATTATCTGTCACACATTTGTTGTTTCTTCTCACCTTTAAATGCCATTGAGCATTTTCAAGAATAACTTTAGAAATGCAACTTGCAAATTCAAGATTTACAAAATGAATGGATAGTATGAATACTGAAGCATAGCCTTGTTGTGCTTGGTGTGGTCACTTTCGCGGGATCCTATTTGATATACTGTATCATTGCATGTGGCCCGTTGGTCGCCAAGCATTTCTGGAGAACGCGCGCTTTCCCACCACAGGTTTCCTTGGAAACACATTCAACAACATAAATTAGATTGGTGGTAGCCACAAGGCTGGACAGTTTTTGAAAACAGAAACAACACGGGAACAACAGCAAGTTTGTTGACCAGAAACATCTGTAACGAAGGATAGGCTTCTTGATAAGATGCGCGCCCAAGTGGACGTCTGTCTCATCTTCAGATATCTATTTCTTTGCGAGAAAAATCGAATTCACTAGCTTACTTTAGCTGGCTAACTACTAGCTAACTTTTGCCATTTTGACCTCGGTTCTGGAACGTTGTCTGTCACCGTTGTGATCAAATGAACATGTCTGGGACTTCAGGTAGAGCGGTACTCCCGCAGCCTCCCACAAAAACTATTGTTGTCTACAGGAATGGGGATGCTTTCTTTCCTGGACGAAAGTTTGTTATAAATCAACGACAGATGTCAACGTTTGACAGCTTTTTGAGCTCTGTCACGCGTGGGGTAGAGGCTCCTTTTGGAGCGGTCCGAAATGTTTACACTCCAAGGGAAGGACACAAAATCCATGACCTCGTCAACTTGCAGCACGGGGAGAGATATGTTGCAGGCGGAGGAGAGCGTTTCAAAAAGCTTGAGTATGTACACTGTAATTAGCCGGGAATGATAAGGCTGATGTTATTGTTAGACTGCATTGTTGTTGTTGGGGGTGCAGCCAGACATAAATAATCCTCTTTAATCTATAAACAAAGTTGCAGGTGTACCTAAAATGACTAGCTAAACCAAGATGTATGGAATTTGTAATGTAATCTACTGTTTTTCATTCTAGTTATTACCATATAACAACGAAGAAACCACAGAAAAAGAAGAATGAACAGGTAAGGCCACTGACTATACCCTCATCTTAAAAAAAAATATTTTTTGCAAATTACTAATTAGCCTAATTGCTTTCGACTTTAACTGAACTGATATTTGATACCATACTGGCCACACCATGTCTTTGTCAGTAAAGGAATGCATGAGCACCTCTGAAAGATAGGCCTGTTACATTCACACAATCATCTTACAATATTGCAAGGTTCTTGGTAATAACCATGTAATACAATAACAATTTTTCTTTCTGTTGTTTTAAATCACAGATCCGACCTGTAGTTCACAGTAGAATAGTTGTTTCTGCTCGCTGGAGGAAAATTATAAACGAGTCATGCACTATCAAGTGAGTTTGGGTTTTCAAGTGTCCTACAATCATATTGTGCCGTTGCAAACATTAGGCCTCCTGTAGCTCAGTTGGTAGAGCATGGCGCTTGCAATGCCAGGGTTGTGTGTTCGATTCCCACGGGGGCCAGTATGAAAAATGTATGCACTCACTAACTGTAAGTCGCTCTGGATCAGAGCGTCTGCTAAATGACTAAAATGTGAAATTAGTGTTTGCAATGGGATATAGGCTATACAAAATATGCATTAACTCTTTTCACTTGTCATGTCATTCTATAAATGCCAAAACTATGTAGGGTTGAAATGTTTCTTGTGTCACGTAATACTTAAGGAGATGTTATTTATTCTACTTTATTAGATTCAATCGATTTATGTAGGCTTACAACATTTCTGATGTTGAAAATGTCAATGATCATAACCATGTTGAAACCACAAGCCCATAAAATGGTACTGAGTTTCATGTGTTTTTGTATTTTGTAGTGTTTTTACCAATGGAGATGTGTTGGTTCCTCCAGCTCGGATACTGATACCAAAGTATACTCTCACAAACTGGGAAAGGGTCTTGGCCATGGTGACCCAGAGGGTGAATCTGCGCACTGGTGCTGTGTACAGGTAGGAAATAACTAATAATAGCTCTTTATGTTATAGATCAATTGTTTTGAAATGAAATGAAAAGTCATCCAACTTGTAGCGTTGACCTCATTTATGATTTACATAATCACATAATCAGTGTTGCCTTTCATACCATTGAAATATGTAGCTCAGCTGGTAGAGCACGGCACTTGTAACGCCAAGGTAGTGGGTTCGATCCCCGGGACCACCCATACACAAAAATGTATGCACGCATGACTGTAAGTCGCTTTGGATAAAAGCGTCTGCTAAATGGCATATTATTATTATTATTAAATATCGAAAGGTTTTCACATGTTAAAAAATAATTTTTCTTTGATAACTAGACTGTGCACATTAGATGGGACTACTTTACTTGGGCCAGTGGAGCTAGAGAACAACCAGTATTATGTTGCTGTGGGAGCTGAGAAGTTCCGCTTCTCGCCATACTTCCAGTGGGTCCCCGGCAGAGGAATCATCCGGGACAACAGTCATCATGCGTAAGAAAAATGATTTATTCCTCTCCAGAAAAAGAAATCATTCAAGTTAATGGAATTGTATGTTCTGTTGGTTTCATTCAGATTATGGTGTTCTTCTTACTAATTACTAGATTTTCCTTAGAGTCAACAATGACAGTCTCCCAGTCCCAGTTCCCACAAGGAAAGGCAAACATGCAAAAGTAAGTAGGCCTACTGTGCGGCCAAAGTATATCAGTATACACCACATACAGTACATGCTTGTATTAACCTCCCCCCATGAAAGCATTATTCTCAGTCCAGGAGGGGCAAGAAATAAAGACCTCCACTAAAGCGTTCCATAAAAAAAATATCATTTTTTATCACCCTGAAGTAGGAAACAGCTGTGATCACAGTTTATCCTACAATCATTTTCTTTCAAGGAGATACTGTACAGTATCACTGTACATTATCTTCACACTTAGAACAGTGAACAGTGTAAAAGTATTCCGTTGCGTACAGCATTTCAATTGTCGTTCATGAGCCTTACCGTGTGTGATTCGTTACGAGACAGTCCTATCATCAATCACTGTCTGGGGGAGGCATTGAGTTACCATTGCCTTCCACTTTGATAGGTAACAGAATGAGCCTGGCCGCTTGATCAAGTAGCAGCGAGTCTCATAGACTGAACAGATTTACCAAGGGACCAAGCTAATTCCTCCAGAACCGGGACAATTTGTATGCTGACAGTGAAATGCATTGCAGTGATATGAGAATTGCACAGGGCCCAAGATGAGCGCCACTTACATACAAACAAGTGAAGAAGAAGAAGAAGAAGAAGAGAACATGCACACTCAGCGGTCTGTTAGAGATCAGGCTGTATGGGGAAAAATCTGACAACAGATTTTTCTAACCATGAACGATGACAGTCACAGCATGGCATGTGTCAATTTTTTCTGATATAGGAAAAGCTCTTCCTTTTTAAAGATGCTCTATGCAGAAATCGCTCCTGGCTGCTAAAATGTTAATAGTTTGCCTAATTTCCATTTATATGACAAAACAAGCAAGTATAGTATATTTATTTATTTAACCTTTATTTAACTAGGCAAGTCAGTTAAGAAGAAATTCTCATTTACAATGACGGCCTACCCCAGCCAAACCCGGACAACGCTGGGCCAATTGTGCACTGCCCTATGGGACTCCCAATCACAGCCGGATTGTGATACAGCCTGGAATCGAACCAGGGTCTGTAGTGACGCCCCTAGCACTGAGATGCAGTGCCTTAGATCATTGTACCATCTAAACCTCTGTGAAATATATTTTCTCTAACCAGAAATATTGTATTCTCAGCTGTTTGAAGCTGGTGTACAAAACCGACAGTAAAAGACTCAAAAACGAAACGTATAAATGGAAACATAGAAATAGCTCACATAGAACAGATTTACCGCTTCTTAGACTTGCTTTCAATGACAGATCTAGAAGTCACATTTCTATGTGAATTTTGTCAGGTCTCCCAAAAAGTTACATATTGCATGCATGATTGTGTCAATTTTTCAATTTTTACCCCTTTTTCTCCCCAATTGGAAGTTACAGTCTTGTTCCATCGCTGCAACTCCCGTACGGACTCGGGAGAGGCAAAGGTCAAGAGCCACGCGTCCTCCGAAACACGACCCTGCCAATCCACACTGCTTCTTTACACACTGCTCGCTTAACCCGGAAGCCAGCCGCACCAACGTGTCAGAGGAAACACCAGACAACTGGCGATCAAGGTCAGCGTGCATGCGCCCTGCCCGCCACAAGGAGTCGCTAGAGCACAATGGGACAAGGACATCCCGGCCGGCTAAACCCTCCCCTAACCCGGACGACACTGGGCCAATTGTGCGCTGCCTCATGGGTCTCCCGGTCGCAGCTGGCTGCGACACAGCCTGGGATCGAACCCAGGTCTGTAGTGATGCCTCAAGCATTGCGATGCAGTGCCTTAGACTGCTGCGCCACTCGGGAGGCCTTGTGTCAGTTTTTCAATGCAGGATGGAATCCACAAAGAGCAGTTTGCGCTGTTCATTCCACCAACCAGCGTAATACTGTTGTTATTATCTGCCACATTTCATTGACCTACACAGAGGGAGACTGTCATTTTATTATGCACCAGAAGGGGGAAGCAGAGACAGCGTTATGTCCTCTCTATCCCTCAGCCAGGGTTGTCTCCAGTTACCACAGCCACAAAGTCAGAATTGTCTATATATCGTAAAAATTCATGAAAACCAAAATGTGCTTTTTGGTCTTAATTTAAGGTTAAGGTTAGGCATAAGGTTGTCATTGTGTTTACGGTTAGGGTTATGTTTATAATCAGATTTTAAGAAGATACATTTTAGAAATAGGCAGGGTTTAACCATAATTATGACTTTGTGGATGTGGTAACTAGTGACGACCCTCAGCCAGCTCATCCATTATTACTCATTGACTGGAAACGCTACCATACTTTTAAGCTCCCTCCTCGCCTTACCCCTCATGAATTCGTAAATATAATTTGACCAGTTAATGAGGACGTTTCAGAAACAAGATTAATGGCAGGGAAATTGTCCACTGTAGTTAGATCTGTCAACTGTTTAGCTAACTGATAAACATACGTTTATAGGGTGGTGTCCCTCATTCATTTCGGTTTGACCTCACAAAGCGACACGCGACATGATTTGAAATGCCTGTAAAATCTCTGTAACATCTCGTTGTGGGCTGGTGTAAAATGTAACCTTTCTCGGGCTCTGCAACCTTGCTGTGTGAGCATGGAGCATGGTGTCTGTCTGCACCAGCAGAGCTTCTCCATCACTTAGTACTGTACAGGGGCAGCCGGAGCACTGAGTAGTCACTGAAGTCTGCACTGAAGGCTTTGCTTGCAGTATGTGGCATTGACAGTACAGTACGTCCCCGTTGGCAGCCTAGAGGCTGAGCTAGTTGTCTATGTGTGATGATGACCGGAAAACAGTATTTAATTTCCTGCGTTTGAGGTCCATTGAGCACAGTAACATAAGTGGCTCCAGTAGACGCAGTCACCTGGCCATATGAGAAGAACAGCGGACGACTTAGGGAGGGATGAGCTAGAGTGCTCCCCTGACATCATTGGGTGATATCATCACCCCTTTGCAACTCGACCATTCCCATCCCATGTGACCTGATTGAGAGGAAGTGGTGCTACAAAATCAAATCAAATCAAATCACCCTAGTCGCCTGCTGTCTATCTGTGTTTCCACCGAGGACCAGGCACTGGGAGTGACTCTGGCTCTGATACTGTACAGTGGTTGGAGGTTGGCTGCTGCTGGCTCTTTCTCATGCCGGCCCCTGCTATCATATCGCACTGTCCTCCCGTTGACTCCTCCACTCTGCTTCTTGAGAGGGCCAGAGATTACACGCCAGCCACCCTCTCGGGTCCTTCTCACTGATTCCACACGACTCCGGTCTCGGCGGGGTCCGATAGACACTGCCGCCCCACAGGACATTGCAGATACAGTTGAAGTCGGAAGTCTACATACACCTCAGCCAAATACATTTAAACTCAGTTTTTCACAATTCCTGACATTTAATCGTAATAAAAATGCCCTGTCTTAGGTCAGTTAGGATCACCACTTTATTTTAAGAATGTGAAATGTCAGAATAATAGTAGAGAGAATGATTTATTTCAGCTTTTATTTCTTTCATCACATTCCCAGTGGGTCAGAAGTTTACATGCACTCAATTAGTATTTGGTAGCATTGCCTTTAAATTGTTTAACTTGGGTAAAATGTTTCAGGTAGCTTTCCACAAGCTTCCCACAATAAGTTGGGTGAATTTTGGCCCATTCCTCCTGACAGAGCTGGTGTAACTGAGTCAGGTTTGTAGGCCTCCTTGCTCGCACACGCTTTTTCAGTTCTGCCCACAAATGTTCTATAGGATTGATTTCAGGGCTTTGTGGTGGCCACTCCAATACCTTGACTTTGTTGTCCTTAAGCCATTTTGCCACAACTTTGGAAGTATGCTTGGGGTCATTGTCCATTTGGAAGACCCATTTGTGACCAAGCTTTTACTTCCTGGCTGATGTCTTGAGATGTTGCTTCAATATATCCACATAATTTTCCTTCCTCATGATGCCATCTATTTTGTGAAGTGCACCAATCCCTCCTGCAGCAAAGCACCCCCACAGCATGATGCTGCCACCCCCGTCTGGCTTTTTTATAGCGGTTTTGGAGCAGTGGCTTCTTCCTTGCTGAGCGGCCTTTCAGGTTATGTCGATATAGGACTCGTTTTACTGTGGATATAGATACGTTTGTACCTGTTTCCTCCAGCATTTTCACAAGGTCCTTTTCTGTTCTGGGATTGATTTGCACTTTTCGCACCAAAGTACGTTAATCTCTAGGAGACAGAACGCGTCTCCTTCCTGAGTGGTATGACAGCTGCGTGGTCCCTTGGTGTTTATACTTGTGTCCTATTGTTTGTACAGATGAACGTGGTACCTTCAGGCATTTGTAAATTGCTCCCAAGGATGAACCAGACTTGTGGAGGTCTACAATTTCTTTTCTGAAGTCTTGGCTGATTTCTTTTGATTTTCCCATGATGTCAAGCAAAGAGGCACTGAGTTTGAAGGTAGGCCTTGAAATACATCCACCGGTACACCACCAATTGACTCAAATGATGTAAATTAGCCTATCAGAAGCTTCTAAAGCCATGACATCATTTTCTGGAATTATCCAAGCTGTTTAAAGGCACAGTCAACTTAGTATATGTAAACTTCTGACCCACTGGAATTGTGATACAGTGAATTATAAGTCAAATAATCTGTCTGTAAACAATTGTTGGAAAAATTACTTGTGTCATGCATAAAGTAGATGTCCTAACCAACTTGCCAAAACTATAGTTTGTTAACAAGACATTTGTGGAGTGGTTGAAAAACGAGTTTTAATGACTCCAACCTAAGTGTATGTAAACTTCCGACTTCAACTGTATGTAATGCCAGAGAAAAAAGAAGCAGCAGCAATGACTTCAGCAGCTTTTTACATTGCTGAATTTTGCAGTTGTACTTGACTGTCCTCCCAGAGCTCTTAACTGCACTGTTAGTGCTCCTCCTCTCTCTCTCTCCCTGAGAAGGGCACTTTTTGTGCTGATTTAAAGATTTAGAATTTTTTGCCACAAGGCTTAAAAGATAAAAGTGTTAATCTTTTTTTATATTTCAGATGGGTAGATTTGTTTGTGGTATTTTCAATATATCACTCTGAATTATGTGAAAAATTACCAACAAGGCATTGTAACAGTGTGTTCATAACTTTTATCTTTGATCCTGTGGTGCGGACATCACCATGTGAATTAGAGGAGGCTGGTGGGAGGAGCTATAGGAGGACGGGCTGATTGTAATGGCTGGAATGGTATTAATGGAAGGGTATCAAACACATCAAACGTATGGAAACCACATGTTTGACTCCGTTCCATTTATTCCAGTCCAGCCACTACAATGAGCCGTCCTCCTATAGCCTCCTCTTTGAACTTTCCCTAACTGAATATCCCAGGCAAACTTCAGTCTTTTCATGTTGTTTTATTTTTCTCTCCAGCCCACCAACGGCTGTATAAATTCAAAACAACATCAACGCAAACTCTGCCTTTGTATTAAAGAAAGCAAACAAGTAGAAGAAACACAGCCACGCTATTCCCCAAACACCATGTTAACGGGATGGCAAACACCATTGCCCGGAGTGTGTTCTTGTGTGGAAGCTTGAGGTCAGTACACTGGCCCTCCAACCAGCCTTGGGATCGAGGCTGAACTGAAAAAAAAAGTCTGAAATAATTAAGTCTGCTCTTCCCTTTCTTGTCAGAGGGAGACACAGCTCACCTTGCTACCTACAAAGAGGCTGAGCAACCTACTGTCTCAAGCATCACTCTGAACTCATCTTCCCACTCACTTCCTCCCCCCCCCCCCCCCCCCCCCCCCTCTCTCTCTCTCTCTCTCTCTCTCTCTCTCTCTCTCTCTTTCGCTCTCTCTCTCTCTCTCTCTCTCTGTCTCTCTCTCTTTCTCTCTCTCTCTGTCTCTCTCTCTCTCTCCCTCCCTCCCTACGTCCCTTCCTCTCCTCTCCCGCTCAGCTCCCCAGCCCTTTTTTTAATCAATAACCGTCTGCCGTCTTCTCTAAGAATAAGTTATTCCCTGCAACTCCCTTTCCCTTTAAGCTTATTGGGATTTTCATTGTTTGATCTGGCTTGATAAATAAGATGAATGCAGTTAGAAATTCATGGCTGCCCTGTTTCATCAATAAATTATTTGTTTGCTGTGCTCCCCAGTGATTGATAGGTTCTGCATGGGTTGTATTGGAACCAAATGAATTCAATACAGTGGGAGTCACTGGGGAGCCACAAAGCATATCAGCTCATGGAAAATTGAGGTCAATGGAAAATGTAAAAAACAAAGAAGGGAAGACAGGAAAGGGGGAACAGGTTTTGTACTAAAGCACATTAGACGTAATACGACATGTTTTAGTCTTTGAAAACAACAAGAAATAGATCAATCTCAGTGAAAAAAAAAACTTCTCTAGGCTTCGGTTCAGATTCGATCCATGGTCTTTGCTTTGTGTAGTTTGCTCACACAGGCTCTGGAGATGACCTTGAGCACACAGCCAGGGGCCATCCCAAGAACTCCACAGAGTCTTACTTCTACGCCAAGCCAGAGAAAGAGAGAGAGAAAGCCAAAAAACAGAAGCAGGTGTCCAGACTCCCACTTCTTTACACAACGGGCGGTAAGTAGAGCAATTCCTATAGAAATATCTTCCAATGTTTCATGTGTGTTTCACTGTTTTACGACGCCCCCCTCTCTGTTCCTCGCTCTCTGTGATATCAATTGAACCTGTTGTTTTTGTTGAAGGGAAGGTTTTCTTAGCACTCGGTGTGTGCATGTGTGTATACAGAGATAGCAGAGGCATGTGGAAGTCTGAAGAGCTTTCTTTGAATTCCCAACCTGCTCTCCAAAGTCAACTTCCATACATCAGGGGAACAGAACAGGTTTTCAGCCTTAGGAAGAATGTATAACTCTTTACGCTGTGAATATTAAACCGAACAAAACTTCAAACACCATCCGGTGCTCTAAATCATAGATTCATTCAATCAGGCCATTTGGTTAAAAAGGTATCCAGAAAAGCCTTGTTAACTGTGCTAGGAAAACAAAATGCTAAAATGTTCTCCTGATGGGGGAATCAAAACAATCATAAGTTATTGATCACAATAATATTGCGGAGAGATCATAAAGCTGACAAAATCCTCTGTTAGATTGATGGTATTTAGCATCGCGGCAATTTCACAGTTTGATCGTGATACATAACCTATACAATACACATTAATTACACCAGTGGCTTTAGATGCTCAACTATTCAATAGTTATTATGCCGGTGTCTCTTTACAGTGTCCGGACCAGAGATTTACCATGACATCATACAATGAGTAATTGCCACCGTTTGTGCATCCTGCCATAATTTCACATCACACATTACAGCTGAGCCAGCAGTATCCTATGTGATGGAGTTGAATTTCCTTTCCTCCACTCACATTGGGACAGCACATTAGCGCCTGACTGGCTGTCTACATCCCCTGCAGACCTGGTTATGAGAGAGCTCCTCTCACAAGTCTCTGACCACTTTTTGGACACTTGATCATCCCCTGGGGGCAAGAAGCCCCCTCCTCATTAACTCATTACTAATGGTTGAAGAGAAAAATAGGAAAAATCCATAGGCTTCCTCTTAACTACATCAATCTGGCCTCACACACAAAAGCATGCATGCAAACACACACACATCACTCTTACCGCACAGGGACAATCAGGGCCTATCAGGCACGCAGTGGCTCGGAGCACTGTTGGCAAGCATCCACTGTCTATCGCAGGAGAGGAGGCAAAGCTTTCGGCAGCAGATTTTCATCCCTGGCTTTTCTTCTGAACTTGATATGGAAGGATTGATCCGCGCTGCACTCTGTGAAATCGAACACCGTCACACCATGCAACATGCTTCAATTTGGTGACGTTGGTGGCAAAGTCCGAACTTTCGTTTCATTATTTGCTCACAAATTCACAGAGTGATTGTCTACGACGAACACACAGTTACTGAACAAAGTTCAAATGGCATATATGTTATTTTAAACACAGACACAATTCTATTTATTTACTACCAAAGGACAGTGTGGTGTGCATTACTCAAATGCATCAAGAGTAACCTGTCACTGTCAGAAACTACTGTAGGAACATATCCTCACGCAGGGTGGCCAAACATGTAGTGGAGAATTCATGGCTTACACTTGGCTTGCACTCTAAATAAATGAATTGTTTGACATGATCATTGATTACTTCTGATGTTAAGGAGGAACGAGAGAGAGAGAGAGAGAAGAGGGACAGTGGAGGTAATTGTGATCAATCACTTTTCTTAGAAGGCAGTGTGTTCCGTGCAAAAGACAAAAGAAGTGAAACGGTGGGAGCAGCTGAGATCCAGGAAGATGGCAGAGTGACAGTGGACCTGCCAATTGACCAGGTAAAAATCAACCTTCATGACCTGCAATACCTGTAGTATATGGTCATGAAACTTATGCAATGACTACCCAAAGTGGTTGTGCTGTAGCCTGGTCCCAGATCTGTTGGTGCTGTCTTGGTCAAAACAGACAGATCTGGGACCAGGCTAGTTGTAACTGACCATCAACAGACGACAAGACCAGTGATACAGATGTATTGGGCTACTATATGAGCGGTAATAAGCTAAGAGAGGGTCGTCAACCCCCCCAGGTTGAGGCCCAGGTAGTCGAGGAGGAAGAGCAGTATGTCCAGAGGTTTTCCAGGCCTGCCGGTGAGACCCAGAGTCCCTACAAAACCTTCCTCCAAGGCTCTGATGCGTCCAGGAAGGTCAGTGGACTGGACTGCCACGTGGACAGTGTAGGGCATTTTGGAATGAAGGGAATAAATGAATGAATTAATAAATGAATGGAATGGAATTAAATGATGAATATACTGTATTGATCCGTTAGAGGGGAAGCTGGGTTTGTAGTTTGAAGCCACCACCAGCAGACATAGATAGGGGTTTAACAAGAGTTTTCTGCCTGTGTGTATGTGTGTGTGTGTATGTGTGTATGTGTGTGTGTATGTGTGTGTGTGTGTATGTGTGTGTGTATGTGTGTGTGTATGTGGGTGTGGACGTGTGTATGTGTGTGTGTGTATGTGGGTGTGTATGTGGGTGTGTATGTGTGTGTGTGTGTGTATGTGTGTGTATGTATGTGTGTTACAGGTCTCGGCCCCCTCGTCAGGTCGTGGAGAGTCAGGTAGAGGCACTGGTCTGACCAGCTCCAGAGACGGAGGACTAAAGTCACCTCTGGAACCTGAGCCACAGGTACTCACACACACACACACACAAACACACACACACACACACACACACACAGGGGAAGCTGGGTTTGTAATTTGAAGCCACCACCAGCAGACATAGATAGGGGTTTAACAAGTGTTTTCTGCCTGTGTGTATGTGTGTGTGTGTGTGTGTGTGTGTGTGTGTGTGTGTGTGTGTGTGTGTGTGTGTGTGTGTGTGTGTGTGTGTGTGTGTGTGTGTGTATGTATGTATGTGTGTGTATGTGTGTGTGTATGTGTGTGTGTGTGTGTGTGTGTGTGTGTGTGTGTGTATGTGTATGTGTGTGTGTGTGTGTGTGTGTGTGTGTGTGTGTGTGTGTGTGTGTGTGTGTGTGTGTGTGCGTGCGTGTTCCAGGCCACTTTCATAATGTTTACATATCTTGCATTACCCATTTCATATGTATATACTGTATTCTATACTATCTTAATAATGTTTACATATCTTGCATTACCCATCTCATATGTATATACTGTATTCTATACTATCTATTGCATCTTAGCCTATGCCACTCTGATAATGTCATTGCTCATCCATATATTTATATATTCTTATTCCATTCCTTTACTTAGATTTGTGCTTATTAGGTTTTGATTGTGGAACTGTTAGATATTACTTGCTAGATATTGCTGCACTGTCGGAACTAGAAGCACAAGCATTTCACTACACTCGCAATAACATCTGCTAACCATGTGTATGTGACCAATACATTTGATTTGATTTGATTTGACTTGACACACACACACACACACAGAGCTTATCTCCAGCTAGCAGAATGAACAGAGTGATGCCTACTAGACTGGGGAAATGCAGCGTGGGCCCATCTTATTACTGTAGAATACCACCTCATTAACTTGTGTTAGATCCCTGTCCCTCCCTTATTCTAGTTATTATGTACATCATAAACAATGGTTAGAGCGCTGTGTATACAGATGTTTCTGCATGGATGTGTGGTTTAGTGTTGCATGGTATACCGGTACCATGGTAATATCACAGCACCAAAACATAATGATATACTTATGATACCAACATTTAAAAATACTGTAGTACCGTTTCATATGATACTACCGACTTATTCTGCCGTACCGATTTAAACAACCTGCTGGCGCCTGTTATAAAATGTTTATAAAGTCAGTTGAATTTAAGCATCAGCCGCTAGTCTCTTGTATGAGCAGGTCCAGTAATATCCACTTCACTTTCATGTGCACATCACATGGCAGCTGTAATCAACCAGCCACATCCCCTACCAGCCCTCACTCACCTGCTTCTCTCCGTCCGCTCTTCATGCGCGTCTATTCCTCCGTCAGTAAAAAAAAAGATATAATTTAGCCGTGATGGCGAGCGGGGATGCAGACCCAGACCCTGATGAGTCTTCTGTTTTTAGATTTGAACATTTGTTACATTGGAGCAGCGTGCAAAGCGAGTAATGTTGAAACATTGTATCATTTCATCGCTGTTATAACAGCCTGAGTAGACTTTGCAAGTTCACTGTCATGCAGCCTCAGAGAGGTGAAATGGAGGACTGCATCGTGACAGGCATGCTTGCAGCTTTACAGCAAAGTAAACGTCTTGTCTCTAGTCTGCACAGTTATAAAACATGACCCATTACCAGAGATGCCTTTTTTTATTTATATCGGGAGTCGCGCACATTTTATATAATTTCACAAATCATGTCGCTGGCCGTTTTAAACTAATCACTAATTCACTAATCACTAATTCACTAATTATTGGTTTGATAATGAACAATGTTGTTCAGTCATGTTACCTAGCTAGCTAACATTCTGGTAACTTGACAGTAGGTTTATGCTCATCTGATTGGCCCAGGAAGAAAGGAAAAGGGTATGCTTCTCATGAGATGTGCTTCAAAGGTAGGATTCATGTAGGCCTAATGGAAGACTAAACTATATCAAAAATACATTTCTTTCTGGTGCTCCTTAAATTCTGTTTGGTGCCTATCGTTTTAAAAGTTTGTGGGAGAGAGTGGTGTGTGTTTATGAGAGTGAGGGAGACAGTGTGTGTGTTTGTGGGAGAGAGAGAGTGGTGTGTGTTTATGAGAGTGAGGGAGACAGTGTGTGTGTTTGTGGGAGAGAGTGAGTGGTGTGTGTTTATGAGAGTGAGGGAGACAGTGTGTGTGTTTGTGTTTGTGGGAGAGAGAGAGTGGTGTGTGTTTATGAGAGTGAGGGAGACAGTGTGTGTGTTTGTGGGAGAGAGAGAGAGTGGTGTGTGTTTATGAGAGTGAGGGAGACAGTGTGTGTGTTTGTGGGAGAGAGTGAGTGGTGTGTATTTATGAGAGTGAGGGAGACAGTGTGTGTGTTTGCGGGAGAGAGAGAGGTGTGTGTTTATGAGAGTGAGGGAGACAGAGTGTGTTTGTTTGTGGGAGAGAGAGAGTGGTGTGTGTTTATGAGAGTGAGGGAGACAGTGTGTGTGTTTGTGGGAGAGAGAGAGTGGTGTGTGTTTATGAGAGTATGGGAGACAGTGTGTGTGTTTGTGGGAGAGAGAGAGTGGTGTGTGTTTATGAGAGTGAGGGAGACAGTGTGTGTGTTTGTGGGAGAGAGAGAGAGTGGTGTGTATTTATGAGAGTGAGGGAGACAGTGTGTGTGTTTGTGGGAGAGAGAGAGTGGTGTGTATTTATGAGAGTGAGGGAGACAGTGTGTGTGTTTGCGGGAGAGAGAGAGTGGTGTGTGTTTATGAGAGTGAGGGAGACAGTGTGTGTGTTTGCGTTTGTTGGAGAGAGAGAGTGGTGTGTGTTTATGAGAGTGAGGGAGACAGTGTGTGTGTTTGTGGGAGAGAGAGAGTGGTGTGTTTATGAGAGTGAGGGAGACAGTGTGTGTGTTTGTGTTTGTGGGAGAGAGAGAGAGAGAGAGATAGTGGTGTGTGTTTATGAGAGTGAGGGAGCCAGTGTGTGTGTTTGTGGGAGAGAGAGAGTGGTGTGTGTTTATGAGAGTGAGGGAGACAGTGTGTGTGTTTGTGTTTGTGGGAGAGAGAGAGAGAGAGAGAGATAGTGGTGTGTGTTTATGAGAGTGAGGGAGCCAGTGTGTGTGTTTGTGGGAGAGAGAGAGTGGTGTGTGTTTATGAGAGTGAGGGAGACAGTGTGTGTGTTTGTGTTTGTGGGAGAGAGAGAGAGAGAGAGAGATAGTGGTGTGTGTTTATGAGAGTGAGGGAGACAGTGTGTGTGTTTGTGGGAGAGAGAGAGTGGTGTGTGTTTATGAGAGTGAGGGAGACAGTGTGTGTGTTTGCGTTTGTGGGAGAGAGAGAGAGTGGTGTGTATTTATGAGAGTGAGGGAGACAGTGTGTGTGTTTGTGGGAGAGAGAGAGTGGTGTGTGTTTATGAGAGTGAGGGAGACAGTGTGTGTGTTTGTGGGAGAGAGAGAGTGGTGTGTGTTTATGAGAGTGAGGGAGACAGTGTGTGTGTTTGTGGGAGAGAGAGAGTGGTGTGTGTTTATGAGAGTGAGGGAGACAGTGTGTGTGTTTGTGGAAGAGAGAGAGTGGTGTGTGTTTATGAGAGTATGGGAGACAGTGTGTGTGTGTGTGGGGGAGAGAGAGTGGTGTGTGTTTATGAGAGTGAGGGAGACAGTGTGTGTTTGTGGGAGAGAGAGAGTGGTGTGTGTTTATGAGAGTGAGGGAGACAGTGTGTTTGTTTGTGGGAGAGAGAGAGTGGTGTGTGTTTATGAGAGTGAGGGAGCCAGTGTGTGTGTTTGTGTGTGTGGGAGAGAGAAAGTGGTGTGTGTTTATGAGAGTATGGGAGACAGTGTGTGTGTGTGTGGGGGAGAGAGAGTGGTGTGTGTTTACTGAAGAGTAAAACAGGTTTAATGCAGTGTTTTCTCCTTACTGACAATGATATGCAGATCATTATGCATGTATATTCCTTCCTCCCATTCCTCCAGCCAAATTTTCCTTAGGGTGCTTTTTAGTCGTTCATTTTCTATTGTTATTCTTTAGTTTTTTTATCCTCTTATGTTTGTTGTGTAGTAAATATTTGTTTTTATTCGTTTTTTTCCTCTGAAGAACATAGGCCTTTGCAAATATGAGCAAATCAGCCATTCTATGCAGTATTCTATTATACACTGAACAGTGTGAAGTTAAATTCAATGTGTTGTAATGAGTAGAAGTGTGAATTTCAGTGACACGTTTTTGGAGAGCGTTTAGAAAACGTGAACATGCGTCCGGGGGACATGGCGAACAGGATGCTAGGCCACAGATTTCTTTCCACCGTGGTATCGCGATACTACTCGGTATTGTGATACTTGGCCTGGTATCGTATCTTTGTAAAATGTTGGTGTGGCGTGACAACACTAATGTGGTTTCTAGAAATTGCACTCATTTAAAAACACTTAATCTGGTTTTATAATCCTCAACGGAATGAAAATGGGGAGCCTCATAACAGTGATGAACATACACAATAATTGGCCGATATTACTATTCCATGCAATTGCATTCAGCTTTGGAAATGAGAAGATATTGAGTCTTATTTAGGCAATCAATAACAGTAAACATTTTGTTTAATGAAAACAATCATTTCAGCCTATGGTAATCACACTTTAGAGAGATATTTTGGTGTGATGGTGATTCTTGCAGTGGTATGCACTTCTGTAATAAATATATTCTTATCAAAATCATTATTGACTTCGGGGGGCAGTTATGACCCTGTTAAGGAACCTGTTTAAGATCAATAGCTTTATTCATTACTTATCGCATTTACTCATGAATGAATATTGCTGAATCAGAATGGCTATAGATTCCGGGAATGACCATTAGATAATGGGGAATAATGATATCCGGACTCAGCTAATTTGTGGAATCATCTCACCACCACTGCACCAAACAACGTTTGACTTGACTTGCTGCGGCAATGAAGAAGTCAGTTTAATTGTAATTGGGGTATTTACACTTCTGTCCAAAATTCAATACATACTTCTACAGTGAGTGGTTTGAAATAGGGTTGGATGAAATTAACTATATCAGTAAAATATATACTTTATTTTATTAGTGTAGGAAGGAATTGCTGCTTTAAAAGACTTTGACTTCTTGAAGTTTATTGTCGTAATTAGAGAAAACCTGAAGCATATTAATGTCACCCCTGATGAATATATTTAATGCATTTTGTAGCTACATTTTATGGCCTGAGATTGTTATTGGAGATTACAATATCAATATTATTTATGGAAGCTTTGATAGCAGGTCAAACTCAAAGCTAATATTCTGGCTAAACAACATATTACTATTGCTCACTTCTCTCCCTTTCTCTCTCCCTGTCTCCTTATGAAGATAAGCAGTGTTTCAGTCTGTCCTGCTTCTTCATCATCTAGTGTGAATGACAATAAAACACTATGGCCATGACTCATAGTTGAGCTGAGTTTGAAATAGATTACATCCCAGTCTGGCCACGCTTGTGAAATACCAGATGTCATATATATTGATGACCATATTCAATTACATGATTGCATTCTCAGCCAAAACCACTTCCCCTCAGTTTAAATGATTCATTGCATTGGATTTAAATGGTGAATAGTTACAGTGGCGAGGTAGAGGTAATATTCGAAGGACCTCCGCTTGACAACATAAAGAGTTATTAGAATCAGCATGTTTGTCTGTCTGCCAAATGGTGACACACAATGTCTGGTGGGTATGACAACAGACTGCTGCAATAGACTGATGCAAAGGCGGCCAGAACAGGGCAACCATCTAAAGTAGAGCTCGAGCTGATCACAGACGGAGCCGACTGACTGATCTACAAATAATAACGAGTAGTTATTTAGAATCCAAGGTGATTTGTAGATCAGTCATTGTGCAGAGGCCGACTGCAATGAAGTCGATCTCAAACATGATAATTGCGTTGAATTGACATGAGTTGTTTCCTGATGGGTCTTTTGGAACACCTTCAGTTGAACATACTGTCGAATGTGTTCTGCTTATCAATATACTGTTTTCCTTTAGCCTAGAAACAATGTATAAATGGTTATGGTCCGATGAATGTTCGTGCATATTGAACAAAGGTAGAGTTGAATGAGGTTGTGTAATTGTCTGTTTTTAACAATAGTTTGTTTTGATTTAACGATATTGGCTGATTTATCAACCGGTCAGCTAAGCATTTTTTCTTAATTAATATTGTTAGAAATGCCAATAGGACTAGGCATGTTTTATCAATCGTCTTCCTCTTAAGAATTTTGTGATAAAAAATCAAATAGTTATCGATCTTGCCATCGACCTCCCCTATTCTTTGCCAATGCAATTCCTTTTCATTTATCTTGTCCTGTTTTCCTGGTTACTATTCCCCTAGCTTCTTAGGTTCGCTATTTGTAAAGCTTCTCCTCTCATGCAAGGTCAACTATAATCAACCCCAGACAATGTCACTGGCTTCTGCAGCAACCAGGGTATTCCTCTGGGGCTCTGAGGGCCCGCTGCATTCTACCATTCAATTACTGTTCATTAGACAGTGTACAGCCATTAATCAGACTGAGATGTTCTGCTATTCTTCAAAGGGCCATTGAACCAGGGAGGAAAAACACTGGCTGTTTATCCTTGTTTCCTGTCCTGAGATACTGTAGGAGTACAAAGAAGACACTCTGGGATTCCCACTCGATATGTCTGTTTTAAACTTCTCCTCCACACTGCAGTCTCGGAATGTTAGATTAATAAACAGAGCGTGCTAGAGATATACCGCAATAGTAGGAGTCAAATAGATCATTTGGAGGAGTAACTTGACAGATTTAGTGAATCGGGCCCATATGCATTGAATCTGACTGGATATGATATGAGAAACTGATTTATGTGCCTGTGTTCCAGGAGACTAAAGAGGAGGTGGAGGCGGTGGAGGCCTCAAATCTGTGCGGAATACGGTCACGGATGTCCAAGTTCTTCAAGGGTAGGTTCATCAAAGCATAGTGGCACCACACGCTATTCGCTCCACGTTTCCTCCTCAACACAATCAACCATAAGAAACCATAAAGAGACCACTAATACACTCGGCGTTACCCGGTTTCCCACTTGGCATGTCACCTGATCCCCCAACTGCAGCGTTGCACATCTGGGAGAGCTACCGTACTGTATGGTTACCTTATGGTCGATAGGTTGAAGTTGCGCTCCCCCATATCACATTAATTAATTTAATATTAAAGTTGCACAATGTAGAAATCACTCCGCATTTCCTGTTTGCTAAAACTCTAATAGTTTGCCTAATTTCAGTTTATGTGACAAAATAAGCTAGTATAGTGCAGAGAATCATTGTATCATCTAAACCGCTGTGAAATATATTTTCCATAACCAAAAATGTTGTTGTTTCAGCTGTTTGAAGCTGGTGTACAAAAACAAAAGTAAAAGACGCAAAAACAAAACTTAAGACCGGGAAGCATAGAAATAAGGCACATAGAACATACACTACATGAGCAAATGTATATGGACACCTGCTCTTTTGGACACCTACCACCACTTTTGTGCGACTGCTCGGTCATGGAAACCCATTTCATGAAGCTCCCGAAGAACAGTTCATGTGCTGACGTTGCTTCCAGAGGCAGTTTGGAATTCAGTAGTGAGTGTTGCAACCGAGGACAGAAAACGTACAAAGATAAAGTTACATATTGCCACTTTAAACGCACCTGCACTTCACAAGGTGCCCCATACAGTATGTCCTGTACTGTGGATTATTCACATACGTTTTATTTTTACCCATGTCCTCTGTAATCATGTCTCTCCTGACATATATTTTGATAGGTGGGAATATCAGACTGGTCTTAGTTTAGTATGACTTTATCTTCTCAATTATTGCATTTTGGGTACAGTATTTTAAAATGGGTAGAATAGAATCTATCTAGCAAAAATGTAAATGACTTTATTCTTGAATATGACTTCAAATCATGTGTATAAGAACACAACTTATGATTATAAAGATATACCATGACAGAATGAGACCTAACGGTACCATAATGGAACGAGACCTAACGGTACCATGACAGAACAAGACCTAACAGTACCATGACGGAACGAGACCTAACGGTACCATGACAGAACAAGACCTAACGGTACCATGACAGAACGAGACCTAACGGTACCATAATTGAACAAGACCTAACGGTACCATAATTGAACGAGACCTAACGGTAACATAATTGAACAAGACCTAACGGTACCATGACAGAACGAGACCTAACGGTACCATGATAGAACATGAAACTCTCCTATGTCGGAGGATGTGCCTCATTCCCAGTTCAAATCATTTTCTCTAATTGGCCACAAAACATAGGCTGTAGGAGCAAGGCCATTCAGTGGTCCAGAAGTGATCCAGCGTTTGCCATCGTCCCGTGAGAATTCCATAAGTGACTAAAGGGAGAGAGAGAGAAAGTCCGGGTCCTTCCATGTGGTTATTTTCTGTCCCTGATCTGAGGTAGTACAGTATGTCATGGGTACCAAGAATTTCACTACATCCTGTGTTGCCAACAGCAGGCGCCCATCTCGCTCACATGTAACCGTGCTGTCAACACACAAGGCAATTTACAGAAGCAATCTCATCTCCATTTATCCCAAATGTTTTCTTTATATTCACTTTTGTTTTATATTGACTGGACTGGAGGTCTGGCATGATAAGAGAGATGAGAATTTCAGCGAACTGATGGAAATGATGGCCTGTTAAGTTTGTCTCTCTGTTTGGAATGGAGATATTCCCATTAGGGGTCCTTGGAATCGTGACTTCTCATCATTGGCATTGTGAACTCTAGACTCGCCCTTATTATACATATGCACATTGCTGTTTATTGTTCTTATTTCTAAATGGGACGGAATGGCTCAGCAATAGGCTATAGGCTATGCCCAATATTCACAACATCAACAGATCTGTTCAGTAGCTCTATGCCTTAACCACCACAGAGCTGAAGTGCAGTGGAGGGTAATTTTTAAATACAGGAAATGCATGGGATCTACTGTAACAGTAAGGGAAATCCAACACTGCCTGGCTACTTTGTATCTGTGCAAATCTTTGTCCTCAATGGGAATTTTCCAGTTGGTAGAAATTGGTCGTTCTTCAATTGCGGTGGCATTTGGGCATGGCATTTTGGAAAAAAGATATGTATTTTTTCTCATTTTCTTTATTGAAATGTATTTGTGTACATCTTCCCATTCTACATCAACTACTATGGCAGCTTAATGACTTTAAATAATGTTTACTATTATGATAACATTGTGCCACCAGTAGGAGTAACACCAATGATGGCAACACCTGAGAAATGTTTGGTTATTGAGGTTTTTCTTAAATGATGCTTAAATCTAAGGTCATTAACCCTTTAAAAATGATTTACTAAATTTATATGATGAATAATTTTGCTCATAATGTAATTTCCGTTAATTTAAATTGACTAACACCAAGTGACACCAAATTGTCAATGGAATCCTCAAATGTATGACATACTAAAAGGGTGTAATTAGCTAATATATTTTTTTAAATATAGACTCCTCCCCCTATAACAGTTTGCCACTGGAGGGAATGCTTAAGGTCCTTGTATATCTTTGTAATGAGTGATTTTCAAGTCGGTAACACCAATGACAAAACTGGGGGACAGACATACTAGTAAAAAAATTGCCTTCTTTGTAAAGTGTTAAGTGTTGGTCCCATGTTTCATGAGCTGAAATAGTAGATCCCGGAAATGTTCCATATGCACAAAAACCTTATTTCTCTCAAATGTTATGCACACATTTGTTTACATCCCTGTTAGTGAGTATTTCTCTTTGCCAAGATAATCCATCCACCTGACAGGGACAATAAAAGGCCACTAAAATATGCAGTTTTGTCACACAACACAATGCCACAGTTTAAGTTTTGAGGGAGTGTGCAATTGGCATGCTGACTGCAGGAATGTCCACCAGAGCTGTTGCCAGAGAATTTAATGTTTATTTCTCTACCATAAGCCGCCTCCAACGTCGTTTTAGAGAATTTGGCAGTACGTACAACCGGCCTCCCAACCGCAGACCACGTGTAACTACGCCAGCCCAAGACCTCCACATCCGGCTTCTTCACCTGCGGGATCGTCTGAGACGAGCCACAAAACACAGCTGATGAAACTGTGGGTTTGCACAACCGAAGAATTTCTGCACAAACTGTCAGAACCGGCACTGGGAAGCTAATCTGCATGCTCATTGTCCTCACCAGGATCTTGTCCTGACTGCAGTTCGGCATCGTAACCGACTTCAGTGGGCAAATGCTCACCTTCGATGGCCACTGGTACGCAGGGACTGTGGTGTGTGTACTACTGCACACGTCTTCCAATAGTGTGCATTCCTTCTTGTGCGCATTGCTTGTGTGACACTTTTGATTTTCTGGATTTCCCCTGATTAACAGAACTGCGGGAAAACAGTGCCGGACAGGCGGGAGCAAAGCACACTGTCTACCGGTGTGCTAGCTATATTTAGCTAGCTAGCTACTTATCCCGCTTGCTGTGTACCAGAGTCCTAGGTAGCTAACTAGCTAGCGCCCAGTATGCTTCGCTAACGCCTGCTGAACACCTGCCCTCGCCGTCGTTTAACAGAACTGCGGAAACAGTGCCGGACAGGCGGGGCGAAGCACACTGTCTACCGTTGTCCTAGCTATCTTTAGCTAGCTAGCTACTTATCCCGCTTGCTGTGTACCAGAGTCCTAGGTAGCTAACTAGCTAGCTAGCACCCAGTGTCCTTTGCCAACGCCTGCTGAACACCTGCCCTCGCCGTCGTTAACAGAACTGTGGGAAAACAGTCCCCGACAGACGGGGGGGAAGGACACTGTCTACAGTTGTCCCTAGCTAGCTAGTTACCGGCGTTGTCGCTCCCGCCTTTTCTTCTGTGGGGTTTATCGGCAGTTGGCATACAACATTATGGTGCATTACCACCACCTACTGTACTGGAGTGCTCCCGCCTGAATAACGGATTCCTAGCTTAACAATGTACCAACAGAAGTATGAAGAGGGGTTCATGCAGATGCAGGAATGCCCAAATGCAGGAACACCCCGAATTGCGGGCCGCAATTGCAGACTTCTCCATCTTGCTACTACGGAGGAGAGAACGGTGGAGACGGGAGAGACCAACTCTCAAGGAATAAGTCTTTGCCCTCGTCCGTCCCTATGGTACATCCCAGAGACACATTGCTTAATGACAGGGTGGTGGATTGTGTTCCCTGAAATGCGTACTCCAGCTGATTGATGGATCGCCGGTCCCTCTCTATGCACTTATTTATCTTCTGAACCCACTGGAACATCCAGCTCCTCCGCTGCACAATATCAGACCGGGAAACATCCTCGCATCTGCTGCACCAATGCACCCCTTAGTATATCCCAGGTCATTTCCACCGAGGTGGATGACTAGAACACCGAGCAGTTTGTGCCACTTCATGCCTTGCTCTCCGAGCCACCTAATGTGACAGTCAATAATGTTTACATTTACATTTTAGTCATTTAACAGATGCTCTTATCCAGAGCGACTTACAGTTAGTGAGTGCATACATTATTATTATTATTTATTTATTTTTTATTTTTATTTTTTTCATACTGGCCCCCCATGGGAATCGAACCCACAACCCTGGCATTGCAAACACCATGCTCTACCAACTGAGCTACATCCCTGCCGGCCATTCCCTCCCCTACCCTGGACGACGCTGGGCCAATTGTGCGCCGCCCCATGGGTCTCCCGGTCGCGGCCGGCTACGACAGAGCCTGGATTCGAACCAGGATCTCTAGTGGCACAGCTAGCACTGCGATGCAGTGCCTTAGACCACTGTGTTGTGTTGTGTTCAGCACTCATAACCTCGACTACCTCAATTACCTTGACTAACCTGTGCCACCGCACATTGACTCTCTACCGGTAGCCCCTGTATATAGACTCCCTACTGTTATTTTATTTTACTGCTGCTCTTTAATTATTTGTTATTTTTATTTTTTACTTATCAATTTTTTACTTAACACTTATTTTTCTTAAAACTGCATTGTTGGTTAAGGGCTTGTAAGTAAGCATTTCACTGTACGGTCTACACCTGTTGTATTCGGCGCATGTGGAAAATAAAATGTGATTTAATTTGATTTAATTTTATTGTCTAATATAGTATCCATGATTCGTATCATCGACTGGACAGTCTATTTTTTATCGGAAATGACTAGGTGATTTGGTGGTTCTATTTTCGTTGTATTTTGAGATGGTACTCGTTGAGATAAACGTCAGCCTCAAAAGAGAACAAATGTTTGTTTGTGTTTTTTTACATAACAGTATGTAAATGGTTAATGGGTAGGCTACATGTTTATTATTTGCGTGTGTTTTCAGGAGCTTTCTCGGTTTTCTTGTTAAAAGAGATCAGGGATATGTATTCCAGTGTACTCCATATTGGCTTAAATGCAGGTTTTTCGCTTCCCTCTTGAAAATTAGCTGTTAATATTAAATAAATACTAGTAAATACTGTTGCCATTTGTCATTATTGTGTATTTTTACTTTACTTGTATTGCTGTGTTATGCTGTATTATAATGTTGTATAATAATGTTGCATAATCACCTTCTGGTGTAAATATCATGGAAATGAAAAACAAAAAACTACGTTTTAAGTGAGAAGTATGCCCATGCTCTACCAAGGTTTTCCAGCACACAGCTTTGACCTATTACAGTAGCTATGTTGGACTATTACTTCAAACAATGTGTGTGCAGGTTGCTTAGGATTCAAACCTTCTCGAACAGCCTAATTCATATGCATCAGTGGAATAATGGACTACAGTGTCCTGCTATTAAAATAATGTATATACTGTATATATCATTAAGCTGTATGTGTTTTTACATATAGGTCTATTGTAAATGTGTATTATTGTAGCCTCACCATCAATATTGCAAAAATAAATACAAATACACACAACTTTAAGCTACATATTCATTTGACAGAGTTAATAAACTGCCTATTGATCAGCACAGCAATTGATAAAACAGGACCATGTTTGCAGAACAAGTGTTTCTGAGCTTTCTTTTTCTTAATGACATGTATTGCTAAATCAAACAGTTTAAGGAAATAAAGGCAGGCACCCCATTACTACAAGACAAAAAAGCATGATGGTCTTGTAAGTATAAAGGTAAAGCTTGTTTTCATATAATAATAAAAAATATATTGAAAAAGGTAGTGGAATGGGATTAGTGTGGTGTGTGAAGAATATATGTGGTACAAATCACATTATTGAGGGAGCAATTCCTCTAAGAGTATGAATTTGGCTGTTTGAGAAGGTTTGAATCCTAAGCAACCTGCCTACACATTGTTTTAAGCAATAGACCAACATAGCTACTGTAGTAGGTCAAAGCTGTGTGCTGGAAAACCTTGGTAGAGCATGGGTGGAGTAGACATTGTGGTGTTCATGTGAATTTCCGTTCTTTTTCAGCTACAGACCAATGCCTACTTCTCACTTAAAACATAGTTTATTTTGTATTTTCTTCTTCTTCTTACATTATTTTGTTCACTTTCTAAGATTAAAAATAATATATAGATATCTCTAAATACCAAAAACATGTCTCTACAACTTTACACATCACTACAAGGACAAGCCAATTTGCTAACCCCAAGTACTTTAAACAATGCATAAACATACAATTTTGCAGTATAAAGGACTTGCATTATGTTTTATCAATATAAGCAAAAACATGTATGATGTGTAACTATTTGTCATTTTAAAGTGTTTTTCATGGTTGCAAAGTCAAGGGACACAAATGCCACCGCAATTCAAGAATGACCCAAATAGGAAACCTTATTCAGTTCAGCAAAGTGCTTTTTCTTCATATTTGCTTCCAGGTTGGATTAGGCAGATGGCCTCTATATAAGGGCATTCTGTCCGGGGTTTCCTTGTATAACAGTAAACACTACAGTGTTCATTTTACTGGAGATTCTCCTTCAAAAGTTATTGGCAACATGAACAATGGTCTGTCAATTGATGGTGACTGTTAGGGCTTCTGACAGAAGTTGTAAAGCATCGTGATTGATTGGCGATATGAGATGTGTGCAGTCATGGTATATTCTCTCACTGCATGCACACACTACATGCAGTTGTGTGTCACAGATAGGTTATTCCACACAACCAAATTAATGTGTAGTAAATCATTTGTCCGGACCCGTGATGAGTCTCGAATGACGACCTTTACGCCTATTTGACTTTTACTCTTATTTATGTAAATCACATCTGTATTCTTCTGATGTTCAGGGTGTCATATTAATCAAAGGTCATGATGGTACTGTTTATTTGAGTCAAAAACATTTCGTTTTTCATTTTACCGATAATTTTACAGTATTAAAACACGTTTTCTGTTCATGCTCCAATGATTGTAACTGAGTCCTTTTTCCGTTCTTTTTGTTTCTTCAGAAAAAAGAAAAAAGTGACCAGCTTCCAGACCAATATGCCATTTATTCAGTCAGAGGTAAGTTGTGTGCTTATGTTGGCATTTTATATTTTATGAATTCCAGTATGCATTGCATTTACTGACATATTGTTCGTGCCATTCATATGTAAAATATCAAGCAAATATATTAAATTGTTGTGAAGCCTTTCCACAAAAGAGTTCATGATATTTGTGACACACTTGTATGGATATTTGAACACACAGTCCATTTCACAATACGTTTTTTCATACTCATTCATCCAAGTTGAGTACTGGTTTATGCTCAGAGCAAGTAATATCCCTATGGTACTGAATACGAGTGAGAAAAAATACCCTTTAACTATGGCCGAAATGATTTTCTTCTCATTCATCATATACATGGCATGAAAGGCCCTTCAAAGCAGCTCCAATAGCAGTGCGTTTTTGACATGGAAAAATTCAAAGTCCCAAAGACCGTGTGTGGAGAATCTGCTATTGTGATGTGAGGAGGGCAGAGGGGATGTCTGCGTGTGATCTCAGCTGCCATTGTGATGACGGGTGCCTGTGAAGTGCACCACTGGCCAGTTACACATTAGCTTTGATTGCCAGTTTGCTCTGTTCGCGGTCCGCTTTGAACCGCATCTCGAGATGAAAGACAACGTTGTCCAGTGTGTCCATCCACTGTGTCTACGGTTACAGCTCTTTATTGGCTCCAGGCGCCATCAAGGGCCTTCAAGACTTTAGCTACCATGCTGCGATGAGCGTTATGTATAATTTATCATACAATGCATCTCCGACAGCAGCCCCATCTATGTTCCTTCATTTTCATTTAATGCCTTTTTTTTGTTTTTCTGTTGACAGACTGTATGGTAAACCTATTGTAACAACGTATGGCTTGGTTGTGTTGTTGGATGCACTTTGATATGGGTGGAACCTGTGGTTCTGAATGTATCAGCATCTCTGTTCTCTCTTGCCATATACAGAATTCTAAGAGCCAGAGTCAGAGAGTCCCGTAGTAGCAGGAGCGGTGGAGGACAGCGCACCCCTCTCCGTTGCGAGACCCCTACGTACGAGATGAAAAGTGTTATAAACCAAATAAAAATGTTTGCGTCTTGACAGCCCCACCGTGGATATATGACCTCTTATTCCAGGGACTATATTGCATAATTATGTATGGTCTATGAATATTGTATGGTGCCTCACACTGAGCGCATGGTAAGATGCATAATTGCAGAGTTTAATTATTAAGAAGCAAAGGTCCTTGGCGGGTTACACAGAAGCACTTTTGATCAATTATTTTTCTGATGAATTATTTTGGGGCTGGTGCCTCAGCAGGCCTAGTGGACAGTGTAACCGCTCTTGAGAGAGACTTATCCTCCCGTGGAGAGGAATTACTATGCTGATTAAAATCCGGTGGAATCAACTAAAAACATAATGATATTGGAGTGGTCGAGGGGATCAAACAAATTTCATTCCTCTCAGTCTATTAAAATATAGAGGCGCTGTGATGGGGAGAATAAGAGCTGCTGGTATTGACCCTCAGGGCACTGGTTTAATGTTTCCATGTAACACGAGGGAGAGATAGAAAACAATGGTGTTTGCCTGAGTGCAGAGTAACCTACACTGAGTGTACAACACATTAAGAGCACCTTCCTAATATTGAGTTGCACCCCCCTTTTGCCCTCAGAACAGTCTCAATTCGTCGGGGCATGGACTCTACAAGGTGTCAAAATCGTTCCACATGGATGCTGGCCCATGTTGACTCCAGTGCTTCCCACAGTTGTGTCAAGTTGGGTGGTGGACCATTCTTGATACACACGGGAAACTGTTGAGTGAAAAACCCAGCAGCGTTGCAGTTCTTGACAAACTGGTGCACCTGGCACCTACTACCATACCCCGTTCAAAGGCACTTAAAACTTTTGTCTTTGCCATTCACCCTCTGAATGGCACATATACATAATCCATGTCTCAGTTGTCTCAAGGATTAAAAATAATTTTTTTACCTGTCTCGTCCCCTTCATCTACACAGACTGAAGTAGGTTTAACAAGTGACATCAATAAGGGATCATAGCTTTCACCTGGTCAGTCTACGTCATGGAAAGAGCAGGTGTTCGTAATGTTTTGTACACTCAGTGTATGTTGTAAATATAATGTATTTCCTGACACAGTCCTGAGCGATACTTAGCAATCAAGGAGAGAGAAAGGAAACCACCTTAGAGCAGTTTTCCAACACTAATGTGGTAAAAGCTGTAGATTATATCTGCACATGAAATGAAGACTCCAGTGGAGGCTCTCTGATTGTTAAATTGACTCATTGCAAGTAATTTTGTACTGACTTACACTATTTCTCGCCCCAAATTACTGTGCAAGGGTTGTTCTATTCCTTATTTCCGTAGTGATTGGAGGTAAGGTATTACTTATTTTCAAGTCTTTTCACTTTTTGGTGAACCGGAAGAGGCCATCTAAAGTCCCTTTTTAACATCCATTTGCCTTTTCACTATGTCATAAAATAAAAAATAAATAGAAGCCACATTGAACTATAATGGAGGTCAAATTTCAGACAACATTTGTTTTGAGAGCCCCTTTTTTCACAGTTAGCTCATGTTGCAACTTTAAATGCTATCTCCGATGACTATAAAATAACAATCATGTTGACAGCTGACCCGTAATACTCAGTGCCACACAGTCTATCCACAACAATCTACTTCAAGCTACTGCACTGTGAACAGTAGCTTGGCTCGACAATAGCTTCAAACTCTGAGTAATGGATCAAAGAGCTCCTGCAAAATGCATTGCGGTCTCGCACTTATGAAATCCAGTCAAGCTGCTTTTTGCAAGACCAGCACAACTAGCTGAATAATTGATCAGGATAAATGGGAGGATTACTTTGAGTGAGTGTCAAGCAGTGTTTGGTGTGGCTAACTCTCCTATACCCTGTTTGTCAATGACGTGTCAGTCTTCTTATAGTCTACATGGTACCTAGACATGCAAGACATCACCTACTGTTGCTATCCACTTCCTTTGTGTTTTTGGACAACCAACTATTCTGTGATGGGCTCAAGGTCTTTTTTGAGTTGATCCAGTAAGTCAAGGAACTACTCCGTAGGGCACAGTTTGAAGACATACTGACAGAATGTTTGGTTGTTGTGGTTTTCAGGTTTGACCTCTTAACACTGCCTCCTTCTCACAAATGATCCCAAAAATATAAAAATTAAATAAAGTTGCTTCAACACAGTGGCGGGTCATTTTGACCCTAGGACAACGGGAGGGTTAAACAGATCACTGGGTGACTGATTCACTCTGTTTTCTCATCAATACATGGCCGCCCGCGGGAAGATGTTTTGGATTTGTGGTGCTGTCGTCAAGTTTTTTTCTCTGCTCATACAGGAGTAATAAAGGCCTAGTTCTCTCATTTTGTGGATTTCTTTGTATATATATTTTTGTATATACACTACCTGTCAAAAGTTTGGACACACCTACTCATTTTTAAAATTTTAAAATGTAACCTTTATTTAACCAGGTAAGCCAGTTGAGAACAAGTTCTCATTTACAACTGCGACCTGGCCAAGATAAAGCAAAGCAGTGCGATAAAAACAACAACACAGAGTTACATATGGGGTAAAACAAAACATAAAGCCCCAATATTTTTTTGGGGGGGGCTAAAGGGGTGGTCGGGGAGCGAGAGAGAAGAGCCCCGACCACTGCACCCGGTGGGTTTCCAGATTGATTCCCTACGACCATGGGAAGAAGAGTGGGAACTGTATTATATTGAGGAGTCGGAGGATGACGACGACGATGAGTTTCTGTTCCCTAATTCGTGGGGGTCCTCACTGGAGGAGGAGTGCCGAGAGAGAGAGAGGGATCGGATCCGCAGGGTAAGAGAGGAGGCCACCACATTACGGGGCCTTATAGCTAGAATAGAGCGGGAGATATCCATTCAAGAGGAGGCACTGCAGGAGGCTCGTAGGGAGAAGGAGGAAGTAGAGGTACGGAAAGAGGAGCTGGTTAGGCAATATAAGGAGCGGGGGTTAATAGAGGAACCCAGGAATGCGGAGAAACGCACTGTATAGCCAGTGCGCATGCACAGCCCAGTGCGTTCTGTGCCATTTTTGTATATACACTACCTGTCCAAAGTTTGGACACACCTACTCATTTAAAAAAAAATTTAATGTAACCTTTATTTAACCAAGTAAGCCAGTTGAGAACAAGTTCTCATTTACAACTGCGACCTGGCCAAGATAAAGCAAAGCAGTGCGATAAAAACAACAACACAGAGTTACATATGGGGTAAAACAAAACATAAAGTCAAAAATACAACAGAAAATATATATACAGTGTGTGCGAATGTAGTAAGTTATGGAGGTAAGGCAATAAATAGGCCATAGTGCAAAATAGTTACAATTTCGTATTAACACTGGAATGATAGTTGTGCAGAAGATGATGTGCAAATAGAGATACTGGGGTGCAAATTAGCAAAATAAATAACAATATGGGGATGAGGTAGTTGGGTGGGCTAATTTCAGAATGGCTGTGTACAGGTGCAGTGATCAGTAAGCTTCTCTGACAACTGATGCTTAAAGTTAGTGAGGGAGATAAGAGTCTTCAGCTTCAGAGATTTTTGCAGTTCGTTCCAGTCATTGGCAGCAGAGAACTGGAAGGAATGGCGGCCAAAGGAGGTATTGGCTTTGGGGATGACCAGTGAGATATACCTGCTGGAGCGCAGACTACGGGTGGGTGTTGCTATGGTGACCAGTGAGCTAAGATAAGACGGGGATTTAAAGGGTTTTTCTTTATTTTTACTATTTTTTACATTGTAGAATAATAGTGAAGACATCAAAACTATGAAATAACACATATGGAATCAAGTAGTATCCAAACAATTTTAAACAAATCAAAATATATTTTATATGTGTCACGCCCTGACTCAGGGGACTCTTATATGTTGAGTCAGGGTGTGGAGTTCTATGTTGTATTTTCTATGTTTCAGTCTAGGTGTTGTATATCTATGTTTGGCCGGGTGTGATTCCCAATCAGAGACAGCTGTCGCTCGCAGCCTATTGGCACTCGTTAGTTGTGGAATCTTGTTCCGTGTATAGGTTTGTTGTGTGTTCAACCTTAGGACTTCACGTTTTGATTGGTTTATTGTTTTGTCGTGTGTTTATCAGTTCATAAACATGTATACATTTCACGCTGCGCCTTGGTCTGACCCGTCCTTAAACGAACGTGACAGAAGATCCCACCAAACACGGACCAAGCAGCGTGCCCAGGAGGACCGAGCACCCTGGACACAGGTGGGGAAGATTTGGTCTTGGGAGGAGATATTTGCGGGGAAAGGACCATGGGCGAAGGTAGATGCCCAGGCAGGAGAGGAGCAACGGCAACACAGAAGCCGGCCGAGGAGGAAGCCCGAGAAGCAGCCCCAATATTTTTTTTTGGGGGGGGGCTAAAGGGGTGGTTGGGGAGCGAGAGAGAAGAGCCCCGACCACTGCACCCGGTGGGTTTCCAGATTGATTCCCTACGACCATGGGAAGAAGAGTGGGAACTGTATTATATTGAGGAGTCGGAGGATGACGACGACGATGAGTTTCTGTTCCCTAATTCGTGGGGGTCCTCACTGGAGGAGGAGTGCCGAGAGAGAGAGAGGGATCGGATCCGCAGGGTAAGAGAGGAGGCCACCACATTACGGGGCCTTATAGCTAGAATAGAGCGGGAGAGATCCATTCAAGAGGAGGCACTGCAGGAGGCTCGTAGGGAGAAGGAGGAAGTAGAGGTACGGAAAGAGGAGCTGGTTAGGCAATATAAGGAGCGGGGGTTAATAGAGGAACCCAGGAATGCGGAGAAACGCACTGTATCGCCAGTGCGCATGCACAGCCCAGTGCGTTCTGTGCCAGCGCCCCACAGGTGTCGTGCAAAAGTGGGCAGCCAGGACGGGTTGGGCCAGCTCTCCGCTCCAGACCTCCTGTCCGCCTTCACAGTCCGGTCCGGCCCGTTCCTGTTCCTCGCACCAAGCCAGTAGTGTGTGTCCCCAGTCCGGCCCGTTCCTGCTCCTCGCACCAAGCCAGTGGTGTGTGTCCCCAGTCCGGTCCGGCCCATTCCAGCTCCCCGCACCAAGCCAGTGGTGTGTGTCCCCAGTCCGGTCCGGCCCATTCCAGCTCCCCGCACCAAGCCAGTGGTACGTGTTCCCAGTCCGGCCGGCCCGTTCCTGCTCCCCTCACCAAGCCAGTGGTGCGTGTTCCCATTCCAGCCCGGCCCGTTCCTGCTCCTAGCACCAAGCCAGTGGTGCGTGTCGCCAGTCTGGCCCGGCCCGTTCCTGCTCCTCGCACCAAGCCAGTGGTGCGTGTTCCCAGTCCGGCCCGGCCCGTTCCTGCTCCTCGCACCAAGCCAGTGGTGCGTGTCGCCAGTCTGGCCCGGCCTGTTCCTGCTCCTCGCACCAAGCCAGTGGTGCGTGTCGCCAGTCCGGCCCGGCCTGGTCCTGCTCCTCGCACCAAACCAGTGGTGCGTGTCGCCAGTCCGGCCCGGCCCGTTCCTGCTCCTCCACCAAGCCAGTGGTGTGTGTTCCTAGTCCAGTCCGGCCCGTGCCTGCTCCTCGCACCAGACCAGTGGTGCGTGTGTCCAGTCCGGCCCGTACCCGTTCCACCGGTGCCCTATCCGGCACCGGTCAGCTGCTCCACTCCGGAGCCAGAGCAGTCCGCTCCACCGGTGCCCGATCCAGCTCCGGTCAGCTGCTCCACTTCGGAGCCAGAGCAGTCCGCTCCACCGGGGTCCGGTCCAGCTCCGGTCAGCGGATCCACTCCGGAGCCAGAGCAGTCCGCTCCACCGGTGCCTGATCCAGCTCCGGTCAGCTGCTCCGCTCCGGAGCCAGAGCAGTCCGCTCTACCGGGGTCCAGTCCGGCTCCGGTCAGTGGCTCCACTCCGGAGCCAGAGCGGTCCGCTCCACCGGTGCCCAGTCCAGCTCCGGTCAGCGGCTCCACTCCGGAGCCAGAGCAGTCCGCTCCACCGGTGCCCAGGCCAGCTCCGGTCAGCGGCTCCAGTCCGGAGCCTGAGTAGTCCGCTCCACCGGTGCCCGGTCCAGCTCCGGTAAGCGGCCCCAGTCCAGACCCAGACGTCAGCCCCTCTCCAGGTTCGGGGTCTCCCACACCAGGGTCCAGACAGGGCTTGGAGTATCGTGGGAGGAAGAAGAGGGGAAGCAGCGCACTGAAGTCCAGACCGGACCAGGGGCGCAACAGGGAGGCGGAGAGTATGTGGTCGTCACGCCCGGAGCCGGATCCGCCTCCGAGGCGGAATGTCCACCCGGCCCCTACCCTGTTATGTAAAGGTTGTGCGGTCGGAGTCCGCACCTTTGGGGGGGGTACTGTCACACCCTGACGTATGGGACTCTAGTATGTTGAGTCAGGGTGTGGAGTTCTATGTTGTATTTTCTATGTTTCAGTCTAGGTGTTGTATATCTATGTTTGGCCGGGTGTGATTCCCAATCAGAGACAGCTGTCGCTCGTTGTCTCTGATTGGGAATCATACTTAGGCAGCCTATTGGCACTCGTTAGTTGTGAGATCTTGTTCCGTGTATAGGTTTGTTGTGTGTTCAACCTTAGTACTTCACGTTTCGTTTGGTTTATTGTTTTGTCGTGTGTTTATCAGTTAATAAACATGTATGCATTTCACGCTGCGCCTTGGTCTGACCTGTCCTTAAACGAACGTGACAATATGTGAGAGTCTTCAAATAGCCACCCTTTGCCTTGATGACAGCTTTGCACACGCTTGGCATTCTCTCAACCAGCTTCATGAGATAGTCACCTGGAATGAATTTCAATTAACAGGTGTGCCTTCTTAAAAGTTAATTAGTGGAATTTCTTTCCTTCCTAATGCGTTTCAGCCAATCAATTGTGTTTATTTATTTTTTATTATCAGGGGGTGCGCACACTCCACTGGCTTCCAGTTGAAGCTCGCATCTACTACAAAACCATGGTGCTTGCCTACGGAGCTGTGAGGGGAACGGCACCTCCTTACCTTCAGGCTCTGATCAGACCCTACACCCAAACGAGGGCACTACGTTCATCCACCTCCGGCCTGCTAGCTCCCCTACCTCTACGGAAGCACAGTTCCCCCTCAGCCCAGTCAAAGCTATTCGCTGCTCTGGCACCCCAATGGTGGAACAAGCTCCCCCACGACGCCAGGACAGCAGAGTCACTGACCACCTTCCGGAGACACTTGAAACCTTGAATCCTTCTACCCCCCCCCCCCATAAAAAAAAAGAAGGAAAAAAAGGGTGGTTGTCCCACTGGCTATCCCAAGTTGAATGCACCAATTTGTAAGTCACTCTGGATAAGAGCATCTGCTAAATGACTTAAATGTAAAATGTAAATGTGCTGCAGCACCCTCAGCACCCCTATTTTCCGCTGCTATGCATCACTATCCTACTCTCTCTGGCTTCAGTGAATGCTTAGGTCCACTAACTAGCAGCGGTGACATTTTAGAAAGCAACAAAGGATAATTATGGATCAAGATATAGTTGTTGTACATGCATGCATGGTTGGGAAATAACTGCTTTACCAGCAGATTTACAGATACTTCTGAAATACTGGATGATTACTTATTGGATTACTTTTAAATTCAGAAAGGATCTTTTGAAAAAAATACGTTATCACACATTTCTGTTTTCTCAATGACATTCAAATCAGCATTGAAAAAAGGCACAAGTTTAAGTTTGTTCCACATGAGGGAGTCTTCTTCTAATGGCTTTTAAGGGGAAAGTAATCCAAAAGTAATCAGATAACATTATTGAGTTTGCGTAATCCAAAAATTACGTTACTGATTACAATTTTGGACAGGTAACTAGTGTAAGGGATTACATTTAGAAAGTAACCTACTCAACCCCGCATGTGTATCTGTGTGTGTGTGTGTGTATTTGTAAGAGAGAGTGTTTGAACCGGTGTGCTGCCTGTGTACCAGCAGCTAAAGTGGTCCTCCTAGCAGACGCTCCTACAGTCACGATTTTACAGTAGCTCTCTGAAGGGCCTAAAGTGGTCCTCCTAGCAGACCCTCTTACAGTCACGATTTTACAGTAGCTCTCTGAAGGGCCTAAAGTGGTCCTCCTAGCAGACCCTCTTACAGTCACGATTTTACAGTAGCTCTCTGAAGGGCCTAAAGTGGTCCTCCTAGCAGACCCTCTTATAGTCACGATTTTACAGTAGCTCTCTGAAGGGCCTAAAATGGTCCTCCTAGCAGGCGGTATTACGGTCTTACAGTCCCAGTCAACTGACATGATCCTGATCCACCAGGAGCTCTTCTTTTTTTCCATTGCTCTCTTTCGTCCGGCGAGCTACCGCTATTGGCTGGAGGCTCAGCTAAAAGCCCCCAGTGTGATAAGATGTGAGTCTGAGAGAGAGACAGAGACAGAAAGAGACAGTATCATTGGGCCACTGATTATTCTGTGATGAGGAAATGGTCTAAAAATAAAACCAAATGGAAAAAGGCTAGATGATATCATCCCCAGATTGCTGACTACAGCGACGGTAGAGTCCAGGGAGGGAGGTGTCTGGGGAGACGGCAACTTCTCTGCCTCCTCAAATAACTTGACCTTACAGAAGTAGAATATGGTAGAAGTAATAACTGGTGCTAGTACGGCTAGTTAGTAGCATTGGGAATCGTGGGAGGTAGTATTGTAATAAATATAATCAGATTCCACCTATCCATAGAAAGTGTTTTGACAGAGGTAGAGCAGAAGGTGACAAATATACATTACAATAAATACATGAGACAGTAACCTTCCCAAGTTTATGATAAACCTTTTGAAGTTCCACCTGTAGCAAGCCAGGGCCATGTTCAGAACGAAAACGGCCATCAAGTTCAAACAGGTGAGGTTCGAGAAACGTTTGCCTTTAGGGTTCTTAGATGGTAACTCTCCTGAGTGGCGCAGTGGTCTAAGGCACTGCATTGCAGTGCTAGCTGTGCCACTAGAGATCCTGGTTCGAATCCAGGCTCTGTCGTAGCCGGCCGCGACCGGGAGACCCATGGGGCGGCGCACAATTCGTCCAGGGTAGGGGAGGGAATGGCCGGCAGGGATGTAGCTCAGTTGGTAGAGCATGGCGTTTGCAACGCCAGGGTTGTGGGTTCGATTCCCACGGGGGGCCAGTATGAAAAAAATAATAATAATGTATGCACTAACTGTAAGTCGCTCTGGATAAGAGCGTCTGCTAAAATGTAAATGTACAAATGTGAATTTTGCCTGGAGAGTGGCGGTCTTGCAGGCGTAGATATTCACAAGCGTGCCCCCCCCCCCCCCCCCCCCCCCCCTAATGATGTCTGCAGAGGGAGCCACTGGTCCAAGCAAGGCAACAGTAAACATGTATTCCCCTACGAATGATGCAGCGCCCCCCTTGGGCCAATCAGTGTAATTTCGTAAATACTGGACGTATCATTGACCCAAGTTTAATCAAAATCGGGCCAGTGGTGTCTGAGATGTTGCGTGGATTAGCTAGACTCATATCCCTGACCATGTGTGCCACATTTCAGCACTCTGAGTCAAACAGATCAAGAGATATAAACATGTGCCACCATGGGTTAGCTGACAACGTCACGAAAACGATGCACACGCTTCAATGGGGCAGAAGTCTCTTAGTTGTTGTGATTTTGGATGGCCAGATAGCTACCAACAATGACAAGAAACTGCCATGTGGGGAATCATAAGTGACTTGTTTCAGCTACAGTGGCTTGTGAAAGTATTCACCCCCATTGGCATTTTTCCTTTTTTGTTGCCTTACAACCTGGAATTAAAATTGATTTTTGGGGGGTTTGTATCATTTGATTTACACAACATGCCTACCACTTTGAAGATGCAACATTTTTTTTTTTTGTGAAACAAACAAGAAATAAGACAGAAAAACAGACAACTTGAGCGTGCATAACTATTCACCACCCCAAAGTCAATACTTTGTAGAGCCACCTTTTGCATCAATTACAGCTGCAAGTCTCTTGGGGTATGTCCCTATAAGCTTGGCACATCTAGCCACTGGGATTTTTGCCCATTCTTCAAGGCAATACTGCTCCAGCTCCTTCAAGTTGGATGGGTTCTGCTGGTGTACAGCAATCTTTAAGTCATACCACAGATTCTCAATTGGATTGAGGTCTGGGCTTTGACTAGGCCATTTCAAGACATTTAAATGTTTCCCCTTAAACCACTCGAGTTTTGCTTTAGCAGTATGCTTAGGGTCATTGTCCTGCTGGAAGGTGAACCTCCGTCCCAGTCTCAAATCTCTGGAAGACTGAAACAGGTTTCCCTCAAGAATTTCCCTGTATTTAGCGCCATCCATCATTCCTTCAATTCTGACCAGTTTCCCAGTACCTGCCGATGAAAAACATCGATGGTGTTCTCGGGGTGATGAGAGGTGTTGGGTTTGCGCCAGACATAGTGTTTTCCTTGATGGCCAAAAAGCTCAATTTTAGTCTCATCTGACCAGAGTACCTTCTTCCATATGTTTGGGGAGTCTCCCACATGCCTTTTGGCGAACACCAAACGTGTTTGCTTCTTTTTTTCTTTAAGCAATGGCTTTTTTCTGGCCACTCTTCGGTAAAGCCCAGCTCTGTGGAGTGTACGGCTTAAAGTGGTCCTATGGACAGATACTCCAATCTCCGCTGTGGAGCTTTGCAGCTCCTTCAGGGTTATCTTTGGTATCTTTGTTGCCTCTCTGATTAATGCCCTCCTTGCCTGGTCCGTGAGTTTTGGTGGGTGGCCCTCTCTTGGCAGGTTTGTTGTGGTGCCATATTCTTTCAATTTTTTAAATAATGGATTTAATGGTGCTCCATGGGATGTTCAAAGTCTCAGATATTTTTTTATAGCCCAACCCTGATCTGTACTTCTCCACAACTTTGTCCCTGACCTGTTTGGAGAGCTCCTTGGTCTTCATGGTGCCGCTTGCTTGGTGGTGCCCCTTGCTTAGTGGTGTTGCAGACTCTGGGGCCTTTCAGAACAGGTGTATATATACTGAAATCATGTAACAGATCATGTGACACTTAAATTGCATACAGGTGGACTTTATTTAACTAATTATGTGACTTCTGAAGGTAATTGGTTGCACCAGATCGTATTTAGGGGCTTCATAGCAAAGGGGGTGAATACATATGTACACACCACTTTTCCGTTATTTATTTTTTTAGACTTTTTGTAAACAAGTTATTTTTTTCATTTCACTTCACCAATTTGGACTAATTTGTGTATGTCCATTACATGAAATCCAAATAAAAATCCATTTAAATTACAGGTTGTAATGCAACAAAATAGGAAAAACGCCAAGAGGGATGAATACTTTTGCAAGGCACTGTATATAGTTTAATCTTGTTCTTGGTACCATGTCTTGTTTTGAGGTGTTTTGACTGATTTCATGTAAATACTTATGTGGCTAAAATTCGCTAGCTTGCTAACCAACAACAGTAACAATGTATTTGAGAGACAACAAGTGCTCATTGTGCAAATGTATTTATGTTTTCAATAAACATTGGAGACGAAATGTAGTTTACATGTTGTCAACAATTTAAGCCAACCTCGTCTGCTTTGTCCCATAGTTGTGCACGCATCGGTTTTGTTGCTATACAACCAACCCGTCTATATGTTGAGTGTTGACATTTTGTTTATCAGTTCTGTCTGCGATATCGCATGACTAACGTACGAACAAACGTACAAACGAACGGACGGACGGATAGTCCCCTCCCCTATTTAATTGTGGGGGACAATTCAAGTCTGCAGAGGGAGCCACTGGTCCAAAAGACCTGTCTGTAAACAATTGTAGGAAAAATTACTTGTGTCATGCACAAAGTAGATGTCCTAACCGACTTGCCAAAACTATAGTTTGTTAACAAGAAATTTGTGGAGTGGTTGAAAAACGAGTTTTAATGACTCCAACCTAAGTGTATGTAAACTTCCGACTTCAACTGTATGTAATGCCAGAGAAAAAAGAAGCAGCAGCAATGACTTCAGCAGCTTTTTACATTGCTGAATTTTGCAGTTGTACTGTACTGTCCTCCCAGAGCTCTTAACTGCACTGATAGTGCTCCTCCTCTCTCTCTCTCCCTGAGAAGGGCACTTTTTGTGCTGATTTAAAGATTTAGAATTTTTTGCCACAAGGCTTAAAAGATAAAAGTGTTAATCTTTTTTATATTTCAGATGGGTAGATTTGTTTGTGGTATTTTCAATATATCACTCTGAATTATGTGAAAAATGACCAACAAGGCATTGTAACAGTGTGTTCATAACTTTTATCTTTGATCCTGTGGTGCGGACATCACCATGTGAACTAGAGGAGGCTGGTGGGAGGAGCTATAGGAGGACGGGCTCATTGTAATGGCTGGAATGGTATTAATGGAAGGGTATCAAACACATCAAACGTATGGAAACCACATGTTTGACTCCGTTCCATTTATTCCAGTCCAGCCACTTCAATGAGCCCGTCCTCCTATAGCCTCCTCTTTGAACTTTCCCTAACTGAATATCCCAGGCAAACTTCAGTCTTTTCATGTTGTTTTATTTTTCTCTCCAGCCCACCAACGGCTGTATAAATTCAAAACAACATCAACGCAAACTCTGCCTTTGCATTAAAGAAAGCAAACAAGTAGAAGAAACACAGCCACGCTATTCCCCAAACACCATGTTAACGGGATGGCAAACACCATTGCCTGGAGTGTGTTCTTGTGTGGAAGCTTGAGATCAGTACACTGGCCCTCCAACCAGCCTTGGGATCGAGGCTGAACTGAAAAAAAAAGTCTGAAATAATTAAGTCTGCTCTTCCTTTTCCTGTCAGAGTGAGACATAGCTCACCTTGCTACCTACAAAGAGGCTGAGCAACCTACTGTCTCAAGCATCACTCTGAACTCATCTTCCCACTCACTCCCTCCCTCCTCCCCTCTCTCTCTCTCCTCTTCTTCCTTTTCCTTCCTTTTTCTCAACTCAGGGCAGGGTATCTCAGAGTTACTGTCCTTAGTAAGATGCATTGATGCCGGTGTTCCAAGGGTAGATGGTTGTTACTGGTCCTCTGTGTATCATCCAGTACACATATAGACTATATTAACATCCAGCCTGCTTGTCAGAGCTGATTGACATTGCCTCATTGACAATGCCTCATAAATTCCAATTCAAATCTTGAATTTGAATTTAATTTGAATTGAAGTATTAAACATAATACAGAATTGCAATTCGAATTTGATAATACAGAATTGCAATTCGAATTTGAATAAAAGGAAATATAATTGAATTCAGTGAAATTCAATGAAATTCAAATGCCTCTTCCATGTTAGGTGTAGTGTATACAAATATACATATGGTACATAAAACATCAAATATTTCGTTGTATAGGCCTACATGCATATAACATATTGCTGTAACAATTGATTTTCAAGACAAACTATTAAAATGAATGATCATATATTAACATCCAGCCTGCTTGTCAGAGCTGATTGACATTGCTGGGCCTGGGGGAGGGCACAGTAGCCTTACTCTAGCACGTCATTGCATCTGTGCAGTGTTCATAACTAACTGCAAGAGTGGTCACTCCTTTTGTGTGGAGATAGTAGAGTTGGCTATAGTAGGTTACAGTATGGGACATGCAGTGCTCAGACACATGATAGTTCACTGATGGATTCTCTTACACATTCAAAATACATGTTTTTGTGCAAAAGGCAGGATGAGAGGTGGATTTAAAATGCTGAGACAAATCGATTTATTTAAGACCTCTAGTACTGAACTGTCCTTGTTATGATATAGAACACATTTTATATTCTATTTGGTGTTGACAACATGTAGAATGTTGCATGATGCCCTCTTAATTATGTGAGCATTTTGACTGATTTTCACCATAGGGGCTAGACTGTTGCCCTGCTCAGCATGCAGTTAACATTTTCACACCCTCCCAATAATCCCTCTGATTGGCAACCATTTTGCATAATGGCGACCCATGTGTTTTTGATAGATTCATTTCATTGAATCACTGTGATAAACTTTTATAACAGCTATCATTTACCTGCAGCAAATGTAGACCTCTTTTGGAGATGACCTAAGGCCTATAAATTATATCCAAAGTCCCCAGCTATATTTCCTTTGTGGGGTGTTTATGTAAATTCAGCCAGCCCCAAGCGGCTATATGATATGCTATGCTCTGTGAAATTGCCATCTTTGTCTAGAATGCCTACCCCCAACCACTACCACCATTACCTTCATTTCAATCTCAGCACGCAATCGGAATATTCTCCCTTAGCTATTCCTAACAGATCTAATGAATGTATTGCCCCAAAGGTGAATGCCATAATTGATAAAAAAAACACAATGTTTTCGCCTAGGCTGGGTGCTGGACGTGTGGAGACATCAAAGTCGTGCAGCACGCCACACCGCGGCTCTATTTCATCCTAGTTAATGAGCAAACGGCGAGAGTGCTTCTGGGTCACCGTGGGAACATGCCCGGCGAGGTCACTTCAAAGGCGTGATAATGAAGGATTAAGTGTAAATCACAGTGATGGTTTAGTCCCTGCGTTACATTTCCCACTGTCGCTGTGTATTTGATTAACAAATCATTGCAATATGATCTGGTAAAATGTGTCCGCTGTCATTTTCCTTGTCCATCTTACTCTACATAAATCCCTAATATCCAGATTACCGGATATACAAAGCGGGCAATGGACCTTTTATAAAGCCCTGATGATAGTGATGAAATATCCTTTAATTACAGCCCTATATCTCTTTGGTGTATTCATATTTTAATGTAATGCTGTGCTTGCTTTCTTAATTGCCTCTTAGGGGGGTGTTGTCAAATGATAGGGACAGGATAGAACAGAAGTGATTTCAAAATGGTGGCCTCCCGCTTTATCCATCCAGTCTGTTTTAGTGCTCCTCTATCCAAGAGGAGGAGTTGTCAGCAGGAGAATATGGATACATTACATATCTTACCCATGGTCCTCTCCTTCAGTGTGTAACCCTGACCATCTCTCACCTTGGCCCTTCCAAAGTCCTTCTCGTTAGGGGGTTGCCCATAAGTGCAGCTGAAGAGATTTATGCACCTGTAGGCCCTCCGAGTGCACTCCACCAGAGAGGCACTCTTGTCAGCACACACTCCAAATGATATGAGGAGGCTATACCCTTGAAGGGGTTTCTTTAAAAAATAGGTGCCTCTCGGGATAATTATTCAGTCAAGTGGTTGTTTATGACACACCTTGATAAAGTGTCCAAAATTATTATGGATTTAAGCATTGGTTATGACTAAGGTCAAAGACGGGGTCAAGGTTTTTCAGAGGGTTCTAAAGATGGTTCTAAAACATTACAGGCGATAATCTTTACATTTACGCCTATAAACCACAGCAACAGCAAATATAATCCAGGATACATACATTAATAAGATCAACAGCATTTCAGTATCCATACAGGCATATTTGATAGTTTTAGTTTCGCAGCGATTAGTGGAGGTTGTGACAGGCAGCTGAGATTGGGCAGTCTCGCTGGCCAGAGTGGGAAATCAGGCTCATTTAGCTGCAAGCTCCGAGGTGGCTCTCATTTCACCTGAGCTCTGTAATGTTTAATTGGCCTCATTATGTAATTAACTTAGCAAATGTAGCTCTTCCCCTCAAGAGCACAGCGTTAAACAGTAGCAGATCAAGAGGCGTCCCAAAGTCACTCCATCATACACACTACAGTGTCAGCATGTAGGCCTACAGATGTAGGATCTTAATTTGATCACTCTTGTTGCTGAGAATGTTCCTGCACAGCAGGAAATACAAACTTGGAGTGTATTCAATGTTTAAAAAGGCTTCTAAAGTTTGTAATTTCCACTTTAAAATGTCAGACTTGATTTGCCCTAACGAAAAAGCTATCAACTCCTAAAAAAATGTCTATTCATTATAATCAACATAATAATTCACATTTCCTGTTGCTGCAGGATTATTTCCCTGCTGTAACAAACTGGCTCAAATTAGGATCCTACATCTGTATATAAGAGCTGCTGCTGGACATTGGACCTGAAGTTTTAGGAACATTTCCAAGGTCTCAGCAATATTGTTTTGGACGTGTAGCTACAGCTCTTTGTTTTACTCTCTATTCCCAACAGCTTAACCCTGTGATAAATGTGTTATGTCAACCAAATAACCGATAACAAACCTAAGGAACTGCAGTACAAGTTGGTGCTTAGGCTAGTTCAATATACCTACTGTAGGAGAGTATGTTCTGTAATGTATTACAGATGTCTTCTGGCCGTATGGAGAGTGTAGTGTATTTGTGTGCGTTGGTTTAGGATGTTTGTTCTACAGTCATCGTAACAAGGACAAACACTACAGTAGTGTCAATGGCACACCATCTTGTCAAGGATCCTTGAAAGGCTGCAGTCTTGTCTGATAATGGTTGCATATCGTTTTTTTTCTCCTTTGGGGAATAAAACAAACGAATGGTAGATTAAAGAAAAAAGGCCACGATATGAATCTGTGTTGTCATCTTTGAATTATCTGTCCTCTGTGAATTCCCAGATGAAATTACAAAGTGCCAATTTAACCAGTTCACTTGTTATTCGCCAGCAAAGTTATTGGGGTGCTTCCTGTTTTAATGACCACTGGCACAGTTCTGTGAAAGCCCAGCGACGGGGGCTGGAGAAGAGCAGCTTTACAAATGGGATCCATCATTTTTCATGCACAGAGTGACATCCCCCCGTCAGCCAGTTTCGCCCCGATAGCTTCTCCCTGGGATCATTCATATCTGCATTAGAGACCTTTGTTAAAGGTCTCATCTAAATGCATTGAAAAATGCCTTGCTCTCCTGTGTACTTCCTGCTGAAAAAGCAATGGGTTGGTTGTGTGTGTTCATGTGTGTGTGTGTGTGTGTGTGTGTGCGTCTGTGTGTGTGTGTGTGCGTCTGTGTGTGTGTGTGTGCTCGCAGTGCTGAAATGTGCAGACTTTGCTCAAAGTTAGCACTGTGGCAAAGCAATATGGTGTCACTGAAGCCTGGCTCAAAACAACATATGGGCTTTTAGAGGACAGGGTTCTCACAGCAGTGCATACAGGTACAATTGAGCAATGTATTGTCAACAATGAATTTAAGGAAAAGGCCTAGACTATTATTTATTTTACAATTGCTCCAACTTTTGCATTTACAGCACAGCAAGTAATGTACCTAGAGTAAATCAAAGTATGAGGGGTAAATTTAGACAAAACATGATAGTATAATGAGGAAAAGTATTTAAAAAAAATAATTCACATGTGAAATAAGAATATGAATATGCTCAGTGTCTTAAATAATATTGGTTTGAGTAGCTACCAATTAACCAAAACACTACAGAAGCACTTCTTTCTATTTGACTAAACCCCATCTCAAAAGTATCTTCTTAAAGTAGCCTATACTTGACAATTACTCTGCCTTTCCCTCTGATCCTAATGAGATATTTTCTGTTACTGCCTTTCTATTTCCCGGAGTAGAATGAGACAGAAGTGATCAAGTGTTCATCTGCGTTTTAAGGTAATAATGTCACTGTCTAGCCACCATTTCCTCTCCTATGTAACAAGTCTATGGCTTAATTTCCCCTCTGATCAAAGCACCCTTGAGCTTCAAGGGGCCTCACTGATGCACTTGATTTGAAATTGCCCCAACCTCTCTGCCCACTAATTTCACAACACTTAGAAGTACCTGTAGCCACTGTAAAATACAGCATAAAACCCCAACCCTGTACTCAGACAATCCAATAAAACAGTTATATATAGGATACAAATGTATGTCGAACGTTTCATTAGGATGAACTAGGTAGTTAGGCTATATGTTCTGGCACACTTGGAAGATATATTAAGAATAGTAATTAACAAACCTGATAATTCAGAGTATCCTGAAATGGACTAATAATGTGGTGCTGGAGGACATCCCTGCATTAGGGTTACATAGGGACCCCATGAGGGACCTCTTCAATAAATCCTTAACATATAGTTGTGCCATTTGGCCATGTTATCCCTCTCACAACAATATTGAAATCCACTTTCAAATGACATTGGAGTTAGTATTTTATCTTGACCGTATTCATATTATCACAATGGTTACTCGTTACATGGATGGTAGTTTGTCCGCAAATGTTAACTACGTTTCCAATTTCACTTGAGCCATCTGTCATTGACAGTCACATCTTTGAAGGAAACTTGAGAATTCGACAAAAGCTGTTATCAGAGTTAGTGAAATGCTGTTGGTTTTTCTGTTATAAAAATGAAGAGATTAGCGTCAATGGTTACCAACAATAATCATCTGTTTTATAGACAATAAATGTAAGATTAAAAATATAAAAATAAATGCAAAACTTGAACATGCTTCAAAAGAAAGGATAAACTATGTTATTTTCTCCCCCCCTTTCTATTTTCAATATACTTATCAGCACTCTGCTACTTTATCATGTGAGGCGGAAATATATATATATATTATTTTGCCACAATTCCAACAGGGAACAGAGAACATCCAAACACCAAAACGTGGAGAGAGGTTGGATGAGAAATCAGTGCAAGGGTCACTGACAAAAGAAATTGGGTTTTATCCAGAGCGTGTGCCTCAATACACAACTCTCCCAACAGCTCTGTACTAAAGGTAAGGGGACAGGCTTACAGCCATGTCCAACCCCACATTATTCCTCATAAATCTCCAAACTAGCCCAGACCACTGCCTCTGACAGCATGACTGATGAGTTTTCCATCGTGAATGTCAAGAGAAATGGTCTCCCGCACCTCATCTCCCCCATTTCTCATTGTGTGTGAGACTTTGGGTTTTATGGAGAAATACAGCCGTTATGATGAGCATTACTCGGCGATAATGAAGGTTATGTTGATGTTGCTGTCAGGTTTTTACCAGCAGGCTGGGCCCTGTGTGGAGACGTTTTCCATTCAGGCATTTCCTCTGTCCATGTGTCTTTATCTGAGCCCATATAAGCATATTTATACATATTTCTATATTTACATTGTGTCGACATGGTGATTGCCTTATCTAGCACCGCCTTCACTCATGAATAGAAATGTCAAGAGTTAATCAAGTCAAATAGCACCTTTATCAATGCTATTCCTGTAGGAGAAATTGCGTATTCAAAGCATTTCACCCCTGTTTTCCTATGTTCTGGATCCTTGCAAGTTTTGCTCAAGTTTGCTTTGCATCAATCCTACATCTTCGTTGTCCATCATGTAGCTAGCTAGTCTGTGTAGATTATTATGCTGTTTTTCATTCATGTTTTTTAAGTACATTTAACCTGAGCTAAACAAGTGATGTACATTTGAGATGAAATAAGATTAACTGAGATGAACATCTCTTGATTAAAGATTTACCCAGCACAACACAGTAGCTTAACCCATGTTTTGAATATTCCACTGATTTCACGACAACATGATCAAAGGTAGTGCTCTCAGGAGGGCTGTAGTCTTCGGAGGCTAATGTACAGATTTGACTTATTCCCCAGCACCCTTTGCACACAACAGCCTGCCAGCGGAGCCTACGGATAATGAGAGCTGAGCCAGGTTTTAGCAATGGCTATTAGCCCCAGCAATTGCATATCTATGAAAGCTTTCGTCAGGTGGTTATATGCAAGGACTTGACAGCTTTCCTTTGAGATTAGTCTCAGATACCCTTGTAGATGGCAGTCTGCACAGATCAGTTTTTTCCTGCTGTGTCCCCTCCTCTCTGAAAGAATGTCCCCCTCAGCTCTTAGGTTCTTCTTCTGGGGCCCTGTTACACAACTGATAGGAATCAGGGTAAAAGCGTTTGTTTACTGTGAAAAGAGAGAGAGAGAGAAAGCGAGACAGAAAGAGATTGAAAGAGTGAGAGGGAGTGCAGCTCAGCGCTGTGGTAAATGTCAAGGATGATGAGGTCGGTCAGGCTGGCAGCGCTGTTGCTATTAAGGCAGCAGTTGTCTTCGCATGGCATCATCACAAACTCTGAGAACCGCAGTGAGACCCAGTAATGCATGCTTCAGAGACTTGCTCCTCTCCGAGTCCCGCTGTGTTTCACCTGGAAATTAGATTCACATGTTATCTTTGAGAACATCCTCCCTCATCACCCTGAAGCCAGCGTCGGAGTAGGTAAGGGTCAGGTGCCCCACTGTGCTGCTGTTAAAGCAATGAGCAATGGACTCAGGCATTAGAATGTTGTACAAAACGTTTTACTTTGTGGCTAGACAAGGGCTTTTGAAACGATGAACTCGACAAAACATTCAGAAAATACACTTTCTTTGTTTTTCATGTTCGTATGGCAGCTATGGCACTATCTTCTAAACAATGGGCCTAGAGTTGCCTACAATATTGTGCAACTTCAACATGATCTACATTTTGCGGTCAGTAAACATAAAACTACAAGTTACTTTCAAAGAAAGGATACAGAAAACTCTGAAGAAGAAGTGTTTATCCTCACTATGGCACATAAACATGCTGGCACCTTTTCATAAGGTAGATGCTAGAGCGAGGCTTTATCTGTTTACTGAGCCTACGTAGGATTCTTTCATGAGCTGTGTGCTGGCTGGCCTTTCGTATGTGTGCCTCTCATTGAACACTTAATCAATAGCTGTCATCTCCAAGTCATCCTTCAAAGTAGCCCCCGTTCTCAGCCTGCCCCATAATACGTCTCCATATAGAGCTATTTGAATTTGTATTACCCTTTAAGAGGTCCTTCTTTACAATCAGACGACTTAAAGGATTGTTTAAGGACCTTCAGTATGTAGTTTCGTAAGCACCAGACCTGCTTTATAAAAATCTATACACTGCCTGAGGTCCTGAGGCAGCCTGGTGACAGAGGAAAGAGGACGTGTGGAGAATCCTAGTCCTCCCACCCAAAGGCAATTTCAGTGTCTCGATTTTTCTGATTGTTTTGTAAAAGCGTTTTTTATTGGTGTTTTTCTCCAGCTCCTGTCTGTCGATTTGTTTTGGGTTTAAGGAGTCAACAATCATTTATGGCATTTTCCTCATGGAGGAGAGTGTTTATAAGGCGTTTATAAAGCTGACCTACTCCAGACTGCAGAGAAAGCAAGGAGTCCGGTGGTCGTTTTGGATTCTGAGTGAGTGCACTGCACTCCAACATCACTGGCAGTGGCTTGTGATTGTACTCTGTGAGTTTATCTGAAGTAAGCACTGATCATATTCTCAAGGCAAAGTCTGTAAAGGCATTCTTCCAAGTGATTGTTCTGTGTATTTTGTGAGTTTATCTGAAAGAGCACTGATAGCATTGGAGACGCTAACTGTTTTCGATAATAGATCGTTTAAATCTGAATGGAAGAGTAATTGGAGGTCATTGGAAACGAATGCTCCAATAGTCATTGGTGAGTTGCTCCGCCACCACCACAAAACCTAGACCACAGAACCCTAGACCATAGAACCCTAGACCACAGAACCTAGACAACAGAACCCTAGATGTCAGAACCCTAGACTACAGAACCCTAGACCACAGAACCCTAGACCACAGAACCCTAGACTACAGAACCCTAGACCACAGAACCCTAGACCACAGACCCTAGACCACAGAACCTAGACCACAGACCCTAGACCACAGACCCTAGACCACAGAACCTAGACCACAGAACCTAGACCACAGAACCCTAGACCACATAACCTAGACCACTGAACCCTAGACCACAGAACCCTAGACCACAGAACCTAGACCACAGACCCTACACCACAGAACCCTAGACCACATAACCTAGACCACAGAACCCTAGACCACAGAACCTAGACTACAGAACCCTAGACCAGATAACCTAGACCACAGAACCTAGACCACAGAACCTAGACCACAGAACCTAGACCACAGAGAGAGAGAGTAGAGGAACAGCTAGACTGTCTGTCAATCAACCAGCGTTTTGCCCGTGTCGTGCCTTCATTTAATCACTGTTTAATTACTGCCATCCCCGGAGGAGCTCTGCTGGGTTCGGTTTTGGAGCTTTTCCGTCTTCCCTCTCTTCCTCTCCTCCGTCTCTTGGCGCGTATTTAGCCCTCGGACACTCTCTGAAGCGGGCCACTCGGTCTCTAAAGCCTCAGCAGTATTTCAACCTTACCTCGGGGCCTCAGCACATCTGCTGATGATAATGTCAAGGGCAAGCAAATATGCATTTGTGTGATGAGAGTTGCCCGCGGGAGGGTAGGGGAACAACTTTAGCTAGCCCAGTGAGCGCATGCTAGAACAAACTTGGAAACATCTTGTATTAACTCCTCCACCTCCACATCTACCTCCTCCCCCTTCTCCACCTCTACCTCCTCCCCCTTCTCTACCTCCTGCTCCTCCCCCTACTCCCCCCTTCTCCACCGCCTCCTCCTCCCCCTTCTCCACCTCCTCCTCCTAGCCCTTCTCCACCTCCTCCTCCCCCTTCTCCACCTCCTCCTCCTGGCCCTTCTCCACCGCCTCCTCCTCCCCCTTCTCCACCTCCTCCTCCTCCCCCTTTCTCCACCTCCTCCTCCTAGCCCTTCTCCACCTCCTCCTCCCCCTTCTCCACCTACTCCACCTGGCCCTTCTCCACCTCCTCCTCCTCCCCCCTTCTCCACCTTCTCCTCCTCCCTCTTCTTCACCTCCTCCTCCTCTCCCCTTCTCCACCTCCTCCTCCTGGCCCTTCTCCACCTCCTCCTCCTCCCCCCTTCTCCACCTCCTCCTCCTCTCCCTTCTCCACCTCCTCCTCCTCCTCCTCCTCCTCCCCCCTTCTCCAACTCCTCCTCCCCCGCCTCCTCCTCCTCCTCCCCCTTCTCCACCTCCTCCCCCTTCTCCACTATGCTACTGTACTACCACTCATGTGTGAGGATGATGTACTATGGCAAATAATCCACTTACAATCACTGCTGGAAGGCCAAGGTGGGGGTTGGGTGAGGGGAACAGGTTCATACCGATACTGTATAATACACCCATATCTACGCCCATATCTATGCCCATATCTATGCCAAACACGTTGGACATGTGGCAGTTGGATTATCAGCTCTACCGCGGTATTGTGCATATACACGGCCACAGCGCCCAGGGAATAACTCACGTTTAGCTCTTAAGCTACAGCAATCAATATAAATGTAGCATGGTAATGATCATGTACTGGGGGTATAATTCTCCAGTGCTCTGCCTCTTCTCCCAGTACAAACTGCTGCGGTAGTAGACTACACACTCCCCACAGGCTCAGAGGCACTGACAACCTCATGGCAAAATATGTAGAATAGCAAGAAATTTGCTTTAAAAATGCAAAATTCTCTCAGCCTCATTGCAAAATATGTAGAATAGCACGAGATTAGCTATAAAACCGCAACATTTTCTATTTTTGTTGGGTAAAAGATACCATTCCTGTGTCTGGACACACACACACACACACACACACACACACACACACAGCTACATTCTTAGAAAAAGGGTTCAAAAAGGGTTCTTTGGCTGTCCCCATAGAACAACCCTTTTTAGTTCCAGGTAGAACCCTTCTGGGTTCCATGTAGAACCCTCTGTAGAAAAGGTTCTACATGGAACCCAAAAGGGTTCTTCAAAAGGGTTCTCCTATGGGAACAGCCGAAGAACCCTTTAAGGTTCTAGATAGCACCTTTTTTCAGAGTGTAGGGCTCTGTTCTGCTTCACTATGGGCCTCTACTGGGGATTACTACCGGGACACACACAGACAAACAAGGCTGTTAGAGACAGCATCATTTGTAAATGGAAGTGCCTGTGACTGTATTCCTCCTTAGACCTAGAGAAGGCAGCAGGGGGACATTAGCGTGTGTTAAGCATGTAAATGGGACAAACAAAGTCGACATTAAGGGGTGTGTGTGTGTGTGTGTGTGTGTGTGTGTGTGTCTGAGTGATGGATAGATGAGATGCGGTCTCTGAGGAGATGGACTGTGATGACTATCACTCAGTGTGTTTGTATGTATGTGTGTGTGTGTGTGTGTGTGAATGTGTGTGTGAGAGAGAGAGAGACAGCAGTGGCTCCTGGGTTCAGTCGCCGGTGTTGACAGGTTTATTATTGTGGGTTTCTTAGTATGGATGGATATGTCTTCCGAACATGTTTTTCCATATTTCATACATGATGGACACCAACACAACGCAAACATCTGCTGTTCTATTCTGTGAATCATTTAGCTAGTTTTCCTAGTGGATTCATTTCTTTCGATAACGACACAAGAAAATAAGTGAATTACGTTAGTAGTTAGCTAGATGCGTTACAACCCCTGCCTCATTCGAATCTACTTTATATACATTAACCATTAAGTAATTGTACATTTACAATGGCTAGGCACATTTACTGTATTAATGCCCCCAAGAACCCAAATTGGCTGCAGATTTGTGTCAAGACTAATCCCGTTAGACCAGTGAGCCAAAGGCCGAATGCCTAGCCAGGAAGCGAAGGCCCTTAAAACCTCTGGTCTAACAGGATTTTAACCTCTTAAAACATGTAAAGTCCCCTTGCGTGGTTCTGGTACAGGTTCCGACCAACATTTTTGCTTATAAATTGATCTGTAGACACCGTAGAAATGGCTTGCATTGAGTGGTAGCCCTGGTTCTCACGGACACAGGAGTACTGTATATCTCTTCCACCTGTCTGAAGTAGGATGTGAAATCTGACACCACTTGAAACTGGGATGTCCCTCCTGCCATTTCATTCGCCTTTCCGACTGTCCATCAACTCCTAGCTGAATCCTATGTCACAGCCCCTGACAAAGCACATGACTGGAATCCTTACATCGTAGTGCAGCATGAGAGAGTGGTTTCGTCACTCTAGCACATTCAGAGATCAATTTATTGCCAACTTTATCAAAGTAATCTAAAATAATTCATAGATTTTAAACAAAAAGCACTTTTTTTGTCATAAACTGGCAATATTAATGTGAGATGGAATGCGATTTCCTAACGAGTTCAGGAAGCCAAGCTAGAGCTCTGTGTGATGTTCACAGCGTTGGTGGCATACGTTTTAATCAAGAGACACTGTCATAGCAGACACCCCTGCAGCCCCCACGAGCTCTGGGGGCCCATGTGCTGTCATCTCACATGTAGCAAGCAAAGTATTTGTGTTGTCCAATCTACATGGTAGTAGGTGACATAGTGGTAGTAGGTGACATAGTGGTAGTAGGTGACTCAGACAGACGATATAGTTGTAATGCATCTAGTTAGTCTATTTCTCAGCGGCGCCAGCGATAGCTCACCTCGGCCTCCTCACCTAATTGGCAATCAATTTCAAAAATGTTGAATCAGCTGGGACTGGGATGGAGAGTGAGTGAGTTGTTCAAGATCGATAAACAACGGCCCCCAAAAAGTTTTATCTGATCAAGCGCATGCCAAATTACCGAAGATAACAACATCAGCAAAGCTACTATCTCGTCCTCGACTGATTAAACTGTTACAGGTGGGGGTCGCAGTTCCGGAGCGACCCACTAGGTGTCATCCTCCGACAACCTTAGGCACCTCCTCACTCACAGTCGGGACTAATCATCATCCTATTGGTGTCACCTGTGTCTATCGGTTCACCTGTGTATTTATGCCCTCACTTCCCTGTGTTCCCTTGCTCAGTTTTCTCTGCTAGGTTCTCTATGTCCAGCAGACCTACTCAGTGTCTGATCGGAGATCTATGTACAGGTACTTGAGAAGTGTTCTGTTTTGTTATTTGTTTCAGTCTTAGGTAGTATTTTGTATTTTTGCTGTCAGCCGGTTTTTGGAGACTTATTTGCTCCGCCTTTCTTTTATCGTGATAAGTCCGTTATTTTGTAATTTGGCTTCGGGACCACCAGTAAAGATCCTTGTTTCACCATCTCTGCCTACTGCCTACTGTATATCCTGCCCCGCACCTGGGTCACACCTCACCCCAACCCTTACATGAAACACAATGGCAGCTGGAAGCTAGTAGGCCTTATGCAGCAGCTAGCACTAGCAGCCTCCCAGTCCTGACAGATACCTCGCGGCCTGGCCCGGCTAGCAGCCTCCCAGTCCTGACAGAGACCTCCCGGCCCGGCCCGGTAATGACAGTGGCCTGGCTCCTCCTCTTCTTTCTCCTCTCCAGAACAGCGACAGTTCCTCTAGTGAGATTTCCGGCCCACCTTCTCCTCCCTCTCTTCTCCCAGAAAACCAAGCTGTCGACTGCCAGGGACCCAGCGGCGCTCATGAGAGCGACCCACCTTCTGTGAACACTGGTAAACCTAGAGAGATGAGACGGATAGCCCCGACAGCATGTAGTCCGTGTTTCAATGTGTAATATAATTTTCCAACATTGTTTACAGACAGATTATTTCACTTATAATTCACTGTATCACAATTCCAGTGGGTCAGAAGTTTACATACACTAAGTTGACTGTACCTTTAAACAGCTTGGACCATTCCAGAAAATGATGTCATGGCTTTGAAGCTTCTGATAGGCTAATTGACATAATTTGAGTCAATTGGAGGTGTACCTGTGGATGTATTTCAAGGCCTACCTTCAAACTCAGTGCGTCTTTGCTTGACATCATGGGAAAATCAAAAGAAATCAGCCAAGACCTCAGAAAAGAAATTGTAGACCTCCACAAGTCTGGTTCCTTGGGAGCAATTTCCAAATGCCTGAAGGTACCACGTTCATCTGTACAAACAATAGTACGCAAGTATAAACACCATGGGACCACGCAGCCGTCATACCGCTCAGGAAGGAGACGCGTTCTGTCTCCTAGAGATGAACGTACTTTGGTGCGAAAAGTGCAAATCAATCCCAGAACAACAGCAAAGGACCTTGTAAAGATGCTGGAGGAAACAGGTACAAAAGTATCTATATCCACAGTAAAACGAGTCCTATGTCGACATAACCTGAAAGGCCGCTCAGCAAGGAAGAAGCCACTGCTCCAAAACCACCATAAAAAAGCCAGACTACGGTTTGCAACTGCACATGGGGACAAAGATCGTACTTTTTGGAGAAATGTCCTCTGGTCTGATGAAACAAAAATAGAACTGTTTGGCCATAATGACCATCGTTATGTTTGGAGGAAAAAGGGGACGGCTTGCAAGCCGAAGAACACCATCCCAACCGTGAAGCACGGGGGTGGCAGCATCATGCTGTGGGGGTGCTTTGCTGCAGGAGGAACTAGTGCACTTCACAAAATAGTTGGCATCATGAGGAAGGAAAATTATGTGGATATATTGAAGCAACATCTCAAGACATCAGTCAGGAAGTTAAAGCTTGGTCGCAAATGGGTCTTCCAAATGGACAATGACCCCAAGCATACTTCCAAAGTTGTGGCAAAATGGCTTAAGGACAACATAGTCAAGGTATTGGAGTGGCCATCACAAAGCCCTGACCTCAATCCTATAGAAAATGTGTGGGCAGAATTGAAAAAGTGTGTGCGAGCAAGGAGGCCTACAAACCTGACTCAGTTACACCAGCTCTGTCAGGCGGAATGGGCCAAAATTTACCCAACTTATTGTGGGAAGCTTGTGGAAGGCTACCCGAAACGTTTGATCCAAGTTAAACAATTTAAAGGCAATGCTACCAAATACTAATTGAGTGTATGTAAACTTCTGACCCACTGGGAATGTGATGAAATAAATAAAAGCTTAAATAAATCATTCTCTCTACTATTATTCTGACATTTCACATTCTTAAAATAAAGTGGTGATCCTAACTGACCTAAGACAGGACATTTGTACTAGGATTAAATATCAGGAACTGTGGAAAACTGAGTTTAAAATGTATTTGGCTAAGGTGTATGTAAACTTCCAACTTCAACTGTATATAACAATAATCTATTGGTCTATTCATTTTACAACCTGCAATGTTTAAATTTCCCAGCGACACAGGAGAGGAGTACTTCTTTGGTGTGTAGTTAATCCATGAGGTGCTCTTTGATCTTGAGATGAAATACTATAGAACAAAAATATGTTGTTGATGGTAAGTGAACAATGTGGGAAACAAACTTCCAGAAGTAATCAAGGAACTCTCATGTAGTGGAAAAATGAAATAGCCTTTATTGTTTTACGGCTTCATGCATGGCAAGAATTTTAAAAAAGACAGAAGAGTTGCGGCTACAATAGCCTTCATCAGGGTGACAACACAGAATAGTGGACAAACAGGAAGTGACTCAAATCAACTCAACTCTCACAGGAAGTGACTCAAATCATTACCATATGTAATTGATAAAGGGAAAAAAACTCTGGGGGAAAAAAAAACAAAAAAACATTAAAGATACAAAGATAAACAGGATAAACGTGGCATAATGAAAACGCTAGATCATAAAAGGAAAATACAAACTGTGTACACATGAACTCATGTTACCAAACTTAAGTAAGAATGGAGAACAAAAAATGGAGAACAAAATAATCTCTTAAAGGACGAGATAATAATCAATGTCCTAATTTAGACCTGGCAATACAGTGGCACTTAGTTTAAAGATCCAGAACGTTTTGCGTCGTCAAATCAAATTTTCAAATCAAATCAAATTGTATTTGTCACATGCGCCGAACACAACAGGTGTAGACCTTACCGTGAAATGCTTACTTACAAGCCCTTAACCAACAATGCAGTTCAAGAAATGGAGTTTAAAAAATATTTACTAAATAAACTAAAGTAAAAAATAAAATAAAAAGTAACACTATAGAATAACAATAACAAGGCTAAATACAGGGGGTACCGGTACCGAGTCAATGTAACTAACTCTAAGTCGCTCTGGATAAGAGCGTCTGCTAAATGACTAAAATGTAAATGTAAATGTAATGTGCGGGGGTACAGGTTAGTCGAGGTAATTTGTACATGTAGGTAGGGGTAAAGTGACTATGCATAGATAATAAACAGCGAGTAGCAGCAGTGTAAACATGTAAATAGTCAAGGGTGGCCTTTTGATTAATTGTTCAGCAGTCTTATGGCTTGGTGGTAGAAGCTGTTAAGGAGCCTTTTGGACCTAGACTTAATGCTCCGATACCGCTTGCCGTGCGGTAGCAGAGAGAACAGTCTATGACTTGGGTGACTGGAGTCTTTGACAATTCTTGGGGCTTTCCTCTGACACCGCCTGGTATAGAGGAGGCGTTTGAGACGTTTGAGACGAAGAGGTAAATAAATGTGTTATTGCTGCCAGCCAGCGTTCTAAATATCAGCATTACAACACCATAGGCCTATAGCTTCGTGAAACAGAAATGTTAGCCTTCACATGAGAAAAATGACAACCAAATAAAACAAACAGATAAAACAGATCAAATACACCTCATGGAACAGCGAGGACTGTGAAGAGTCACACACACACATACAAACACACATACTGTAACATACAAACTATACACACACACCTGGATTGTGTGTTGTAGTAGAGTAGTAGCCTCAGTGCACACACTTAATGTATTGTGAAAACTGTTGTCAAATGCATTTTAATGTTTAAATGTTTTATTATAATGTATATTACTGCTTTCATTTTTGCTGGACCCCAGGAAGAGTAGCCACTACCTCGGCAGGAACTAATGGGGATCCCTAATAAATACAAATACAAACATTTATCCAATAAAGCAAAGATATAGGTTACTACAAGCTCTAGCACTACCTCATCTGATAGCCTATCGATAGGCAGCCGCGTAGACGTCGCAATTTCAGAACCATGGACAGCAATCGGTAGCCTATACTTTGTGAGTGGCTGACACGGGTGTCCAGAGAAACTGCACTATGCCAGTGTCAAGAGAGACCTTTAGCAAATATGCAAATGGTCTCTAACACTAAACATACAAATATGTTTTTTACAGTTAAATGGAAGGTGAAATGGTTTTATAATTTCATTATACTATATTTAGAAAGCATATATGTCATTTCAAGCCTTATTTATACAGTTTTGTTGAATAGGAAATACATCATAAAAAATATGTAATATTTTCATCATATTAGTACTGTGTACTTGAGCTTGTGTCCTCAAAAGTGACTACACCTCAGCAATTTATAACTATTTTTACCAGAAAGGTGTCACGTTCGTTCATGAACGGGTCAGACCAAGGCGCAGCGTGATATGCAAACATGTTTATTTGAACCGAATAAACACACGACAAAAACAATAAACTAAAGTCCTAAGGTAACACAACAAACCTTATACAGAACAAGATCCCACAACCCACTAGTGCCAATAGGCTGCCTAAGTATGGTTCCCAATCAGAGACAACGAGCGACAGCTGCCTCTGATTGGGAACCACACCGGCCAACATAGATCTAGACATACTAGATCTAAACATAGAAAATACAACATAGAAAATCACAACAAGGAATATACACACCCTGACTCAACATATAAGCGTCCTCTGAGTCAGGGCGTGACAAAAGGTGAGATTTGAACCTTTCTTGGAGTATGCAGAATTACTAGTTATTGTTCATGGCCCTCTCATGACAAATAATGACTTTTGGGGATTACGTAGATTACATTTTAGATTACATTTAGTTACATTTAACTGCTTGATGCAATTAACGCCCTGCTGTCCCTGACGTTAACAAAGATAGAACAGGAAATTAAACCCTTACTTTCCTATTGTAATGAGATCGTATCCATCAGGCCACTGTTTACCCCGCAATCAGATCAAACAATCAAATTGAAGCTCAATCAGGCTCGCCCTCCTCGCAATCTCTGCAGCCCGCCGGCATCACTCTTCTAAATGGATGGGAAATAGAATGGGATTTAAATAAAGACTCTATATGTTAATGGTGATGAGGGTTAGAGTTCCCTGGTGCTATACATTCTATGGAGAGAGGAAGACGAGAGACTGGTTAGTGGTCTGTGTGTCTCTTGTGAGAGTTGTAGAGCTAATGTAATATAAACGCTAAGACTTCATTTTTAATGCTTTACAAAGTGCCTGACCGACATTCAACATGTTGACCTAAGCAGAACATTTGGCTCACACACAGCATGGATTGGAGAAGTGACCACTAGAGGGGAGTAGCAACACAGAGGACGGGCCAAGGCCAGACAAAGCAGCCCACCAACGGGTTACAGAGGAAGAAATACATTATAATTCATTTCAGTTCTCTTTATGATTACAGAGTTTTTTGTGTGTCTCCTTGAAGTCTATCATGTCTAATATAGATGGGGGGAAAGCACTACAGATGGACAAAGGCAATGCAACACTGGATGGCCTGGGCTTTTATAGGTGATAAGGATCCTTATCAAAGGTTCACATTATTCAGGTGTAGCCTTTTTGCACTAACTCTTTTGACTCATCACATACGCTGCTGCTACTGTTTATTATCTATCCTGTTGCATAGTCACTTTATCCCTACCTATATGTACGTACACTACATGGCCAAAAGTGGACACCCATTCAAATGAGTGGATTCTACTATTTCAGCCACACCCGTTGCTGACAGGTGTATAAAATCGAGCACACAGCCATGCAATCTCCATAGAGGAGCACCATCTGGCAGTCCGACGGACAAATCTGGGTTTGGCGGATGCCAGGAGAACGCTACCTGCCTCAATACATAGTGCCAACTGTAAAGTTTGATGGAGGAGGAATAATGGTCTGGGGCTATTTTGTATGGTTCGGGCTAGGCCCCTTTGTTCCAGCGAATGGAAATCTTAACGCTACAGCATACAATGACATTATAGACGATTCTGTGCTTCCAACTTTGCGGCAACAGTTTGGGGAAGGCACTTTCCTGTTTCAGCATGAAAATGCCACAATGCACAAAGCCCCCATCCTAATCACCCAACATCAGTGCCCGACCTCACTAATGCGCTTGTGGCTGAATGGAAGCAAGCCCCCGTAGCAATGTTCCAACATCTAGTGGAAAGCCTTCCCAGAAGAGTGGAGGCTGTAGCAGCAAAGGGGGGACCAACTCCATATTAATGTCCATGATTTTGGAATGAGATGTTCGACGAGCAGGAGTCCACATACTTTTAGCCATATAGTGTATCTACCTCAATTACCTCGTACCCCAGCACATCGACACGGTACTGGTAGCCTGTATATAGAGCCAAGCTATCATTACTCATTGTGTATTTATTCCTCGTGTTATAATTGTTATATTATTTCTCTTTTTTTCTCTCTGCATTGTTTTTTCTTTTTTTTTAGGGGGTAGATCAGCTTAATATTGCAGATAGATTGTAACTTCCATCAATGTAATTGTCTGCATCACTTCCAATCCCCCATGTTTCTATATATATATATATATATATATATATATATATACAGTGGGGAAAAAAAGTATTTAGTCAGCCACCAATTGTGCAAGTTCTCCCACTTAAAAAGATGAGAGAGGCCTGTAATTTTCATCATAGGTACACGTCAACTATGACAGACAAAATGAGAAAAAAAATTCCAGAAAATCACATTGTAGGATTTTTTATGAATTTATTTGCAAATTATGGTGGAAAACAAGTATTTGGTCAATAACAAAAGTTACTCAATACTTTGTTATATACCCTTTGTTGGCAATGACACAGGTCAAACGTTTTCTGTAAGTCTTCACAAGGTTTTCACACACTGTTGCTGGTATTTTGGCCCATTCCTCCATGCAGATCTCCTCTAGAGCAGTGATGTTTTGGGGCTGTCGCTGGGCAACACGGACTTTCAACTCCCTCCAAAGATTTTCTATGGGGTTGAGATCTGGAGACTGGCTAGGCCACTCCAGGACCTTGAAATGCTTCTTACGAAGCCACTCCTTCGTTGCCCGGGCGGTGTGTTTGGGATCATTGTCATGCTGAAAGACCCAGCCACGTTTCATCTTCAATGCCCTTGCTGATGGAAGGAGGTTTTCACTCAAAATCTCACGATACATGGCCCCATTCATTCTTTCCTTTACACGGATCAGTCGTCCTGGTCCCTTTGCAGAAAAACAGCCCCAAAGTATGATGTTTCCACCCCATGCTTCACAGTAGGTATGGTGTTCTTTGGATGCAACTCAGCATTCTTTGTCCTCCAAACACGACGAGTTGAGTTTTTACCAAAAAGTTATATTTTGGTTTCATCTGACCATATGACATTCTCCCAATCCTCTTCTGGATCATCCAAATGCACTCTAGCAATCTTCAGACGGGCCTGGACATGTACTGGCTTAAGCAGGGGGACACGTCTGGCACTGCAGGATTTGAGTCTCTGGCGGCGTAGTGTGTTACTAATGGTAGGCTTTGTTACTTTGGTCCCAGCTCTCTGCAGGTCATTCACTAGGTCCCCCCGTGTGGTTCTGGGATTTTTGCTCACCGTTCTTGTGATCATTTTGACCCCACGGGGTGAGATCTTGCGTGGAGCCCCAGATCGAGGGAGATTATCAGTGGTCTTGTATGTCTTCCATTTCCTAATAATTGCTCCCACAGTTGATTTCTTCAAACAAAGCTGCTTACCTATTGCAGATTCAGTCTTCCCAGCCTGGTGCAGGTCTACAATTTTGTTTCTGGTGTCTTTTGACAGCTCTTTGGTCTTGGCCATAGTGGAGTTTGGAGTGTGACTGTTTGAGGTTGTGGACAGGTGTCTTTTATACTGATAACAAGTTCAAACATGTGCCATTAATACAAGTAACGAGTGGAGGACAGAGGAGCCTCTTAAAGAAGAAGTTACATGTCTGTGAGAGCCAGAAATCTTGCTTGTTTGTAGGTGACCAAATAATTATTTTCCACCATAATTTGCAAATAAATTTATTAAAAAATCCTACAATGTGATTTTCTGGAGAAAAAAATTCTCAATTTGTCTGTCATAGTTGACGTGTACCTATGAAGAAAATTACAGGCCTCTCTCATCTTTTTAAGTGGGAGAACTTGCACAATTGGTGGCTGACTAAATACTTTTTTCCCCCACTGTACATACATTTACATTTTACATTTTAGTCATTTAGCAGACACTCTTATCCAGAGCGACTTACAGGAGCAATTAGGGTTAAGTGCCTTGCTTAAGGGCACATCGACAGATTTTTCACCTAGTCGGCTCGGGGATTAGAACCAGCGACCTTTCGGTTACTGGCACAACGCTCTTACCCACTAAGCTACCTGCCGCCCTACATACATACATACATACATACATACATACACATCTACATACATACATACATACATACATACATACATACACATACATATCCTTTAAATATATATATATATATTCCCCTTTATTACTTTCCAACCCCACCACCCTTTCCCTAATAGGAGTAAACTAGTGAACAACAATGCTTAGGCCTCTACTTCCAGTTTATACTTACTATATAAATTTTATAGACACAGTCAATTTTACAATAATTATATTTTGTTAGTTTTTTCTCCTGAACTTCTTCTACTCTCAACCTCTCCGATAATTTTCATGATGTCCATCTGGTTTGCTTCTATATGCCATATCTTTCTAACTGTGCTCTTTCACAAAAGCTCCCAACCTACAACCTATATACCTATTATGGACTCGGTATGCTTACATTATTAGTTATCTTGTTATTAGTTGTTGTTAGTTGTTATTAGTCCCATCCTTCAACTCCATTCAACACCACCCATATATCTCTTAACACCATCCATATAGGATTTCTATTTGCCATATATTTTTCAACTGTACTGTGATGTTTTACAAAAGTTCTGAACCTTTCTATTCTCATTGTTTCTACAGATTGTAAATTGAAAATAAATATTTTTGCTAAAAGTATTATTATATTATTGATCGATTGACTATGACTTTTCAGATCACCCAGTAATGCTATCTGCAAGGTTAGCTCCAGGGAAATATTGAAATCCTTTAGCCATTCCTGGACCTGTGTCCAAAAACAAGCTACAAATGGACAGTACCAAAACAAAGGATCTAATGATTCTGTCTCTTCGCAGCAAAATCTGCAGAGCTGGGAAGATTGTATCCCCAATATAAATAACATTCTATTGGTTGCAAGAATTTTATATAATAATTTAAATTGAAAGATTTTATGTTTTGAATCCGGTGTCGTTTTGCGTATCAGTTCATAAACACTATGCCATGGGATCGGTACGTCAAAAATCTCTTCCCAGCTATTTTGCAAGCTATATGGGACGGCTGTCAATCCTTTGGTCGTTAAATTAAACTGGTATACTTTTTTATTTATCACAGTTTTCTTTAACCAATCATGTTCTTTAATCAAAGGCCAACAGACAAGTTCCTTACTTTCTCCCCCTTCCACTTTCCTGTTCCATTTTTGCGGTAAGGCTGCAATTATTTGGTTGTAATTTTGGGAGAGCAGACATTTCCATATGTTTTTTGTTAGCTGCATGTGCGACATAACTCCACCAGTCCTACCGATGATATCATTTACGAAGATTATACCTTTTTTAAACATTTTGTCAAATAAAATAGTTTTTTTGTCAATTAGTATATTTGAGTTTAACCACAATATTTGTTGCATTATTTGTTCTGTCGTTTCTGGAGGATTACATTGAAATTGAAACCAACTTTCTATGGCTTGTTTTAGAAATAGTGATATTTGGGAGATGATTTCCTTTTCAAATAACTGAAAGTGAGAGGTTGTAATCTGAAAAAGGGAAAAAGGCCATTCTTGAACATTGGGTGAGACAATCTTACTAATTTGCTAGAGAACCAGTTCGAATTTAAGTATAACTTTTGTATGACTGAAGCTTTTAGTGATAGGTCTATTGCTTTAATATTTAATAATTTCTGTCCTCCGAATTCATATGCATTATATACATAGGCCTGTTTAATTTTGTCTGGCTTGCCGTTCCAAATAAAATGGAATATTTTTTTCTCATAGAATTTAAAAACTGTTCGCTAGGCGTAGGCAAGACCATAAGGAAATAGTTAAACTGGGATAATACTAAAGAGTTAATCAGGGTGATTTTTCCACAAATTGACAGGTATTTACCTTTCCATGGTAGCAAGATCTTATCTATTTTTGCTAACTTTCTATTAAAATGTATTGGCGTGAGATCATTTATTTCATTTGGGATATGTATTCCGAGTATATCCACATCACCATCAGACCATTTTATTAGTAAACTACATGGTAATGTAAAAATTGTATTTTTTTGTGATCCAATACGTAATATAGTACATTTGTCATAATTTGGTTGTAATCCAGAGAGGTTAGAAAATGTATCTAGATCCTCTATAAGGCTGTGGAGGGATTCTAGTTGTGGATTTAAAAGAAAACATGAATCATCAGCGTACAATGACACCTTTGTTTTTACGCCCTGGATTTCTAATCCCTTGATATTATTATTGGATCTGATTTTAATAGCTAACATCTCGATGGCAATAATAAATAGATATGCCGATAGTGGACAACCTTGTTTCACTCCTCTTGACAGTTTAAAACTTTCTGAGAAATAGCCATTATTTACTATTTTACACCTAGGGTAACTATAAATGATTTTGACCCATTTTATAAGAGATTCTCCAAAATTGAAATGCTCCAGGCATTTATATATAAACCCCAGTCGTACTTTATCAAATGCCTTTTCAAAGTTTGCTATGAATAGCAGGCCTAGTTTCCCAGATTTTCCATAGTGTTCTATTGTTTCCAGTACTTGCCTTATATTATCTCCAATGTATCTTCCATGTAAAAAACCTGTCTGATTAGAATGAATAATGTCCGACAATATCTTTTTAATTCTATGCGCTGTACATTTTGCTAGAATTTTTGCATCACAACACTGAAGTGTAAGGGGCCTTAAATTATTTAAATGGACTGGATCTTTATAATTTCCACTTGTATCCTGTTTCAGTAATAATGAAATCAGACCTTCTTCTTGAGTGTCTGATAATCTACCATTTACATAGGAGTGGTTAAAACATGCTAATAACGGTCCTCTTAGTATATAAAAATAGGTTTGGTATACCTTGGCTGGGATGCCATCCAACCCTGGAGTTTTCCCAGACTTAAAGTCTTTAATTGCATCCAGAAGTTCCTCCTCTGTAATTTCACCTTCACATGAGTCTTTCTGTATGGCTGTTAATTTTACATTATCAATAGAAAAAAAATCTCTACAATTAGCCTCAGTTAGAGGAGATGGAGGCGGTTGAAACGAAAACATATGCTTAAAGTACTTTGTTTCCTCCTTCAAAATATCATTTGGTGAATCATGGGTGACTCCGTCAATTGTAACCAGTTTCATTAAATTATTTTTGGTAGCATTCCTATGTTGAAGATTAAAAAAGAATTTTGTGCATTTTTCCCCATATTCCATCCAGTTTGCTTTATTTTTATAATATATTACACTTGATCTTTCTTGAATAAGTTTCTCCATTTCTTTTTGTTTTTCCTCTAATTTATTCTGAGCCTCTATGTTACAGTTTTTATTGCCATCTATCTGTTCTGTTAGACCTTCTATTTCCTTTGTTAGTATAAACTCTTTTGACCTAAATTGCTTTTGTTTTCGAGATGAGTACTGGATTGCATGGCCTCTAAAGGCACATTTAAAGGCGTCCAATACAATAAGGGGATTTGCTGTACCTATGTTATGTCGGAAGAAATCCGTTATAAATTCCTTTGTCCTAGTTAAAAATAAATTATCATCCAATAGGCTTTGATTACATTTCCAATGTCCTCGCCCACGTGGAAATTCAGTAAGAGTAATGTATATGCCAATTATATGATGGTCCGACCACATTCTGTCCCCTATCAACACTTTTTAAACTTTTGGTGCCAACGAGAATGACATAAGAAAGAAGTCAAGACGACTAGCTTGATTGAGTCTCCGCCATGTATACGTAGCTGTACCATGATATTTGCATTGCTACTAAGTAACCCTCCAATTGTTCTCTACTAATTCCCCCGCTAAAGCCCCTCCCCATCCCAAGTTGAGCCGTCATCCCAGTGATCAGCATCCCACCCCCGTCCCTCCGGATCCCTAGGGCCCCGAGAGGCCAGGACCCATCCATCGAAAACAGCACACAGTGCCACCCACAAAACAAAATCAGGTTAACCGCCAAAAGCATTTCCAATGCTGTCACCTCAATATATATATATATATACAGTGGGGAGAACAAGTATTTGATACACTGCCGATTTTGCAGGTTTTCATACTTACAAAGCATGTAGAGATCTGTAATTTTTTATCATAGGTACACTTCAACTGTGAGAGACGGAATCTAAAACAAAAATCCAGAAAATCACATTGTATGATTTTTAAGTAATTAATTTGCATTTTATTGCATGACATAAGTATTTGATCACCTACCAACCAGTAAGAATTCCGGCTCTCACAGACCTGTTAGTTTTTCTTTAAGAAGCCCTCCTGTTCTCCACTCATTACCTGTATTAACTGCACCTGTTTGAACGTTACCTGTATAAAAGACACCTGTCCACACACTCAATCAAACAGACTCCAACCTCTCCACAATGGCCAATACCAGAGAGCTGTGTAAGGACATCAGGAATAAAATTGTAGACCTGCACAACGCTGGGATGGGCTACAGGACAATAGGCAAGCAGCTTGGTGAGAAGGCAACAACTGTTGGCGCAATTATTAGGAAATGGAAGAAGTTCAAGATGACGGTCAATCACCCTCGGTCTGGGGCTCCATGCAAGATCTCACCTCGTGGGGCATCAATGATCATGAGGAAGGTGAGGGATCAGCCCAGAACTACACGGCAGGACCTGGTCAATTACCTGAAGAGAGCTGGGACCACAGTCTCAAAGAAAACCATTAGTAACACACTACGCCGTCATGGATTAAAATCCTGCAGCGCAGGCAAGGTCCCCCTGCTCAAGCCAGTGCATGTCCAGGCCCGTCTGAAGTTTGCCAATGACCATCTGGATGATCCAGAGGAGGAATAGGGGAAGGTCATGTGGTCTGATGAGACAAAAATATAGCTTTTTGGTCTAAACTCCACTCGCCGTGTTTGGAGGAAGAAGAAGGATGAGTACAACCCCAAGAACACCATCCCAACTGTGAAGCATGGAGGTGGAAACATCATTCTTTGGGGATGCTTTTCTGCAAAGGGGACAGGACGACTCTACCGTATTGAGGGGAGGATGGATGGGGCCATGTATCGCGAGATCTTGGCCAACAACCTCCTTCCCTCAGTAAGAGCATTGAAGATGGGTCGTGGCTGGGTCTTTCAGCATGACAACGACCCGAAACACACAGCCAGGGCAACTAAGGAGTGGCTCCGTAAGAAGCATCTCAAGGTCCTGGAGTGGCCTAGCCAGTCTCCAGACCTGAATCCAATAGAAAATATTTGGAGGGAGCTGAAAGTTCGTATTGCTCAGCGACAGCCCCGAAATCTGAAGGATCTGGAGAAGGTCTGTATGGAGGAGTGGGCCAAAATCCCTGCTGCAGTGTGTGCAAACCTGGTCAAGACCTACAGGAAACGTATGATCTCTGTAATTGCAAACAAAGGTTTCTGTACCAAATATTAAGTTCTGCTTTTCTGATGTATCAAATACTGATATCATGCAATAAAATGCAAATTAATTACTTAAAAATCATACAATGTGATTTTCTGGATTTTTGTTTTAGATTCCGTCTCTCACAATTGAAGTGTACCTATGATAAAAATTGCAGACCTCTACATGCTTTGTAAGTAGGAAAACCTGCAAAATCGGCAGTGTATCAAATACTTGTTCTCCCCACTGTATATAACTATAAAAAAATATATATCCATTCAAATATCTTGCATATCTTATTTTCCATCATTATCAATTAATATGCGTAATAATGTCGGCAGTTCATGCGTAGGATTTTAACATATAACCCGGATTGCCATTGTATTACATTTCATTTTTGACAAGCAATTATTATTTTAGCAAACAATTATTGTGGTTCATCCTATATTCTCCCTAACATCCTTACCCCCTTGCAACAGATGTGGGATACACGCACATACTCACATACTCTAACACACTCAACCCCTTGATTTGAGGTTGCACTCAAGAGAGGGAACAAGTGTTCTGCAGCACCATGCAGCTCACTAAATTGCTAGATCAGCTAATCAGAATTCTAGTGGAATACGAAGTTAGTTGAGAGTAATTGAAGACAGATTTCAGGGTATCCATCTGGATACCTACCCCACTCCGGCTCTTTGCCGTACTTTATGGGGAATCTTAATAACATTTTTTATAATATGTATAGAAGTGGGCTTCCTAAAAATGAAGTCTAAAAGGCCCTCGGATGCATGGAGAAATTACTCTGAGAAGTACATTACCCATTTACTTTTTCCCTCTCCAAGGGTCGGGCATGGTGAAGTTTGATGTACTCATATTCATGAAAAACTGTGCATGGGGGACATTAACAGCATCTGCTCAAGATAAGTAGTGTGCAAGCCAATTACACAAGTCCCATCCTCTTCTAGATGGCAAGATACACATGGAGGGTATGCTCCTCGCTGAAAAAGGTTGATTAAAGAGTACAGTAGTAGGAAGTAACTAGGAAGTAACTAGGAAGTAAGCCCACTCCAGATGGATAAAACCACTGATTAATAAAATATGATATCTCAAAGCAGTGTTGTAGTACTCGAGTACAGGACTCGGACTTGAGACACGATTTTCATGACTAGTGACTTGACTCGGACTATCCCAGTGGTGACTCGGACTTGGACTCGGACTCGACCACTTGTGACTATCTTTTTCATAATTTAACATTCTAGCTACAACAACAAATGTTATAGAGCTGTATAATCTAATTGGCCTTACAAATATGCAACACTGTAATTCAATGTAGCTTATTCAATGGTTGGACAACAATTTTTAGCACTAGGGGAGAGTGGGGTAAGTTGAGCCAAGGGTTGGTTGAGCCACCCCTTGTTTCTAGGAAACCATAAACAAAATGAATCATGTGACCAAATATTTAGGAAGAGGTCATCATTTCATGGAGTCTGTGAAGGAAGAAACCACATGGAAAAAGTGGTAAGCAAGTTAGCTCCAAAAAACAGATTTTCACAAAGTCAAATTAATTAATTGTGCTTGTATCTAAACCAAAGTACATTGTTTTGTTCATCAGTTGGGGTCTCTATAAGCTACATGAGGTCCTAAACCAAGCATGAAGTGCATCCTTGTAGCTGTGTGGGCTAATATAGTCAAAATGTTTGCCTTGGGGTAAGTTGAGCCAATGGCCACCATACCCCATACAAATGATAACATTTGGTCAGAATTATGCATAATATGCATAGTATTTATGCAATGTGTCATGCATATGAACTCAAGATAGTGCATTTTTATTGTTACAGAGCAGACATCATCATGCCCCCCTTGAGGTTCTTGAGAGAGCAGCCAAAGAAGTGAGAGAAGGGAATAAGTCTATTAGAGCAGCAGCAAGGATGAAAAAATGGACTGAATTACACTGAAGAGGTACACTGACAAATAAGGAAGCGAGCATGTACTGTACCTGTGCGAAACAGAGGCTATGATAGAGTAGCAGAGGAACACAACGTCTTATCTGATGATATGGAGTCTGAGCTTGATAAACAATCATCTTGCAGACAAGTTTAATGGGCTTATTAGTCTCAAATGCAGAGAAGGTGCCTACGAATTGGCACATCGAAACAACATCCCTGGCCCTTCCTACTATAGCTCCTCCCACCAGCCTCCTCTGCCATGAATGTAACTTTGGCCTACCAGCACCATCACCCACTGTCACAGGACATCACATCCACTTACCCCAAGGCGGCTCAACTTACCCTGTCCCTATGCTCAATTTACCCCAAACCCGGGGTAAGTTGTGCCAAGTGACCACTTTTCTTGGACAAGCTATGTTTTCAAAACAGTTGTGTTTACATGATTTCTGATTATTTCCAGGGATACACAACATCCTGAAATATATGTAGACATCTTTGTTAGAAATAATACTATATTTCCCTTGACGTAGTGATGCTGAATGTAAAAAATGGCTCAACATATCTCACTCTCCCCTACCAAGGGACTTGTGACTTGACTCGTGACTCGAGGACGGGGACGGAGACTTGGACTCGAACCCTAGGGACTTGGGACTCGACTCGGACTCAAGGTTTATTGACTTGACTACATCACTGTCTCAGTGTGTTAGATGATACAAAACACTTATTTGAAGGAATTCAATGCACTGGAGATTTCTAAAGAAAAATCCTGCTGTTCTATGTGTTTTTACATACAACATATTATGACATGTGGAGTGTATGAATCCTTGCTCAATGTTCATGTGCCCACTATTAAAATCAATAAGACAGTTATACACTCCGAATTGTGACTATCACTAAGCATTACTTAAGTGGTTGGTTTAGGATTCTACCAGTAGTACTTGTCACGATCGTCGTAATAAGTGGACCAAGGCGCAGCGTGATATGCGGACATCTTTTAATTAGTACTTTACCAACACGATACAACAACAAAACAACAAAACAACAAAACAAAACGTGAAGTCCTCGGTCATATAACACAAACCTACACGGAACAAGATCCCACAAATGACAAGTACACAACAGGCTGCCTAAGTATGGTCCCCAATCAGAGACAACAAGACACAGCTGCCTCCGATTGGGAACCACCCCGGCCAACACAGAAACACACGATCTAGAAAAACACATAGAAAACAAAACATAGACACTACACATATAAACTAACACCCTGGCTCAACATATAAGAGTCCCCAGAGCCAGGGCGTGACAGTACCCCCCCCCCCCAAAGGTGCGGACTGCGACCGCGCCAACTAAACCCAACAGGGGAGGGGCCGGGTGGGCATTCCGCCTCGGAGGCGGATCCGGCTCCAGGCGTGACCACCACCCTCTAACTACCCCCCCGTAGCGCCCCTGGTCTGGTCCCGCTGGCTGGAGCTGGACTGGACATCGGTGGAGCGGATTGCTTAGGCTCCAGTGTGGAGCAGCTGACCGGTACCTGACCAGGCACGAAACAGGCACGGGCTGTGCCGGACTGACGACGCGCACCACAGGCTTGGTACGGGGAGCAGGGACGGGCCGGACCGGGCTGGCGACGCGCACCACTGGCTTGGTGCAGGGAGCAGGAACGGGCCGGATCGGGCTGACGACGCGCACCACTGGCTTGGTGCGGGGAGCAGGAACGGGCCGGACCGGGCTGACGACGCGCACCACTGGCTTGGTGCGGGGAGCAGGAACAGGCCGGACCGGGCTGGCGACGCGCATCACAGGCTTGGTGCGGGGAGTAGGAACAGGCCGGGCCGGGCTGGCGACGCGCACCACAGGCTTGGTGCGAGGGGCAGGAACAGGCCGGGCTGGCGACGCGCACCACAGGCTTGGTGCGAGGGGCAGGAACAGGCCGGGCCGGGCCGGGCTGGCGACGTGCACCACAGGCTTGGTGCGAGGTGCAGGAACAGGCCGGGCCGGGCTGGCGACGCGCACCACAGGCTTGGTGCGAGGGGCAGGAACAGGCCGGGCCGGGCTGGCGACGCGCACCACAGGCTTGGTGCGGGGAGCAGGAACAGGCCGGGCCGGGCTGGCGACGCGCACCACAGGCTTGGTGCGGGGAACAGGAACAGGCCGGACCGGGCTGTGGAGACAGACTGGAGGTCTGGAGCAAAGAGCTGACACAACCCGTCCTGGCTGAATGCCTATTTTTACACACTCTGTGTGAGGCATCAGCACAGGACGTACAGGGCTGTGTACTCGTACTGGCACTACAGCACGTGGCACTGGCGCAGGATATCCGGGACCGAGGAGGGGTACTGGAGGCCACGAGCGTTGAGCCAGCACACTCCGTCCTGGCTGCATGCCCACCTTAGCACGACACGTGCGTGGTGCTAGCACAGGACGCACAGGACTGTGCCGGACCACTCGCGGCACAGTACGCAGCTCCGCATACCTCGGAACCTGCCCAGTCTCACGCTGCCTAGCCTGAGTACGGGGAGTTGGCTCTGCTCTACCTCTAGGCTCCGCCAACCTCCCTTCCAGCCCCCCAAACCCGGTGGCCTCCTTTCCTAATCCACAAACTCGCCCTGTAGCTGCCTCCAGCAGCCCCGTCGTCCATGGCGTTTGCCCCCCAAACAATTTATTGGGGTTGCCTCTTGCGTGTCCGACGTCGGCACGGTTGGCGCCGCTGCTCCTCTCTATGGCGCGCCTCCACCGTCTCCTCCCACGGACGGCGATCCATTCCGGCCTGGATTTCCTCCCAAGTCCAGGATCCCTGCCCATCCAAGATCTCCTCCCAAGTCCAGGCTGTCTGCTCCTGGACACGCTGCTTGGTCCTGTTATGGTGGGATCTTCTGTCACGATCGTCGTAATAAGTGGACCAAGGCGCAGCGTGATATGCGTACATCTTTTAATTAGTACTTTACCAACACGATACAACAACAAAACATCAAAACAAAACGTGAAGTCCTCGGTCATATAACACAAACCTACACGGAACAAGATCCCACAAATGAGAAGTGCACAACAGGCTGCCTAAGTATGGTTCCCAATCAGAGACAACAAGACACAGCTGCCTCCGATTGGGAACCACCCCGGCCAACACAGAAACACACGATCTAGAAAAACACATAGAAAACAAAACATAGACACTACACATATAAACTAACACCCTGGCTCAACATATAAGAGTCCCCAGAGCCAGGGCGTGACAGTACTGCTGTGTCCGTTGAGCAAACTGCACTGCCAAAATGCGCTTTCACTGTTACACGATTACGCTTCAATGTCATCTCCCGTAACAAAATCTATTTTAAATCCAATATCATGTTCAGTGTTTGCCCCGATGGCACCGTTCAGTTTTCATCCTCTCATAACACATTCATGTCTTACAGTTGCCTATAGTGCAACATCATTCATATCGTCAATTAGGCACACAGCAGTAAGACTGATGTTATTTTCCTTAGGACTTGAAATCAGATGTTTTAATGATCCTCCAGGGACTTATTTGGCAGACGGACCTCCAAGCTGACAACACTGTAACCTCACTGACTGCCACACTGCCTAACAGACAAAAAAACACCCAAAGTCAAACTACCGTCCTATCCCCCTAATACAGTGTGATATCAGGATATTTAGAGAAATGATCCATCTAAAAGCTGTCAGCGGCCCCAGCGATCCCATTTAAGGTGTGATTACTGTCCCAGTCAAATGTCAGTAGTGATGAAGACCACAAAGAAGAGCATGATGATTATTAGTCCCCGAAGCCTGGAAGGTATAATATGTTCCCTTTTTTAACTCCTCTCATTCGTTTTTTACTCTCCACTGCTTTGTTATGCCTGGCTGCTTCCAGCGTGTTACGGCGTAAAGAGTCCCCCTGCGACAGACAGGTGTCTGGTTCCTATTCCCAACAGCAGACATGCCCTACTACTACTGGAGGGAAATTGCATGTGGAGATCGCCCATCTGAGCAAAATTATAGTTTTGTTATTTTTTTAATACCAGTGCAGGGGCATTTAGTGATGCATTCTACGAAGAAACGATACAACAGCGAAAGAATGATAGAGTCCTAATAGACATTTTTCATAAACGGAAACTTGGATTTGGGCCAGATTTGAGATGAGAGAAGGCATCCATATGGTATGATGTCTCTGACAATTTAGAGATGCTTTATTGTAAATTGCTGCATGGATGTATTGGGCGCTTTAAGGCAACTCAGAGATGTTTTAAGTTAATAGGGTTCACTATTGGGCAAAGACAATGACTGATTGTGACTTTTTTGAGAGTTTGTGAGACTACTGCAAAGTAGTTAGAGTAGTTTCTAGCTGCTTTGTTTAAAAGTTCATGTTTATTTGACACAGATGGATGGATTTTAATTAGGCTACACGTTATCACTAGCTGATTTGATTGGAAATGTGAAATAGATGCTTATACATTGGAACATACGTTTTCTAGTACATTGAAAAGCTATTTTCTTATAGACATCTGTAATAGTGGGGTTAACCTCAGGGTATAGTAATGTGATTAGCATAAGAAGTCATTCCACCTCCATTACACAATGGTGATAGAAACATAAGAAACTGATTAGGTAGGAACAAGCCTTTTGTTCATTTATATTTCATATAGCATATGAAATAGTAATCTGACCCATAGTTCACAATGGCTGATAGAACCAAACCGGCCTACTTCCATAGAATCCTTTTTAGTCCAAATGCTTAATTTCAAAATAATCATTGATGGCGAGTGCCTGAAAATGTATAGGCCTAACCCATTTACAAAATACATTTGCACTAATAAAAGCTTAGGGATCGAAATATGGGCGACACTATGAACATTTGTCTCTTAAATATCTTAAATCAGCCCAGTCAATCTAGCATAATGTGATGTGTATTACGTACTGACTGTGTACTGTATATCTGTCACATAAAATGGCATGCTTTTAGAAGGGAAATCACATAAAATATAATCTGTGTTTGACAGCGGAGTGACGTTGGTTGAACCCAATGCATTAGACATGTTAAGATCCGTCACTTTGAATATAGTCTTTACATTAGCTAAGTAGCTAACACATCACCTCTTTTCTTTAAGCATTTATGAGATCATTCACTTCATTTGGATGTTTTGAAATATTCGGCAGGCAAAATATGTCACAAGCACCTTATAAGTAAGTAACACATCTCCTCTCTTTTTAATCACTATGTATAATTAATTGGCAGGAATAACATCTTAGATGTGCCATATATTCTTCGGGGTAAACATCTGTTAGACTGCCATTGCCATGTATAGAGATTCCCATAGCTGCACAGTGGCGTCTGATTCCCCGGTGTTCTATATTGTCCCAGCAAGGTGAGTGAGCATATTGACACCCATTGACTTTGACCCTCCAAAGACATTTACATACAGAAAACACAAACCCAGTCTGTAGATGCCCTCATAAACATGACACGCGTGACGTGACTGTCAGACTTGGGCAATGTCAGTGTCAGAGTGTGTGTGTGTGTGTGTGTGTGTGTGTGTGTGAGAGAGAGAAAGTGTGTGTGCCGTTGTGTGGGTGTGATGTGTCTGTCAGACATGGGTCGTGTCAGTATGTGTGCAATCACGTGTGTGTGTGTGGTCGCAGTGTGACAGCAGCCTGGGGTTTAATTGGCCGCCTTAAATATTCATGGGGACGTTGGGTGGATAAATGAAGGTATAAGCACACTGTGAAATCTCCAATAGGTCAGGTGTCGCTGACTCCTCTGGATACAATTTACTGTATGATCTCACATATAGTCGAATGTCAATGAATATGTTAACGGCATTAAAAGAAACCCTAATGGCATTTCTGCAGTAATATAGATTAAGATGGGCACAGTAAGACCTCAGGAAAAGGCTTTATAAAATGAGCTGCTTTTTAGACAGGTATTTTATTTGAATGTGAATGGCTATTTCAACACCTATTCCCTCTTTTCACTCACTCTTTATCCATCACACAGTAGTCCCAACTACACAGTAGTCCCAACTACACAGTAGTCCCAAGAATACATCCAGTTATGTCCCACTATTCAAACCCCATCAGCGTTAGCTAGCTCTCTGCAAAGGTTAGCATCCCAACTCCTCCTCCGTTTTCATCTCTTTAATGGATTATTTGACGATAATTAACCCTGAATCCTACAGAGACGGGGCACGGGGAGATTGATGGTCTGGTCGGCCCACAACACCTGTTCTACTAGGAAGCTCCCAGTTACCAGAATATGACCGCCCGAGCCCAGTGCATTAATGTCAAAGACAAACACACACGGTCCCCAGTGGCACGCTGTTTGTTTTGTATAGGGCAACGGTGTGACCACAACCTCTGAGCGTGGTCATTATTTCAACTGGGACTGGGCTGTTCTAGGGGGCATGCACCGGAGGAACTGTTGTCCAATTAGAAGAAGTGACCATTGGAGCTATAATGTCTACAGATGTATTTTTTTCAAAGCTGCCCTTCATGGCCAGGTCTCCCTTGAGAAAGACCTCTTCTGACCTCATTGGCACTTCCTGGTTAAATACAGGTTCAATAAAATGTAGAGGAATGTCTTGTGGTGTCTAAAGGTACAGTGAACCTTTAAAACTGTAATCCTGGTCTATAAATTATGTTGCTTGCAATTGGTTCACGTTTCCTGGCTAAGCCAATCATCATGATGTTTAGTTTCTTGGATGCCAAACGTACAGAATCACCCGATCTGTGGATAAATACATGACGATGATGACCCAACTGCATGTCCTCTAGTCTACCACCACACCCAAACCCCTGAAACTACCCTTACACAATTAGCTGGCCTAGCTCTGTCTTGTGCCAATGTTTATCGAATAGTTTTGTGCTGCAGCTGATTACTGCAGTGGAAATAGAGCATCATACTCATGATGAATGGCATTTCCAGGCTGCACACACAGCCTCCATTCCGCCGAAGAGGTTCATCTACGCTCCCTTCATCTTACCTCTCGCCTCCACAGTACGTAGCTAGGTGCCTGGCTGGTCTGCCTGCACAGTGAGGGTAATGTGTGGGCCTCTTATCATGTTGAGTTGAAAGAAATCAATGATTGGTTGAAGGAAATTGATAATAAGAAGATTGTGGGAGCTGTACTGTTAGATATCAGTGCATGATATTATTGAGCGTAACATGTTGTTGAAAAAATGTATGTGTTATGGCTTTTCAACCTCTGCCATATCGTGGATTCAGAGCTATCTATCTAATAGAACACAGAGGGTTTTCTTTAATGGAAGCTTCTCTAATGTCAAACATATAAAGTGTGGTGTACCACAGGGCAGCTCTCTAGGCCCTCTACTCCTTTCTATTTTTACCAATGACCTGGCAATAAACAAAGCCTGTGTGTCTATGTATGCTGATGATTCAACTCTTATGATTCAACCACAGCTAGTGAAATCACTGCAACCCTAAACAGAGTTTGTCCTTTTTAGAATGGGTGGCTAGTAATAAATTAGTCCTGAACATCTGTGAAACTAAGAGCATTGCATATGGTACAAATCATTCCCTAAGTTCTAGACGTCGGATAATGAATAATGTGGCTGTTTAGCAAATTGAGGAGACTAAATTACTTGGTGTTACCTTGGATTGTAAACTTTAATAGTCAAGACATATTGATTCAATGGTTGTGAATGTGGGGAGAGGTCTGTGTGTTTATAAAGAGATGTTCTTATTTCTTGACACCACAGTCCTGCAGGCTCTAGTTTAATCTTATCTTGATTATTGTTCAGTCATATGGTCAGGTACTGCAAAGAAGGACCTAGAAAAACTACAGCTGGTCCAGAACACAGCGGCATGTCTTGCACTTCACTGTAATCAGAGGGCATCATTATTATGAATGCCAGTCTCTCTTGGCTAAAAGCAGAGCGGAGACTGACTGCATCACTTCTTGTTTTTATAAGAAACATTAATGTGTTGAAAATTGCAAATTGTTTGCATAGTCAACTTACACTTTTCACAGTCTCCAAATCCAGAAGAATTTCAAGAAAACATACAGTATTATATAGAGCCATGATTGCATGAAACTCCTTTCCATCAAAGATTGCTCACATGAACAGTCAAACCTAATTTAAAAAAACAGATAAAGCAACACCTCACTGCACAATACCTCTCACCTATTTGACCTAGATATCTTGTGTGGATGCACTGATATTTAGGCTATGTGTGCCATTTTAAATGTACAGTGGCATGCGGAAGTATTCACCCCATTGGCATTTTTCCTATTTTGTTGCCTTACAACCTGGAATTAAAATAGATTTTTGGGGGGTTTGTATCATTTGATTTACACAACACTTTGAAGATGCAAAATATTTTTTATTGTGAAACAAAAATAAATAAATAAAAAAACAGAAAACTTGAGCGTGCCCCAAAGTCAAAACTTTGTAGAGCCACTTTTTGCAGCATTTACAGATGCAAGTCTCTTGGGGTATGTCTCTTTAAGCTTGGCACATCTAGCCACTGGGATTTTTGCCCATTCTTCAAGGCAAAACTGCTCCAGCTCCTTCAAGTCATAACACAGATTCTCAATTGGATTGAGGCCATTCCAAGACATTTAAATGTTTCCCCTTAAACCACTCAAGTGTTGCTTTAGCAGTATGCTTAGGGTCATTGTCCTGCTGAAAGGTGAACCTCCGTCCCAGTCTCAAATCTCTGGAAGTCTGAAACAGGTTTCCCTCAAGAATTTCCTTGTATTTAACGTCATCCATCATTCCTTCAATTCTTGGAATGGCCTAGTCAAAGCCCAGACTTCAATCCAATTGAGAATATGTGGTATGACCTAAAGATTGCTGTACACCAGCGGAACCCATCCAACTTGAAGGAGCTGGAGCAGTTTTGCCTTGAAGAATGGACAAAAATCCTAGTGGCTAGATGTGCCAAGCTTATAGAGACATACCCCAAGAGACTTGCAGCTGTAAATGCTGCAAAAGGTGGCTCTACAAAGTATTGACTTTAGGGGGGGTGAATAGCTATGCACGCTCAAGTTTTCTGTTTCTTTGTCTTATTTCTTGTTTGTTTCACAATCAAAAATATATTTTTAATCTTTAAATTGGTAGGCATGTTGTGTAAATCAAATGATACAACCCCCCCAAAAATCAATTTTTATTCCAGGTTGTAATACAACAAAATAGGAAAAACACCAAGGGGGATGAATACTTTTGCAAGGCACTGTATGTAGTTCTGTCCTTGAACTGTTCTTGTCTATTAATGTTCTGTATTATGTAATGTGTCATGTTTGTGTGGACCCCAGGAAGAGCAGCTGCTGCTATAGTAACAGCTAATGGGGATCCTAATAAAATGTGTGGGAAAACCTAGGGAAACCCTTAACATTGGAAACATGTTTTGTTTTATAATAATAATAAATAATAATAATATGCCATTTAGCAGACGCTTTTATCCAAAGCGACTTACAGTCGTGCGTGCATACATTTTTTGTGTATGGGTGGTCCCGGGGATCGAACCCACTACCTTGGCGTTACAAGCGCCGTGCTCTACCAGCTGAGCTACAGAGGACCACATTATAGTTCTGAAAACTACAAACGGTCCCAAATCCAGATCTTTTAAAATAACTGAGATATCTTTATCAGAACCTGAGTTAAAGTTGACTTCAGCCTACTCTTTATCAGAACCTGAGTTAAAGTTGACTTCAGCCTACTCTTTATCAGAACCTGAGTTAAAGTTGACTTCAGCCTACTCTTTATCAGAACCTGAGTTAAAGTTGACTTCAGCCTACTCTTTATCAGAACCTGAGTTAAAGTTGACTTCAGACAAAAAGTTAAAACTGAGAAAACAGATTTCAAAGATTGAGGCATGAGGAAATAAAAAAACACAACAACACAGCTTGATTTTTTCAAAAGAGATTGTCACTATTTTTATTATTTTTAATACAGCAACTGCTGGTATGATTACTATAACTAATTAGTATACTGTACAATAATAGATATTTGAATTGGAGCCAAAATAATGTACATTTCAGTGTGATTATGAACCGTCAACAACAAATCCTTAAAAAAGAAAAACATTAAAGAACGAACTGTTTGATTTGACTATATCCAACACTGGATAGCTGGAACGAGTTGCTGACGTCTCCATGGCCATGAGGATCAATCTCATCTGCTGAGAGATGATTTGAAATTAGTTTGTCATACACTAAAAGACAATCACATGAAACATAAATATAACTTTAGAGAAGCAGGTAAACTAGCACAGTACTAGTGTTCAAAAGCCAATAAAGTGACTGGGTAGTGTCCTGTGTTGACTGAGACCTGGTGTTGTTGAAGGCCCGGATGGCAGTGGGCAAGAAGGATTTAATTCATATTGATATCAGTGGAGGCTGCTGAGGGGAGAACAGTTCATAATAATGTCTGGAATGGAGTAAATGGAATGGTATCAATCACATGGTTTTCATGTGTTTTGATATCATTCCATTCACACAATTCTAGCCATTATACTCCATTCCAGCCATTATTATGAGCCGTACTCCCCTCAGCAGCCTCCACTGATAGATATTAACGATTCATATTGAGAGTTTATGATTATTGACTCTTTCTCTGACAAACAAAAGCAAAGAGATCTAACACACAAACACAAACTACTAGGTCATCATTCTTACCTTAGCTGAGTGCTCCATGGTGACGACCACGTTGGGTCCAGCGCTGGCCACCAGATGCATGAGCCTGCCCACTCTCCCTTCACCATCTTACACCGAGAATTTTTAAAAATGTTTCAGTGCTTTATCAGTCTTATTTATTTGGGTCCACAATATAATATATTGTCATGGAGACCCAAAGAAGGGTCTCTCTTCCTCTTCAAACCGCTGTGTGTCTCTTATCTCTAGCTCTCTCCTAATGGATGAACATTTACTTGTTAGCTACCTAACTTGTTTTGTGGGATACAGGGATGAAAAATACCACGGCTGGTGAAAGTCAGTGAAACAGTTAGGCTATCGTTAGCTGTAGCAGCTTGTCTTCAAACTTGTATTCAATAGTACTGTCACTCCAACAACACTGGCTACAGCCTACCTTGAACAATACAAAGAAGATGCAGGTAGTGAAGGCCTGCTAGTTTATAAAGTGTAGCTAATGCATTGTGTACTCAGCTAGCTAGCCATCTTAACATACCTTGTTTGCTCCTTGTTGAAGATGCTCTCATCTCTTCACCCATGATCTGACTGAGGTGACAGACCATTCAGAGCATAGTGGCAGCTTTGGTCAAAGTAATGACGACTAACTAGCTAGCTAAATCAAACAACACGCAAAATCACTATCTGAGAAGTCAGCTGTCAGCTTCAACTATGATTGATGACTAACTAGAAAACGAGAAGACAGCGTGCGAGTGCATGCACCCCTTCTCGCCAGTGGATTGGTGTAACTGTATTGGTAGACAATTCATCTATACCTACCCATTGTTTTTACATCTTTGAGGGGAGTGAATGCGAGTTGCCAGGGCTAGCAAGAAATGGGATGCAAGTTTAGGATAGGATATAGATTGCTTTGCTTTCTAAAATAATTCTGAACTGCTGAAATTACTGAAATAATAATAATATATTTCGACCACTTTTCATGTCATTTTGGCCGGCTAATAGTCATACCCACTGATCAAGCAACATTGGAAGAAGTATGAACCTTTTATGAACATTACTCAATAGCTCCAGCGAACGGCTACTTGTAGACTAAATGAAAATCCGACCCATTTGTATTCATAACTACATTGTTGATTGTAAATTACGACTTTATACTACTACATTAATAACTAACTAGCTAGCTAATTTCATTTATCTGTAGCATGTTATCTTGAATGGGCCAAGTACGCTGCGACACTCAGGTCAGGGAAGTTCGAGCTAGCGTTTTCAAATTGGGTATGCTAGTTAAATGTCAAAATATCCTTGGAAATTAACTGTTTTTCTTGAAGTAATCATACAATATTTTTACATTACAATAAAGTAAAGGGTTTAAAGCACAGGTGTCAAACTCATTCCAAGGAGGGCTGAGTGTCTGTGGGCTTTCGCTCCTCCGTTGTACTTGATTGTTGAATTAAGGTCAATAATTAGTAAGGAACTCCCCACACCTGATTGTCTAGGTCTTAATTTAAAGGAATAACCAAAAACCAGCAGACACTAGGTCCTCCATGGAATGAGTTTGACACCCCTGGACTTGAATGTATCCAAAATCTAAATTTCCCATTTTTTAAATATATTTTTTGCATTTTCCCAACAATGAGTTGGCGGGACATCCGACGGGTTCTCGTAGGCTGCTTCACAAATACCAAAAATTACAACAACAAAAAATTGTTGCAGAGGGGGTTTCAGGGGGAGAAAATTATCAAATGCTGCAAAGTGTTTAATTTTTCATAAACAGAGGAACCACCAAATGCACACAACTAACAATGTACCCCAAAGCAGATGTACAACATTGTTAATTTATGGAGGACTGAGCGAAAACAGGCAGATGGAGCAAGAGGAGATGGAGGCCTGTTGTGGGACTCTCTGTTCTCACCTCACACACTGAAAACCACACTGGCACACATGGCACACACACACACACACACATACATACAGGCGCACACACTGACACACACTCATGCTGGCACAGGCGCAAACACACACACACACACAAACATGCACAAATTCACACACAACTCCTTAGGGTTCGACCGGACCGGTTTTAGAACCTGCAGTTTAATGAACTGACTTCATGCAGCTGGACATGGGAGAGGTTACAGGGAAGAGTTACGCATCATTCTGGCTAACCATATGTATGCATGAATATGCATGTGAATCTGTCATACAGACAACAAGCGGGATGTATATGATGCCATAGGTCAATAATGTGAGGCGTGGAAGTGGCTCTCTGCTGGGCAGGCTGAGACAGACATAGACTGCTTCAGTACGCGTGGGTGGACTGAGAATCATGGAAATGTAGTCCTTGACTCACTTTTGGAGGACAACGTTGATTGAAAATTTTTACCACTTATGATTTTGCTGAGAGTTCGAGGAAGCATCTTTGTTATATCGGGAAAAAGTAGCAAACCGGCAGTATATAATACAAAAAAAATACATATATATATATTAGGGGTGTAACGATTCGTTTTAACAACGATTCAATTTGTATCACGATTCGTGGTTGTCGATACGATTCAAGGACGATATTGGTTCATTTAGAACGATACGATCCGAAACGATTCAGTGACTTGAAATCGATTCAGTAACCTTTTAGCCAAAAATTCAACCAGTGTGACTGAAATAAATACCTGGTAACCAGTTGCATTTTAATGGCTGGCAATAGTCTTGATATTTTTAACAGTGTTTCATGCCTCCATGCAGACCATCTGGTATTATGAAACTTACCCAGTTCCACAAAGGAGATCCCATTTTCTTCACATAGCTTTATTCAGTGCAGCAGTTTTTTTTGCTCCACCTTTTTGTAAATAAAACTGCAGCAGCTTGACCACAGAGCGATGAAATGTCTCACAGTAAGGAACGTTGCGATCAGCTGATTTCGCGCAATTCTCCAGTGTGTGTGCGGTGCACAGAATGTGCACAAGGGAGTCTCCAACCGCAGCATGTTGCCGGAGTATGGAAAGAGAAAAATATTAAACAGAGCTTGCCGCTGTTCTTCATTCAGCTTGTCTCGCCATCTGGCAAGTGGGCGACTGGACATTTATTCTCGGCTAGCTTTTAGCAATGGCTTGCGCCACATTCGTGTGCTCCTTGCTCTTTTCATGTTTGTCAAATAAAGGATGGTTGAAATTCTTTGAGCCTTTATAAAATGCACCTGTTTTGTCTGCTAGATGTGGATTTGAGCGGCAAATCTTGCACCACATTTCAGTGCGCTCATCGTTAGCTTCAAGCCACTGCACATCTTGGAGCCACTTTTCCGAAAAAAGTATTTTCTTCGGCTCTGGCTCCAGTTGGCGTTTCTTTGTAGGTGGCGAAACGCCAAAGAAGCTGCTTAATGTCTGTTGCTTTTTGGACATCCCTGACAGTAGTTGACAAGCAACATGTCATGTGTAAGGTTAGATGAGAAGATCGGTCAAGTACGCAAAGGCGCGTAGTAACACAAGTGGCATTACGCATTCCTGATTTTTGTCGCGCTTGCGTATCTGCGTACCAGTTATGTGCACCCCTGCATATAAAGTCTGACGTGCTTAAATCCAATGGGTTATTTCCTAGTATCGATACAATCGATTTATTACATTTTAAAACGATGTTAGATCGATATATGTTGTCCAAAAGGCCAACTCGCCGAGCACAGATCGATGTAGTTGGATCATATGAATATAAATCGATACATCGATGTAGTAGATGGATCGTTACACCCCTAATATATATATATATATATATATATATATATATATATATATATATATATATATATATATATATATATATATATATATATACAGTTGAAGTCGGAAGTTTACATACACTTAGGTTGGAGTCATTAAAACTCGTTTTTCAACCACTCCACAAATTTCTTTTTAGCAAACTATAGTTTTGGCAAGTCGTTTAGGATATCTACTTTGTGCATGACACAAGTAATTTTTCCAACAATTGTTTACAGAGATTATTTCACTTATAATTCACTGTATCACAATTCCAGTGGGTCAGCAGTTTACAGACACTAAGTTGACTGTGCCTTTAAACAGCTTGGAAAATTCCAGAAAATGATGTCATGGCTTTAGAAGCTTCTGACAGGCTAATTGACATAATTTGAGTCAATTGGAGGTGTACCTGTGGATGTATTTCAAGGCCTACCTTCAAACTCAGTGCCTCTTTGCTTGACATCATGGGAAAATCAAAAGAAATCAACCAAGAGCTCAGAAAACAAATTGTAGACCTCCACAAGTCTGGTTCATCCTTGGGAGCAATTTCCAAACGCCTGAAGGTACCACGTTCATCTGTACAAACAATAGTACGCAAGTATAAACACCATGGGACCACGCAGCCGTCATACCGCTCAGGAAGGAGACGCGTTCTGTCTCCTAGAGATGAACGTACTTTGGTGCGAAAAGTGCAAATCAATCCCAGAACAACAGCAAAGGACCTTGTGAAGATGCTGGAGGAAACAGGTACAAAAGTATCTATATCCACAGTAAAACGAGTCCTATATCAACATAACCTGAAAGGCTGCTCAGCAAGGAAGAAGCCACTGCTCCAAAACTGCCATAAAAAAGACAGACTACGGTTTGCAACTGCACATGGGGACAAAGATCGTACTTTTTGGAGAAATGTTCTCTGGTCTGATGAAACAAAAATAGAACTGTTTGGCCATAATGACCATCGTTATGTTTGGAGGAAAAAGTGGGACTGCCGAAGAACACCATCCCAACGTGAAGCACGGGGGTGGCAGCATCATACTGTGGGGGTGCTTTGCTGCCGGAGGGACTGGTGCACTTCACAAAATAGATGGTATCATGAGGAAGGAAAATTATGTGGATATATTGAAGCAACATCTCAAGACATCAGTCAGGAAGTTAAAGCTTGGTTGCAAATGGGTCTTCCAAATCGACAGTGACACCAAGCATACTTCCGAAGTTGTGGCAAAATGGCTTAAGGACAACAAAGTCAAGGTATTGGAGTGGCCATCACAAAGCCCTGACCTCAATCCTATTGAAAATGTGTGGGCATAACTGAAAAAGTGTGTGCGAGCAAGGACGCCTACAAACCTGACTCCGTTACACCAGCTCTGTCTTGGAGGAATGGGCCAAAATTCACCCAACTTATTGTGGGAAGCTTGTGGAAAGCTACCCAAAACGTTTGACCCAAGTTAAACAATTTAAAGGCAATGCTACCAAATACTACTACTAAGTACGATCTTTGTCCCCATGTGCCAACAAGGCAGAGTTCATCTCAGCCTATGCTACCCTCCAGTCCCTCGACTTCTTGGCGCTGACGGAAACATGGATTACCACTGAAAACACTGCTACTCCTGCTGCTCTCTCCTCGTCTGACCATGTGTTCTCGCATACCCCGAGAGCATCTGGTCAGCGGGGTGGTGGCACAGGAATCCTCATCTCTCCCATGTGGACATTCTCAATTTTTCCCCTAACCCATCTGTCTATCTCCTCATTTGAATTCCATGCTGTCACAGTCACTAGTCCATTTAAGCTTAATATCCTTGTAATCTATCGCCCTCCAGGTTCCCTTGGAGAGTTCATCAATGAGCTTGACGCCTTGATAAGTTCCTTTCCTGAGGATGGCTCACCCCTCACAGTTCTGGGGGATTTCAACCTCCCTACGTCTACATTTGACTCATTTCTCTCTGCCTCCTTCTTTCCACTCCTCTCCTCTTTTGACCTCACCCTCTCACCGTCCCCCCCTACTCACAAGGCAGGCAATACGCTTGACCTCATCTTCACTAGATGCTGTTCTTCTACTAACCTCACTGCAACTCCCCTCCAAGTCTCCGACCACTACTTTGTATCCTTTTCTCTCTCCCTCTCCTCCAACACTACTCACTCTGCCCCTACACAGATGGTAATGCACCGTCGCAACCTTCGCTCTCTCTCTCCCGCTACTCTCTCCTCTTCCATCCTATCATCTCTTCCCTCTGCTCAAACCTTCTCCCTCCAATCTCCTGATTCTGCCTCCTCAACCCTCCTCTCCTCCCTTTCTGCATCCTTTGACTCTCTATGTCCCCTATCCTCCCGGCCGGCTCGGTCCTCCCCTCCAGCTCCGTGGCTTGATGACTCATTGCGAGCTCACAGAACAGGGCTCCGGGCAGCCGAGCGGAAATGGAAGAAAACTAGACTCCCTGCGGACCTGGCATCTTTTCACTCCCTCCTCTCTACATTATCTTCATCTGTTTCTGCTGCTAAGGCCACTTTCTACCACTCTAAATTCCAAGCATCCGCCTCTAACCCTAGGAAGCTCTTTGCCACATTCTCCTCCCTGCTGAATCCCCCCCCCCCTCCCCTCCTCCCTCTCTGTGGATGACTTCATCAACCATTTTGAAAAGAAGGTTGACGACATCCGATCCTCGTTTGTTAAGTCTAATGACACTGCTGGTCCTGCTCACACTGCCCTACCCTATGCTTTGACTTCTTTCTCCCCTCTCTCTCCAGATAAAATCTTGCGACGGCAGGCCGCCCAACAACCTGCCCGCTTGACCCTATCCCCTCCTCTCTTCTCCAGACCATCTCCGGTGACCTTCTCCCTTACCTCACCTCGCTGATCAACTCATCCTTGACCGCTGGCTATGTCCCTTCCGTCTTCAAGAGAGCGAGAGTTGCACCCCTTCTCAAAAAACCAACACTCGATCCCTCTGATGTCAACAACTACAGACCAGTATCCCTTCTTTCTTTTCTTTCCAAAACTATTGAGCGTGCCGTCTTTAGCCAACTCTTGCTATCTCTCTCAGAATGACCTTCTTGATCCAAACCAGTCAGGTTTCAAGACTGGTCATTCAACTGAGACTGCTCTTCTCTGTGTCACGGAGGCTCTCCGCACTGCTAAAGCTAACTCTCTCTCCTCTGCTCTTGTCCTTCTAGACCTGTCTGCTGCCTTTGATACTGTGAACCATCAGATCCTCCTCTCCACCCTCTCCGAGCTGGGCATCTCCGGCGCGGCTCACTCTTGGATTGCGTCCTACCTGACCGGTCGCTCCTACCAAGTGGCGTGGCGAGAAGCTGTCTCCGCACCACGTGCTCTCACCACTGGTGTCCCCCAGGGCTCAGTTCTAGGCCCTCTCCTATTCTCGCTATACACCAAGTCACTTGGCACTGTCATATCCTCACATGGCCTCTCCTATCATTGCTACGCTGACGACACACAACTAATCTTCTCCTTTCCCCCTTCTGATAACCAGGTGGCGAATCGCATCTCTGCATGTCTGGCAGACATATCAGTATGGATGACGGATCACCACCTCAAGCTGAACCTCGGCAAGACGGAGCTGCTCATCCTCCCTGCCCGTTCCATGATCTCACCATCACGGTTGACAACTCCGTTGTGTCCTCCTCCCAGAGTGCGAAGAGCCTTGGCGTGACCCTGGACAACACCCTGTCGTTCTCCGCTAGCATCAAGGCGGTGACCCGATCCTGTAGGTTCATGCTCTACAACATTCGGAGAGTACGACCCTGCCTTACACAGGAAGCGGCACAGGTCCTAATCCAGGCACTTGTCATCTCCCGTCTGGATTACTGCAACTCGCTGTTGGCTGGGCTCCCTGCCTGTGCCATTAAACCCCTACAACTCATCCAGAATGCCGCAGCCCGTCTGGTGTTCAACCTTCCCAAGTTCTCTCACGTCACCCCGCTCCTCCGCACACTCCACTGGCTTCCAGTTGAAGCTCGCATCTGCTACAAGACCATGGTGCTTGCCTACGGAGCTGTGAGGGGAACGGCACCTCCGTACCTTCAGGCTCTGATCAGTCCCTACACCCAAACGAGGGCACTGCGTTCATCCACCTCTGGCCTGCTGGCTCCCCTACCTCTGCGGAAGCATAGTTCCCGCTCAGCCCAGTCAAAACTGTTCGCTGCTCTGGCACCCCAATGGTGGAACAAGCTCCCTCACGACGCCAGGACAGCGGAGTCACTCACCACCTTCCTGAGACATTTGAAACCCCACCTCTTTAAGGAATACCTGGGATAGGATAAAGTAATCCTTAAATGTCAGAAATAGTGAAAAACTGAGTTTAAATGTATTTGGCTAAGGTGTATGTAAACTTCCGACTTCAACTGTATATTGTATTGTGACATACACCGAATAGGTGCACTGAAATGTTGTTTTACAGGGCCAGCCATACTATGGACGCCTCAAAGGTGGGTTAAGACTGTGCTTTTGTTGAATTTGTACAATTTACTGTAAACTATGCACATTTTGAGTGTCGCAGGAAAAACAAACAACGTCGTAAATGTTCCTTAAACTACACTGTACTGTTTTTTTCTCCCTATTGTGGATGGGCGTTATGACATTTCTTCTGAGGTTTGAAGCTGAGACTCTTATTTGCCACAGACTATTGGTTTGCGTTATTGGTGTACAACAACTGCTGCAAACATTGCAAAACTACTTGACTGAATCATAGCCTTGTGTTAGGGCACATTATTTTTTTCAATTGGCTCATTGCTAAACGTGTCTCATCAGATTCTGAATGCTTGAAGAAAAACCTCTCTAGCTACCACACAGGCTACTGTAGCACACATTTCCCCATCTTGTTAACTATTTATTTCCAGTGACATTAGCCTAGCATTACGCCCAATGAAAACACGTGTCCCCCGGCATGCCCCAGACTGCACTGTCCCACAGTCTTTCTGGCGTAAATTCCCCACTTAAAATGTAATGATCTCCGCACTGCAGGATGCCACTTCCATCATGAAAGAGTTCTCAAATCTAATAACCGTAACTAGTCTGGCAGAGCCATCAAAAACCTATTTGTTTCAACAAAAGCCCTGTTTCCCCCCAATGCAATATGGGTAATAATACCCGATAGGGTTTAAGGGCAATGAATTGTGGGAATGATCATGTTCTCCGATCCCTTTCATCTCTTTCTCATTCACTCTCTCGTTCTCTTTCTTTCTCTCCCTCTTCTCTCTCTATTCCCGAGATCATTATATTAAACACTTAATTATTCATTGGTAATGCCTGTCATGGTGAAATATTGTCCTCTGCCAATCTGAATGCATCAAACTCCCTTTCCCCTCCCCACCCGAGGTTAATGGCAAAGCCCTCACTTGCATTAGCTGGGCTAAATGCGGTGCACCTCATAAGTCAAAGTTCCCTAAGTGAACGTTAGAAGAAGTCTCAGCCCGGGACAACCTGTCTCCTTCACCGCAGGAGGTCAATGAGATCATCCATAGGGATGGGCTGACTGGACATGGTACACACAAGTTCCAGATCACACCCTTATTGTCTTCTCTTTAGTATGGCAGACCCAGGTAGCACAGGGAGATAGGATTGGGTGATTGGTCATGGGGTGAGTAAAGGGAGGACAGAGGAGGGGTGCGCTATTTGACAGTACACCCTGCCCATGTATGGGACCCTAGGAACGGTGCTATGACTAAATGATGAGAAGAATGACATTAGTAATTCCCCAGAGCATCTGCAATTTGGGCGGACATCAACAGTATTAAACAGATTAGGGGAGATAGTGATGACAAGAATCTCGCAGGTCTGATGGGAAGATGTATAAGGGGCCCTTACATTAATACACTCTGGCGGGGCAATATTTCCCAAGCAAATATGCAATGTTAACAAAAATGATAGTTTTGTGCACTTAGCAAATTGCATGTTGATTACATCTCCAAGATATTGCTGAAATGAAATGTACTTTATCACTGGTTAACAGGGTATTACACATAATATGAAACCCTTATGGAATAAAAAAAAATGCATGCATTTAGTTGTGTGCCAATAAAGGAAAACGCTGACACTTGAGTAAACATTTCACCAGCATCGCAGCTTTTTCCACAACAAATAAAATTTGCACCTGAAACAATAAATGTTATTTTGAAGGAAGGTCAATCTGTTGTTTTACATTTACGTCATTTAGCAGACGCTCTTATCCAGAGCAATTAGGGTTAAGTGCCTTGCTTAAGGGCACATCGACAGATTTTTCACCTAGTCGGCTCAGGGATTAGAACCAGCTACCTTTCAGTTACTGGCACAACGCTCTTACCCACTAAGCTACCTGCCGCCTGAGTCCAAAGAAACTGACAGTGGAAAAGGGGTAAAGGGAAGCCAGAGATGAACAGTTTGTCTTAAAAGCCGATATTGATCATTATTTTATCCACTCCTATTACCTGGTTAAACATGTATGACTTCCTGTCAGGACATTATTAAGGCTGCAAGCTAAATCCCCCCTACATGCATACCCTTTCTGGCCTGATACAAGCTCCACCATTGGGGCATCTGGTAGAGATTCTGTAGATGAGTTATTGGAATGCTTTACACTGTGTTTCAGCAACAACGTGCTTACATGTGCAACTGCATCTAAATTAGATGAAAACTCACATGCCCACCTATTTTCCTCACCTACATCAAGCTTTTTAATTATATTTCAAGAGAATTTAGAATCACGTCACTTAATTTGTGTGCTTATGACTTAAAAAACACTCAACACCTGCGTTTCGATTGAATCCTTGCCTCCAAATCAATATCATCCACCTTATACATTTTTACAGCATCTGAATATCACTTCCATACTCTGCCGCTCATTAAGAAAAGGACGGCGAGAGAGAGATGGTGGAATCCCTCGGGGGGCCCACAAAAATACCACAGCTCCTGTAAATAATTTGTTTGTTAATAGCATCTTTTCACAGTTGACTCTCCCCACCACTAGGCTCATTTCGGGGCCATCTCATCTCATTAGACCAGGCAGAGTCTAACTAAGATGGCACCATGACAAAACAACAGTCTGAAGCTGCTCAGGAGTAGAAACAGGTTGGTGTGGGCGTCCCAGCCTGGCAGCCTGGCAGCAGAGAATACTTTTTTTCTTGCTTCTCTCTCTCTCTCTCTCTCTCTCTCTCTCTCTCTCTCTCTCTCTCTCTCTCTCTCTCTCTCTCTCTCTCTCTCTCTCTCTCTCTCTCTCTCTCTCTCTCTCTCTCTCTCTCTCCAGGTCTAATTGGAGATGATTTCATCATATTCTTAGCACCAACTAATCCAGTGCATGGAGAGTCTTTTATGTTTTCAGCTGAAGCCACTCATTGTCTTTGGTCTCTTCGGGGAATAGTGTTGCATCCTTACAGTAAATAAATCAATTGAAATATATTGCATACTGTAGAAGAGGACCAATCAGTTAACAACATGGATGAAGTAATGTAGGGGCTTGGTTCAGTGGCACGCCAACAACCATGGTGGGCTGTTCAATTTCTGTTAATGTGGTCACACAGGTTTAAGTCATTCATCAGCCCTGAGGATGATGCAATTATTACCTTCTCCCTTTACTGATGATCCCTTTACTTCATGCAGAAAACAATATTTATTGGCTACTGCGATGCATTCATTTTCGGCTCTGATCTTGTACTAAATCACCTTGTATGTAACCTTATAACGATAATGAGTGCCTTGTCTAATAGTTATATAACTCATTCTCTCCTCCCTCTGTAATGCTACACGCTAACCGTAACGCTGATATCTCAGCTCATATATAGCTATATTTACTACCACAGCTTACTTAAATAATCGCTTGCACGTCGGAACACGTTATGGCCCTCTGTCAAGGTAATATCACATTGTCAACGCTGTTGGGAAGCAAATATTAAACCATAGATCAATGTTTAACAATTTATAAAGGACTGAATGCGAATGTCACCGTTTCCATTACTAGTGGCCTTTGGCTATATTATAATAATTTAATACCGCATATCAGGGAAAAGCTTTTATCATTATTGCTTTTTTTGAAAAATTGCTAAAAGGATCATGGCAACACATATTATGCACAGTATGTCTGTTTAAATGAGACGTGGCACTGATTGAACAATTGTGCCCCATACCTTTGCACACAGTTGGCTTGTTGTCGGGCAGAGTAGAGTAGATGGAACATGGTAATAATGATTTCCTATGATGTATTGCCATGTTGCTTGGAACAGTACATGATCTGCAGTTCCTACTGTAAGTTGAGTTTTCTGATGTGCCTTGTGTTCCTACAGCCTTCCAGGGCTGGTAGGTAGTCGGTAAGGGAGAGCCTTGGGTAATGTTTCATTCCTGATGGCCTGATCCAAATCCTATACCCCTGCTGTTGTCGTGCATGAGTGGAGAGAAGCTCCTATCCTCTCCTTATATCCACCTCCTTATCATAGGTGATCTCACTCTGGGCCCAATGAACCGACAGTTGGAAAATCCCTCCATCCCTCCATCCCTGATCCGTTTGCCCATGGGATCAAACAGGATCATCGGTTGCTGACTGGGCGCTCTGCCTGCTGGCCGCTGGGAACCTCCAGGTGAATCTGATTAGTTGTCTATGGAAGAGGCATTGGAGGCTGGGTCAAGGCATGGGAGGAAGTAGAAGAGGAAGTAGAAAGGAGAGAGAACAAGCGGTGTGGGCTAACAAGGGGTAAATTAGACAGACGTGGAGAGAGATCTCAATTTCCCCTGTCAAAATCAGCATGACACCTGGCCCCGGTGTTTAATTGGTTGAGACACCTCACCTAATCCCGGTTCAGTCGGCTCCTTGGAACCTCGGAGCGGCGTGGCCCTTAAGCTCCATTCGTCACTGAGGCAGACAAAAGAGTCAAAAGAGGGCCTCTGCTTTGAGCTTTAATCCAATTAGAAAGTTGTTAAGGAGCCTGAGTAGAGTTTCACATTACTTAAAAGTGCACATGAACTCTGGCCACCTCGGTGACCTTTGGTGACCTCAGAGAATGGCATCTTGTTAGAGCCACAGCGGGTCCCTCTCGCTGGATCTTCCTCTGACCAGAGGAGGGGTGTGAGAAGGATGCTACAACAACTGTATCACCATCCAAGACAGGAGCGCTTCTAAGAGTGTTGGCGTTCTCCTGATAGTTGTGTAATGGCGCACTGTTTGTTTTTCACTTCAGTGCAATTAACTATTTTTAATACTCTTATGTAAACACACCAAGACAACGGAGCCACTTTGGTGTTAAACAATTATTTTTATGGCACTTCAGGGATTGTGTGTGTGGCTAATCTGATTTATTCATATTTCTTTCTAAACAGGGTTGTAATTGCCTTAGGTGATTACATTGCAAGTAAATACATAAATATTTATTATTGCTTTTAAGACATTTTAAGGCTAACCATTCTCTCCATTCATATTTAAAACTGGCAGGTGCTACATACTGGTCAAAGTCAACGCAAGACTAAAAAGTGTAACTTTGCGATGTGAGAGTACTATTCAAACTATCATCAGCTTGTTAAGATGTGTCAGGCCAAAGACCATTGGCCCAATAAATAGTTCCTAAATGTTTGCCTAACAGTGGGCACTCTCTCGGTCTCGTAATATTCCCAGTTAGTGATCAAACAATGAAACGTAATCAGTGCCCCCCAGTCTAACTTCACATAAAAAAGTGTTCCTAATATAAAGTTCATTTCTATGAATAATAAAGCAGAAGATCATCTTATGAATATTTCATTTATCTCCACCTTTAATAGTGCAAAAATGAAGAATACAACATTTCCTCCTATAGATCACCACTGTCTGCACTACTGTATATTACACATTGAATTACAGGACAGAATATCTGTACTTTAGGTACTGCTAATTAGCACTCTGTGATTGTTAAAGCATGACTTGGGGCCTCCTGACTAAATTACATAGGCCTTCATTAGGAGAAACATTCCAAGTGTTTCTAACACAAGCCTATTTTACGTGCAGTACAGCTGGTTGAGGATGAGAGGTTAGTAGCTTGTTAGAGATGATGCGGTTAGGGCTGTTTGGTGATAGTTGTTTAGGGGTGTTTGGTGGTAGTTGTTTAGGGATGTTTGGTGATAGTTGTTTAGGGGTGTTTGGTGGTAGTTGTTTAGGGGTGTTTGGTGGTAGTTGTTTAGGGATGTTTGGTGGTAGTTGTTTAGGGGTGTTTGGTGATAGTTGTTTAGGGGTGTTTGGTGGTAGTTGTTTAGGGATGTTTGGTGGTAGTTGTTTAGGGCTGTTTGGTGGTAGTTGTTTAGGGGTGTTTGGTGGTAGTTGTTTAGGGGTGTTTGGTGGTAGTTGTTTAGGGGTGTTTGGTGGTATTTGTTTAAAGCTGATTGGTGGTAGTTGTTTAGGGGTGTTTGGTGATAGTTGTTTAGGGGTGTTTGGTGATAGTTGTTTAGGGCTGTTTGGTGATAGTTGTTTAGGGGTGTTTGGTGGTAGTTGTTTAGGGCTGTTTGGTGATAGTTGTTTAGGGGTGTTTGGTGATAGTTGTTTAGGGCTGTTTGGTGATAGTTGTTTAGGGGTGTTTGGTGATAGTTGTTTAGGGATGTGTGGTGGTAGTTGTTTAGGGCTGTTTGGTGATAGTTGTTTAGGGGTGTTTGGTGGTAGTTGTTTAGGGGTGTTTGGTGGTAGTTGTTTAGGGCTGTTTGGTGGTAGTTGTTTAGGGGTGTTTGGTGATAGTTGTTTAGGGCTGTTTGGTGATAGTTGTTTAGGGGTGTTTGGTGGTAGTTGTTTAGGGGTGTTTGGTGATAGTTGTTTAGGGGTGTTTGGTGGTAGTTGTTTAGGGGTGTTTGGTGATAGTTGTTTAGGGATGTTTGGTGGTAGTTGTTTAGGGCTGTTTGGTGATAGTTGTTTAGGGGTGTTTGGTGGTAGTTGTTTAGGGGTGTTTGGTGGTAGTTGTTTAGGGCTGTTTGGTGATAGTTGTTTAGGGCTGTTTGGTGGTAGTTGTTTAGGGCTGTTTGGTGATAGTTGTTTAGGGCTGTTTGGTGGTAGTTGTTTAGGGCTGTTTGGTGGTAGTTGTTTAGGGATGTTTGGTGATAGTTGTTTAGGGGTGTTTGGTGGTAGTTGTTTAGGGGTGTTTGGTGGTAGTTGTTTAGGGATGTTTGGTGGTAGTTGTTTAGGGGTGTTTGGTGATAGTTGTTTAGGGGTGTTTGGTGGTAGTTGTTTAGGGATGTTTGGTGGTAGTTGTTTAGGGCTGTTTGGTGGAAGTTGTTTAGGGGTGTTTGGTGGTAGTTGTTTAGGGGTGTTTGGTGATAGTTGTTTAGGGGTGTTTGGTGGTAGTTGTTTAGGGATGTTTGGTGATAGTTGTTTAGGGGTGTTTGGTGGTAGTTGTTTAGGGGTGTTTGGTGGTAGTTGTTTAGGGATGTTTGGTGGTAGTTGTTTAGGGGTGTTTGGTGATAGTTGTTTAGGGGTGTTTGGTGGTAGTTGTTTAGGGATGTTTGGTGGTAGTTGTTTAGGGCTGTTTGGTGGTAGTTGTTTAGGGGTGTTTGGTGGTAGTTGTTTAGGGGTGTTTGGTGGTAGTTGTTTAGGGGTGTTTGGTGGTATTTGTTTAAAGCTGTTTGGTGGTAGTTGTTTAGGGGTGTTTGGTGATAGTTGTTTAGGGGTGTTTGGTGATAGTTGTTTAGGGATGTTTGGTGATAGTTGTTTAGGGGTGTTTGGTGGTAGTTGTTTAGGGATGTTTGGTGATAGTTGTTTAGGGGTGTTTGGTGGTAGTTGTTTAGGGGTGTTTGGTGGTAGTTGTTTAGGGATGTTTGGTGGTAGTTGTTTAGGGGTGTTTGGTGATAGTTGTTTAGGGGTGTTTGGTGGTAGTTGTTTAGGGATGTTTGGTGGTAGTTGTTTAGGGCTGTTTGGTGGTAGTTGTTTAGGGGTGTTTGGTGGTAGTTGTTTAGGGGTGTTTGGTGGTATTTGTTTAAAGCTGTTTGGTGGTAGTTGTTTAGGGGTGTTTGGTGATAGTTGTTTAGGGGTGTTTGGTGATAGTTGTTTAGGGCTGTTTGGTGATAGTTGTTTAGGGGTGTTTGGTGGTAGTTGTTTAGGGCTGTTTGGTGATAGTTGTTTAGGGGTGTTTGGTGATAGTTGTTTAGGGCTGTTTGGTGATAGTTGTTTAGGGGTGTTTGGTGGTAGTTGTTTAGGGGTGTTTGGTGGTAGTTGTTTAGGGCTGTTTGGTGGTAGTTGTTTAGGGGTGTTTGGTGATAGTTGTTTAGGGCTGTTTGGTGATAGTTGTTTAGGGGTGTTTGGTGGTAGTTGTTTAGGGGTGTTTGGTGATAGTTGTTTAGGGGTGTTTGGTGGTAGTTGTTTAGGGGTGTTTGGTGATAGTTGTTTAGGGATGTTTGGTGGTAGTTGTTTAGGGCTGTTTGGTGATAGTTGTTTAGGGGTGTTTGGTGGTAGTTGTTTAGGGGTGTTTGGTGGTAGTTGTTTAGGGCTGTTTGGTGATAGTTGTTTAGGGCTGTTTGGTGGTAGTTGTTTAGGGCTGTTTGGTGATAGTTGTTTAGGGCTGTTTGGTGGTAGTTGTTTAGGTCTGTTTGGTGGTAGTTGTTTAGGGCTGTTTGGTGGTAGTTGTTTAGGGCTGTTTGGTGGTAGTTGTTTAGGGGTGTTTGGTGATAGTTGTTTAGGGATGTTTGGTGGTAGTTGTTTAGGGATGTTTGGTGGTAGTTGTTTAGGGCTGTTTGGTGGTAGTTGTTTAGGGCTGTTTGGTGGTAGTTGTTTAGGGCTATTTGGTGATAGTTGTTTAGGGCTGTTTGGTGGTAGTTGTTTAGGGCTGTTTGGTGATAGTTGTTTAGGGCTGTTTGGTGGTAGTTGTTTAGGGGTGTTTGGTGATAGTTGTTTAGGGCGGTTTGGTGATAGTTGTTTAGGGGTGTTTGGTGGTAGTTGTTTAGGGGTGTTTGGTGGTAGCTGTTTAGGGGTGTTTGGTGATAGTTGTTTAGGGCTGTTTGGTGGTAGTTGTTTAGGGCTGTTTGGTGGTAGTTGTTTAGGGGTGTTTGGTGATAGTTGTTTAGGGGTGTTTGGTGATAGTTGTTTAGGGCTGTTTGGTGATAGTTGTTTAGGGCTGTTTGGTGATAGTTGTTTAGGGGTGTTTGGTGGTAGTTGTTTAGGGGTGTTTGGTGGTAGTTGTTTAGGGCTGTTTGGTGATAGTTGTTTAGGGGTGTTTGGTGGTAGTTGTTTAGGGGTGTTTGGTGGTAGTTGTTTAGGGCTGTTTGGTGATAGTTGTTTAGGGCTGTTTGGTGGTAGTTGTTTAGGGGTGTTTGGTGGTAGTTGTTTAGGGGTGTTTGGTGATAGTTGTTTAGGGGTGTTTGGTGATAGTTGTTTAGGGCTGTTTGGTGATAGTTGTTTAGGGGTGTTTGGTGATAGTTGTTTAGGGATGTTTGGTGATAGTTGTTTAGGGGTGTTTGGTGATAGTTGTTTAGGGGTGTTTGGTGATAGTTGTTTAGGGATGTTTGGTGATAGTTGTTTAGGGGTGTTTGGTGATAGTTGTTTAGGGGTGTTTGGTGGTAGTTGTTTAGGGGTGTTTGGTGGTAGTTGTTTAGGGGTGTTTGGTGATAGTTGTTTAGGGGTGTTTGGTGGTAGTTGTTTAGGGCTGTTTGGTGGTAGTTGTTTAGGGGTGTTTGGTGGTAGTTGTTTAGGGGTGTTTGGTGGTAGTTGTTTAGGGGTGTTTGGTGGTATTTGTTTAGGGCTGTTTGGTGGTAGTTGTTTAGGGGTGTTTGGTGATAGTTGTTTAGGGGTGTTTGGTGATAGTTGTTTAGGGCTGTTTGGTGATAGTTGTTTAGGGGTGTTTGGTGGTAGTTGTTTAGGGCTGTTTGGTGATAGTTGTTTAGGGGTGTTTGGTGATAGTTGTTTAGGGCTGTTTGGTGATAGTTGTTTAGGGGTGTTTGGTGATAGTTGTTTAGGGATGTTTGGTGGTAGTTGTTTAGGGCTGTTTGGTGATAGTTGTTTAGGGGTGTTTGGTGGTAGTTGTTTAGGGGTGTTTGGTGGTAGTTGTTTAGGGCTGTTTGGTGATAGTTGTTTAGGGGTGTTTGGTGGTAGTTGTTTAGGGGTGTTTGGTGGTAGTTGTTTAGGGCTGTTTGGTGATAGTTATTTAGGGGTGTTTGGTGGTAGTTGTTTAGGGCTGTTTGGTGGTAGTTGTTTAGGGGTGTTTGGTGATAGTTGTTTAGGGCTGTTTGATGATAGTTGTTTAGGGCTGTTTGGTGATAGTTGTTTAGGGGTGTTTGGTGGTAGTTGTTTAGGGCTGTTTGGTGGTAGTTGTTTAGGGCTGTTTGGTGATAGTTATTTAGGGGTGTTTGGTGGTAGTTGTTTAGGGCTGTTTGGTGATAGTTCTTTAGGGGTGTTTGGTGATAGTTGTTTAGGGATGTTTGGTGATAGTTGTTTAGGGGTGTTTGGTGATAGTTGTTTAGGGATGTTTGGTGATAGTTGTTTAGGGGTGTTTGGTGGTAGTTGTTTAGGGATGTTTGGTGATAGTTGTTTAGGGGTGTTTGGTGGTAGTTGTTTAGGGGTGTTTGGTGATAGTTGTTTAGGGATGTTTGGTGATAGTTGTTTAGGGTTGTTTGGTGATAGTTGTTTAGGGCTGTTTGGTGATAGTTGTTTAGGGGTGTTTGGTGATAGTTGTTTAGGGATGTTTGGTGATAGTTGTTTAGGGGTGTTTGGTGGTAGTTGTTTAGGGGTGTTTGGTGATAGTTGTTTAGGGCTGTTTGGTGGTAGTTGTTTAGGGGTGTTTGGTGATAGTTGTTTAGGGCTGTTTGGTGATAGTTGTTTAGGGGTGTTTGGTGGTAGTTGTTTAGGGGTGTTTGGTGATAGTTGTTTAGGGGTGTTTGGTGGTAGTTGTTTAGGGGTGTTTGGTGATAGTTGTTTAGGGATGTTTGGTGGTAGTTGTTTAGGGCTGTTTGGTGATAGTTGTTTAGGGGTGTTTGGTGGTAGTTGTTTAGGGGTGTTTGGTGGTAGTTGTTTAGGGCTGTTTGGTGATAGTTGTTTAGGGCTGTTTGGTGGTAGTTGTTTAGGGCTGTTTGGTGATAGTTGTTTAGGGCTGTTTGGTGGTAGTTGTTTAGGGCTGTTTGGTGGTAGTTGTTTAGGGATGTTTGGTGATAGTTGTTTAGGGGTGTTTGGTGGTAGTTGTTTAGGGGTGTTTGGTGGTAGTTGTTTAGGGATGTTTGGTGGTAGTTGTTTAGGGGTGTTTGGTGATAGTTGTTTAGGTGTGTTTGGTGGTAGTTGTTTAGGGATGTTTGGTGGTAGTTGTTTAGGGCTGTTTGGTGATAGTTGTTTAGGGGTGTTTGGTGGTAGTTGTTTAGGGATGTTTGGTGATAGTTGTTTAGGGGTGTTTGGTGGTAGTTGTTTAGGGGTGTTTGGTGGTAGTTGTTTAGGGATGTTTGGTGGTAGTTGTTTAGGGGTGTTTGGTGATAGTTGTTTAGGGGTGTTTGGTGGTAGTTGTTTAGGGCTGTTTGGTGGTAGTTGTTTAGGGGTGTTTGGTGGTAGTTGTTTAGGGGTGTTTGGTGGTAGTTGTTTAGGGCTGTTTGGTGATAGTTGTTTAGGGCTGTTTGGTGGTAGTTGTTTAGGGCTGTTTGGTGATAGTTGTTTAGGGCTGTTTGGTGGTAGTTGTTTAGGGCTGTTTGGTGGTAGTTGTTTAGGGATGTTTGGTGATAGTTGTTTAGGGGTGTTTGGTGGTAGTTGTTTAGGGGTGTTTGGTGGTAGTTGTTTAGGGATGTTTGGTGGTAGTTGTTTAGGGGTGTTTGGTGATAGTTGTTTAGGTGTGTTTGGTGGTAGTTGTTTAGGGATGTTTGGTGGTAGTTGTTTAGGGCTGTTTGGTGATAGTTGTTTAGGGGTGTTTGGTGGTAGTTGTTTAGGGATGTTTGGTGATAGTTGTTTAGGGGTGTTTGGTGGTAGTTGTTTAGGGGTGTTTGGTGGTAGTTGTTTAGGGATGTTTGGTGGTAGTTGTTTAGGGGTGTTTGGTGATAGTTGTTTAGGGGTGTTTGGTGGTAGTTGTTTAGGGATGTTTGGTGGTAGTTGTTTAGGGCTGTTTGGTGGTAGTTGTTTAGGGGTGTTTGGTGGTAGTTGTTTAGGGGTGTTTGGTGGTAGTTGTTTAGGGGTGTTTGGTGGTATTTGTTTAAAGCTGTTTGGTGGTAGTTGTTTAGGGGTGTTTGGTGATAGTTGTTTAGGGGTGTTTGGTGATAGTTGTTTAGGGCTGTTTGGTGATAGTTGTTTAGGGGTGTTTGGTGGTAGTTGTTTAGGGATGTTTGGTGATAGTTGTTTAGGGGTGTTTGGTGGTAGTTGTTTAGGGGTGTTTGGTGGTAGTTGTTTAGGGATGTTTGGTGGTAGTTGTTTAGGGGTGTTTGGTGATAGTTGTTTAGGGGTGTTTGGTGGTAGTTGTTTAGGGATGTTTGGTGGTAGTTGTTTAGGGCTGTTTGGTGGTAGTTGTTTAGGGGTGTTTGGTGGTAGTTGTTTAGGGGTGTTTGGTGGTATTTGTTTAAAGCTGTTTGGTGGTAGTTGTTTAGGGGTGTTTGGTGATAGTTGTTTAGGGGTGTTTGGTGATAGTTGTTTAGGGCTGTTTGGTGATAGTTGTTTAGGGGTGTTTGGTGGTAGTTGTTTAGGGCTGTTTGGTGATAGTTGTTTAGGGGTGTTTGGTGATAGTTGTTTAGGGCTGTTTGGTGATAGTTGTTTAGGGGTGTTTGGTGATAGTTGTTTAGGGATGTTTGGTGGTAGTTGTTTAGGGCTGTTTGGTGATAGTTGTTTAGGGGTGTTTGGTGGTAGTTGTTTAGGGGTGTTTGGTGGTAGTTGTTTAGGGCTGTTTGGTGGTAGTTGTTTAGGGGTGTTTGGTGATAGTTGTTTAGGGCTGTTTGGTGATAGTTGTTTAGGGGTGTTTGGTGGTAGTTGTTTAGGGGTGTTTGGTGATAGTTGTTTAGGGGTGTTTGGTGGTAGTTGTTTAGGGGTGTTTGGTGATAGTTGTTTAGGGATGTTTGGTGGTAGTTGTTTAGGGCTGTTTGGTGATAGTTGTTTAGGGGTGTTTGGTGGTAGTTGTTTAGGGGTGTTTGGTGGTAGTTGTTTAGGGCTGTTTGGTGATAGTTGTTTAGGGCTGTTTGGTGGTAGTTGTTTAGGGCTGTTTGGTGATAGTTGTTTAGGGCTGTTTGGTGGTAGTTGTTTAGGTCTGTTTGGTGGTAGTTGTTTAGGGCTGTTTGGTGGTAGTTGTTTAGGGCTGTTTGGTGGTAGTTGTTTAGGGGTGTTTGGTGATAGTTGTTTAGGGATGTTTGGTGGTAGTTGTTTAGGGATGTTTGGTGGTAGTTGTTTAGGGCTGTTTGGTGGTAGTTGTTTAGGGCTGTTTGGTGGTAGTTGTTTAGGGCTATTTGGTGATAGTTGTTTAGGGCTGTTTGGTGGTAGTTGTTTAGGGCTGTTTGGTGATAGTTGTTTAGGGCTGTTTGGTGGTAGTTGTTTAGGGGTGTTTGGTGATAGTTGTTTAGGGCGGTTTGGTGATAGTTGTTTAGGGGTGTTTGGTGGTAGTTGTTTAGGGGTGTTTGGTGGTAGCTGTTTAGGGGTGTTTGGTGATAGTTGTTTAGGGCTGTTTGGTGGTAGTTGTTTAGGGCTGTTTGGTGGTAGTTGTTTAGGGGTGTTTGGTGATAGTTGTTTAGGGGTGTTTGGTGATAGTTGTTTAGGGCTGTTTGGTGATAGTTGTTTAGGGCTGTTTGGTGATAGTTGTTTAGGGGTGTTTGGTGGTAGTTGTTTAGGGGTGTTTGGTGGTAGTTGTTTAGGGCTGTTTGGTGATAGTTGTTTAGGGGTGTTTGGTGGTAGTTGTTTAGGGGTGTTTGGTGGTAGTTGTTTAGGGCTGTTTGGTGATAGTTGTTTAGGGCTGTTTGGTGGTAGTTGTTTAGGGGTGTTTGGTGGTAGTTGTTTAGGGGTGTTTGGTGATAGTTGTTTAGGGGTGTTTGGTGATAGTTGTTTAGGGCTGTTTGGTGATAGTTGTTTAGGGGTGTTTGGTGATAGTTGTTTAGGGATGTTTGGTGATAGTTGTTTAGGGGTGTTTGGTGATAGTTGTTTAGGGGTGTTTGGTGATAGTTGTTTAGGGATGTTTGGTGATAGTTGTTTAGGGGTGTTTGGTGATAGTTGTTTAGGGGTGTTTGGTGGTAGTTGTTTAGGGGTGTTTGGTGGTAGTTGTTTAGGGGTGTTTGGTGATAGTTGTTTAGGGGTGTTTGGTGGTAGTTGTTTAGGGCTGTTTGGTGGTAGTTGTTTAGGGGTGTTTGGTGGTAGTTGTTTAGGGGTGTTTGGTGGTAGTTGTTTAGGGGTGTTTGGTGGTATTTGTTTAGGGCTGTTTGGTGGTAGTTGTTTAGGGGTGTTTGGTGATAGTTGTTTAGGGGTGTTTGGTGATAGTTGTTTAGGGCTGTTTGGTGATAGTTGTTTAGGGGTGTTTGGTGGTAGTTGTTTAGGGCTGTTTGGTGATAGTTGTTTAGGGGTGTTTGGTGATAGTTGTTTAGGGCTGTTTGGTGATAGTTGTTTAGGGGTGTTTGGTGATAGTTGTTTAGGGATGTTTGGTGGTAGTTGTTTAGGGCTGTTTGGTGATAGTTGTTTAGGGGTGTTTGGTGGTAGTTGTTTAGGGGTGTTTGGTGGTAGTTGTTTAGGGCTGTTTGGTGATAGTTGTTTAGGGGTGTTTGGTGGTAGTTGTTTAGGGGTGTTTGGTGGTAGTTGTTTAGGGCTGTTTGGTGATAGTTATTTAGGGGTGTTTGGTGGTAGTTGTTTAGGGCTGTTTGGTGGTAGTTGTTTAGGGGTGTTTGGTGATAGTTGTTTAGGGCTGTTTGATGATAGTTGTTTAGGGCTGTTTGGTGATAGTTGTTTAGGGGTGTTTGGTGGTAGTTGTTTAGGGCTGTTTGGTGGTAGTTGTTTAGGGCTGTTTGGTGATAGTTATTTAGGGGTGTTTGGTGGTAGTTGTTTAGGGCTGTTTGGTGATAGTTCTTTAGGGGTGTTTGGTGATAGTTGTTTAGGGATGTTTGGTGATAGTTGTTTAGGGGTGTTTGGTGATAGTTGTTTAGGGATGTTTGGTGATAGTTGTTTAGGGGTGTTTGGTGGTAGTTGTTTAGGGATGTTTGGTGATAGTTGTTTAGGGGTGTTTGGTGGTAGTTGTTTAGGGGTGTTTGGTGATAGTTGTTTAGGGATGTTTGGTGATAGTTGTTTAGGGTTGTTTGGTGATAGTTGTTTAGGGCTGTTTGGTGATAGTTGTTTAGGGGTGTTTGGTGATAGTTGTTTAGGGATGTTTGGTGATAGTTGTTTAGGGGTGTTTGGTGGTAGTTGTTTAGGGGTGTTTGGTGATAGTTGTTTAGGGCTGTTTGGTGGTAGTTGTTTAGGGGTGTTTGGTGATAGTTGTTTAGGGATGTTTGGTGATAGTTGTTTAGGGCTGTTTGGTGGTAGTTGTTTAGGGCTGTTTGGTGGTAGTTTATGATCTGCAAACAAGCTAGCTTGGTAAAGAAAATATAATGGACCTCACATCTCTGTTTGACACTGTTTCTAGATGGATCTCATTGGTTATGATTTAATTTGATTGAAGACTAGAATGCAAACCTAAAATTAATTATTGGACATAATACGGTAGGCATGCAAATTGACTTAGCAGACATGGCAACCCTCTTGGATGCAGCCCTGCAGCAGTACTCCATTAGTATTGTATTGAATCCCTCGTAGCCATGGTTTAATTCTATTGTCCCTGTCGTTATTGTTATTAGCGTGCATCTCTTCTATTGAGTGTCTCTATATGCCACTGTGATGAGAGGTATAATTGTGTGCCAATCCTTAAGAAAAATAACACCCTTAATTATTCTGGTATCATAGTTATGCTGGCGATTAACGCTTGACTTCACAATTACATACTTAATTTGATTGCTTTTAGCGGCGGGATACAATAGGTTATTTGCTATCGACATCAAGCGAGGCACAGTTATGTATTGAGAGGAGAGGCAATGTCAAGGTTGAATAGTCTGCTAACAGGAGTTAGGCTACAACTGCAGTGCATTCGGAGAGTATTCAGACCACTTAACTTGTTCCACATTTTGTTACGTTACAGCCTTATACTAAAATGGATTAAATAAAACAATTTCCTCAACCTACACACAATACTCCATTATGACAAAGCAAAAACTGTTTTTTCATACATTTTAGCAAAAAATAAACCCGGTAATATCACATTTACATAAGTATTCAGACCCTTTACTCAATATTTTGTTGAAGCACCTTTGGCAGCGATTACAGCCTCGAGTCTTCTTGGGTATGACGCTACAAGCTTGGCACACCTGTATTTGGGGAGTTTCTCCCATTCAAGCTCTGTCGGTTGGATGGGGAGCGTCGCTGCACAGCTATTTTCAGGTCTCTCCAGAGATGTTCGATCGGGTTCAAGTCCGGGCTCAGGCTGGGCCACTCAAGGACATTCAGAGACTTGTCCCAAAGCCACTCCTGCGTTGTCTTGGCTGTGTGCTTAGGGTCATTGTCCTGTTGGAAGGTGGACCTTCGCCCCAGTCTGAGGAGCAGGTTTTCATCAAGGATCTCTCTGTACTTTGCTCCGTTCATCTTTCCCCCAATCCTGACTAGTCTCCCTGTCCCTGCTGCTGAAAAACATCCCCACAGCATGATGCTGCCACCACCATGCTTCACCGTAGGGATGGTGCCAGGTTTCCTCCAGATGTGACGCTTGGCATTCAAGCCAAAGAGTTCAACCTTGGTTTCATCAGACCAGAGAATCTTGTTTCTCATGGTCTGAGAGTCCCTTAGGTGCCTTTTGGCAAACTCCAAGCGGGCTGTCATGTGCCTTTTACTGAGGAGTGGCTTCCGTCTGGCCACTCTACCATGAAGGCCTGATTGGTGGAGTACTGCAGAGATGGATGTCCTTCTGGAACATTCTCCCATCTCCACAGAGGAACTCTGGAGCTCTGTCAGTGACCATCGGGTTCTTGGTCACCTTCCTGACCAAGGCCCTTCTCCCCCGATTGCTCAGTTTGGCTGGGTGGCCAGCTCTAGGAAGAGTCTTGGTGGTTCCAAACTTCTTCCATTTAAGAATAATGGAGGCCGCTGTGTTCTTGGGGACCTTCAATGCTGCAGAAATCTTTTGGTACCCTTCCCCAGATCTGTGCCTCAACACAATCCTGTCTCGGAGCTCTACGGACAATTCCTTTGACCTCATGCCTTGGTTTTTGCTCTGACATGCATTGTCAACTGTGGGACCTTAAATAGACAGCTGTGTGCCTTTCCAAATCATGTCCAATCAATTGAATTGACCACAGGTGGACGCCAATCAAGTTGTACAAACATCTCTAGGATGATCAATGGAAACAGGATGCACCTGAGCTCAATTTCGAGTCTCATAGCAAAGCGTCTGAATAATTATGTAAATAACGTATTTCTGTTTTTTATTTTTAATACATTTGCAAACATTTCTATAAACCTGTTTCCACTTTGTCATTATGGGGTATTGTGTGTAGATTGATGAGGACATTTTTTTATTTGATAAATTTTAGAATAAGGCTGTAACGTAACAATATGTGGAAAAAGTCAAGGGGTCTGAATACTTTCCGAATGCACTGTATATAGTTCTTCTCATCATCACATCCATACACAATAGATGCATGCAATACTGTGAAACTCCTACATGCAGTAAATACATATTAAAATTATTTTTCAAAATGAGTGGGCAGGGTGGCGTAAGTTGCAAGGTCAGAGTCAGCCAATGAGTGTGATGCTTTTGAAGACTTGATCCCTGCATGAGCATTCACTTCCCTCATTAGGTCATTATACAGTTGAAATTCTTCAACCTTAAGACGAAGATTCTTGACACCTTAAGACGAAGATGGCGCTGTACTGTATGGCTGCCGTCTTGCGAGCTCAGACCAAACTTTGCTATTGTAAATATGTTATTGGCACTTACCCTGGAACTGTATGAAAATTTATGCACTCACTAACTGTAAGTTGCTCTGGATAAGAGCGTCTGCTAAATGACTAAAATGTAAAAATGTAACTGACTCTGTATATAACTTACTTACTTTCCCATGTTCTTCTTATTTTTATTTCTTGTGTGTTTTTGTTCTACTTTTTAATGTATTTTTTATAGTACTACTGATATAGATTACTGCATTGTTGGGAAAGAACAAGCAAGAAAGGCATTTCACTGTACCAGTGCACGTGTCAATAAAAAATTGAAACTTGAAACACCTACTCACATATGTACCTCATGAACTATGTGTCTCTTATAGGAAATCCTTTGATGTGGAGAAAAATCATGTAGAAAAATCCTGATTTACACCTGACCATAAACTATTGCTGTTTAAAAAAAAAAGTAAATCAGAAACGGTGCCGGCTATAATAACCCAAACCTTAACATAATCCGATGCTGACCGTAAAGATGAACCTAATAAGTAAGTGACATTGTATTTTATATGTTGCTTTAATTCAATTCAGACCTAATTATACTGTGGTATACACCTGGCACTTGCATCCCACTACCACATTCCACAATGTTTAATATCTTTGGCTCGGGCACCAAAGGCTGGTTTTGATGGTATTTGGCATTGAGCTATGTTAGAATGGGCCACATTAAAAAGTATCCCTCTTGATCTCCACATAAGAATATATTGTAAGTGTTTTCAATGTCAAAACCAACACCCGACCAAAATTATGAACATGTAGAGATTTGTAGGAAAGGCTAAGAAAACATGACTTTTAAATTGTGCCAAAACACAGGTAAACCAAAAATGTAAACCTGAAAGTGTAATATACAGTAGGAAATGCATATCAAGTAATATGTTAGCGCTTTAGCTGTTCCCTTGCCTGCATGCACTCTTATGGATCATTTTAACGTCATTTTCTATGGATTCAATACTATATCGTATCCATGACTTTATGCTATAGCCATTTGAACCACACCTTTAGCTAACACATCCAAAAGAACAGAGAATCTCAGAGGCTACAGGCAACCACACCATACCATGTTGGATGGAACCTGACATGAATGCTGTTTGCTTGCCAATGTTATTACAGGCCAAATTGGGTTCAGATATTGCTAGTCAGCACACCAGATGCTGAATTCAATAAAACACTTTCATTATAGCTGATGGAGGAGGCAAAACAGACAAGTGAAGGGTATGAGCCAACATTCAAATGAAAACAAGATCAATACACACTGTTCACAGATGTGCATTTACATTGTTTACTAACTATCAATTCACTTACTATTCCACTCCTATTTATTGTCATATAAATGATTAGGGACTGGGGCGTGAAATTGATCTAAGGTGACGGTTGTGCTACTGTAGTGTATCCAAATGAAATTCTCTAGGTTAATGAGCGGCTGAAATGTAAAGGTTATTTGGGTTAGACCCAAAGGTTTAATTGCTAAGGAGGGAGAAAGAAAGTGGATGGAAAACAGTTTTCACCCCCTCAGTAAGTTTTTCAACGTGAACTTGGAGTGATAATGTGTCTGTATGATGACATTTTGTGTTGGGTGCTACTACAGACTAGAGGAGAGTCCTGGGGCTTGGAGAGGCAGGGGTTAGGTCAAGCTTTAAAGAAAGGCTTTATTAAGATTATTAAGAAAGGTTCATCCTTTGTTAAAAAAATTGTATTTTTGCCTTCATACAGATGACAACTTCTCATTTCCGACTAATTGAAAATGAAACTTTGTTTAAAGTATAATCCTTTCTTAATTAAACAAGCCATACGAAGCTGGTTACAATTTCAATTTTCTCCTCCAGAAAAGATAGAACAAATATTAAAATCAAATCAAATTTTATTTGCCACATGCGCCGAATACAACAGGTGTAGACATTACCGGTGCAGAGTCAATGTGCGGGGGCACCGGCTAGTTGAGGTAGTTGAGGTAATATGTACATGTGAGTAGAGTTAAAGTGACTATGCATAAATAATTAACAGAGTAGCAGCAGCGTAAAAATATGGGGTAGGGGTGGGGGGGCAGTGCAAGTAGTCCGGGTAGCCATGATTAGCTGTTCAGGAGTCTTATGGCTTGGGGGTAGAAGCTGTTGAGAAGCCTTTTGGACCTAGACTTGGCGCTCCGGTACCGCTTGATGTGCGGTAGCAGAGAGAACAGTCTATGACTAGGGTGGCTGGAGTCTTTGACAATTTTGAGGGCCTTCCTCTGACACCGCCTGGTATAGAGGTCCTGGATGGCAGGAAGCTTGGCCCCAGTGATGTACTGGGCCGTACGCACTACCCTCTGTAGTGCCTTGCGGTCGGAGGCCGAGCAGTTGCCATACCAGGCGGTGATGCAACCAGTCAGTCAGGATGATCTCGATGGTGCAGCTGTAGAACTTTTTGAGGACTCTAAGGACCCATGCCAAATCTTTTCAGTCTCAATCGGCTACGGAGAGCATGATCACATAGTCATCCGGAACAGCTGGTGCTCTCATGCATGCTTCAGTGTTGCTTGCCTTGAAGCGAGCATAGAAGTGGTTTAGCTCGTCTGGTAGGCTTGTGTCACTGGGCAGCTCGCGGCTGTGCTTCCCTTTGTAGTCTGTAATAGTTTTCAAGCCCTGCCACATCTGACGAGCATCAGAGCCGGTGTAGTACGATTAAATCTTAGTCCTGTATTGACTCTTTGCCTGTTTGATGGTTTGTCGGAGGGCATAGCGGGATTTCTTATAAGCGTCCGGGTTAGATTCCCGCTCCTTGAAAGCGGCAGCTCTACCCTTTAGCTCAGTGCGGATGTTGCCTGTAATCCATGGCTTCTGGTTGGGGTATGTATGTACGGTCACTGTGGGGACGACGTCATCAATGCACTTATTGATGAAGCCAGTGATTGATGTGGTGTACTCCTCAATGCTATCTGAAGAATCCCGGAACATGTTCCAGTCTGTGCTAGCAAAACAGTCCTGTAGCTTAACATCTGCGTCATCTGACCAATTTTTTATTAACCGAGTCACTGGTGCTTCCTGCTTTAGTTTTTGCTTATAAGCAGGAATCAGGAGGATAGAGTTATGGTCAGATTTTCCAAATGGAGGGCGAGGGAGAGCTTTGTATGCGTCTCTGTGAGTGGAGTAAAGGTGGTCTAGAGTTTGTTTTTCCTCTGGTTGCACATTTAACATGCTGGTAGAAATTTAAGTTTCCCTGCATTAAATCCCCGGCCACTAGGAGCGCTGCCTCTGGATGAGCGTTTTCCTGTTTAGTTATGGCCTTATACAGCTCATTGAGTGCAATCTTAATGCCAGCATTGGTTTGTGGTGGTAAATAGACAGCTATGAAAAATATAAATGAAAACTCTCTTGGTAAATAATGTGGTCTACAGCTTATCATAAGATACTCTACCTCAGGCGAGCAAAACCTCGAGACTTAGTATTTGATTTTGTGCACCAGCTGTTGTTTACAAATATACACAGAACGCCACCCCTTGTCTTACCGGAGTCAGCCGTTCTATCCTGCCGATGTAGCGTATATCCTCCGCTGTATGTTGTCCATGTCGTCGTTCAGCCACGACTCTGTGAAACGTAAGATATTACCGTTTTTAATGTCCCTTTGGTAGGATAACCGTAATATTAGGTCATCTAATTTATTTTCAAATGATTGAACATTGGCTAATAGGATTGATGGAAGAGGCAGTTTACTCGCTCGCCGGCGGATCCTTACAAGGCACCCCGACCTACGTCCACGATATCTCCGTCTCTTTCTCCTGCGAATGATTCTCAGCTATCGAAAATATATATGTGAATGTCTGCTTAATCCAAATTTACAACCGACTGATTGCAGCATTACCACAAAAATGGAGGAGGCAAGTGGAAGAGGGAGAAGGTAGGGAACTTGTTTGTCTGCCATATATTAAAGATACTAATTAGGTGAAAAGAATTGGCATAAATAGACAAATATACCAGTTTCATTTGAGGACAAAAATGTTAACAGCTGCGCCAAACAGATTGCAAAATAAATGGGAAGAGATTTTTGATGTACCGATTCCATGGCACATGGTATATGAACTGATACAAAAAACAACACTTGATTCAACACTTCAAGGTTTTCAATGTAAATTATTATACAGAATTCTTGCCACCAACAGAATGATATATACAGTGGGGAGAACAAGTATTTGATACACTGACGAATTTGCAGGTTTTCCTACTTACAAAGCATGTAGAAGTCTGTAATTTTTATCATAGGTACACTTCAACTGTGAGAGATGGAATCTAAAACAAAAATCCAGAAAATCACATTGTATGATTTTTAAGTAATTAATTTGCATTTTATTGCATGACATAAGTATTTGATACATCAGAAAAGCAGAACTTAATATTTGGTACAGAAACCTTTGTTTGCAATTACAGAGATCATACGTTTCCTGTAGGTCTTGACCAGGTTTGCACACACTGCAGCAGGGATTTTGGCCCACTCCTCCATACAGACCTTCTCCAGATCCTTCAGGTTTCGGGGCTGTCACTGGGCAATACAGACTTTCAGCTCCCTCCAAAGATTGTCTGTTTGGTTCAGGTCTGGAGACTGGCTAGGCCACTCCAGGACCATGAGATGCTTCTTACGGAGCCACTCCTTAGTTGCCCTGGCTGTGTGTTTCGGGTCGTTGTCATGCTGGAAGACCCAGCCACGACCCATCTTCAATGTTTTCTTTGAGACTGTGGTCCCAGCTCTCTTCAGGTCATTGACCAGGTCCTGCCGTGTAGTTCTGGGCTGATCCCTCACCTTCCTCATGATCATTGATGCCCCACTAGGTGAGATCTTGCATGGAGCCCCAGACCGAGGGTGATTGACCGTCATCTTGAACTTCTTCCATTTCCTAATAATTGCGCCAACAGTTGTTGCCTTCTCACCAAGCTGCTTGCCTATTGTCCTGTAGCCCATCCCAGCGTTGTGCAGGTCTACAATTTTATCCCTGATGTCCTTACACAGCTCTCTGGTCTTGGCCATTGTGGAGAGGTTGGAGTCTGTTTGATTGAGTGTGTGGACAGGTGTCTTTTATACAGGTAACGAGTTCAAACAGGTGCAGTTAATACAGTTAATGAGTGGAGAACAGGAGGGCTTCTTAAAGAAAAACTAACAGGTCTGTGAGAGCCGGAATTCTTACTGGTTGGTAGGTGATCAAATACTTATGTCATGCAATAAAATGCAAATTAATTACTTAAAAATCATACAATGTGATTTTCTGGATTTTTGTTTTAGATTCCGTCTCTCACAGTTGAAGTGTACCTATGATAAAAATTACAGACCTCTACATGCTTTGTAAGTAGGAAAACCTGCAAAATCGGCAGTGTATCAAATACTTGTTCTCCCCACTGTATATGGGGCATACAACAATCTCAGCTCTGTAGATTTTGCTGTGAAGAGACAGAATCACTAGATCATTTATTCTGGTATTGCCCCTATGTAGCTTGTTTCTGGTCACAGAAACATTCACTTAAAATGAACCTTACAAATAGCAGTGTTGCGCGATTTGGAAAGCCATAGTCAATCAATCAATAATATAATAATACACGTAGGAAAGGTTTTCATCTTTAGATCACAATCTGTGGATACTATGCGATTAGAAAGGTTAAGAATTAATGTAAAATGTCACAGCACAATTAAAAAATATATGGCACATAGAAACCAAACGAGGGTGGTCTATGGTGATAGGTGGGATGGGCTGAGAGTGGATGAGGGGTGGGATTAGAGAGTTTATTTTCGATAATGTATTATTGTTATGTGATTGCTGTATATAAAAGTACCATGTATGTAAAATGTATATGTAAAATGTACATGTAAAATGTATGGACAGCGTTTTCCACATTTTGTTACGTTACAGCCTTATTCTAAAATGGACTGAATAACAACATTTCCTCAGCAATCTACACACAATACCCCATAATGACATAGTGAAAACAGGTTTTTAGAATTTTTTGCAAATTTATTAAAACAGAAAAACAGAAAAAACTTATTTACATAAGTATTCAGACCCTTTGCTATGACACTCAAAATTGAGCGCAGGTGCATCCTGTTTCCATTGATCATCCTTGAGATGTTTCTACAACTTGATTGGAGTCCACCTGTGGTAAATTAAATTGCTTGGACATGATTTGGAAATGCCCACAGTTGACAGTGCATGTCAGAGGAAAAACCAAGCCATAAGGTTGAAGGAATTGTCCGTAGAGCTCAGAGACAGGATTGTGTCGAGGCACAGATCTGGGGAAGGGTACTAAAAGATTTCTGCAGCATTGAAGGTCCCCAAGAACACAGTGGCCTCCATTATTCTTAAATGGAAGAAGTTTGGAACCACCAAGACTCTTCCTAGAGCTGGCTGCCCGGCCAAACTGAGCAATCAGGGGAGAAGGGCCTTGGTCAGGGAGGTGACGAAGAACCCGATGGTCACTCTGACAGAGTTCTAGAGTTCCTCTGTGGAGATGGGAGAACCTTCCAGAAGGACAACCATCTCTGCAACACTCCACCAATCAGGCCTTTATGGTAGAGTGGCCAGACGGAAGCCACTCCTCAGTAAAATCGAACATCTCTGGGGAGACCTGACAATAGCTGTTCAGCAACGCTCCCCATCCAACCTGACAGAGCTTGAGAGGATCTGCAGAGAAGAATGGGAGAAACTCCCCAAACACAGGTGTGCCACGCTTGTAGCGTCATACCCAAGAAGACTCGAGGCTGTAATTGCTGCCAAAGGTGCTTCAACAAAGTACTGAGTAAAGGGTCTGAATACTTATGTAAATGTGATATTTCAGTATTTTTATTTTTTATAATTTAGCAAACATTTCCAAAAACCTGTTTTTGCTTTATCATTATGGGGTATTGTGTGTAGATTGATATGGGGGGGAAAACAATTTAATCAATATTAGAATAAGGCTGCAACCTAACAAAATGTGGAAAAAGTCAAGGGGTCTGAATACTTTCCAAAGGCACTGTATATGTAGTAGAAGCTGTAAAAACAGAAAAAGAGATGTGTCTTCCGAAGAGGGGGATTGTGGGGATGGGTTAATAAATAAAAAAAGTTATTTATTGACTGACCTTCATGTCTTAAAGTAATGATGGACTGTCATTTTTCTTTGCTTATTTGAGTTGTTCTTGCCACAATATGGACTTGTTCTTTTACCAAATAGAGCTATCTTCTATATACCACCCCTACCTTGTCACAACACAACTTATTGGCTCAAACGCATTAAGAAGGAAAGAAATTCCACAAATTAACTTTTAACAAGGCACACCTATTAATTGAAATGCATTCCAGGTGACTATCCTCATGAAGCAGGTTGAGAGAATGCCAAGAGTGTGCAAAGCTGTCATCAAGGCAAAGGGTGGCTACTTTGAAGAATCTCAAATATAAAATATATTTTGATTTGTTTAACACTATTTTGGTTACTACATGATTCCATATGTGTTATTTTATAGTTTTGATGTCTTCACTATTATTCATAGTTCTCCAATAAAATCAATTTCCTGTGTTCCGGGGCCTATTTAAGGTCTATTTGTTTCCCCAGTAGTATTTGGCAATAGGCCCCTCACTGGACTCCATCTCAGTGGTCCCAGTCGGTGCTCTGTCTGTCTGCAGCCCTTTAGCCTCAAGCCTCAACCCTTAAGTCTGAAGCCTCTCTCCTCTCCGCTATATCTCCTCTCTCCTATATCTCCTCTCCTCTCTCCCCTCTCTCCTCTCTCCTCTCTCCACCCCCGACCATGCCCATTGATTACACTAGCCTGTCAGTGAGCTTTTCCAATATGCACTGGAGGTCAGGCCTTGGTGTCCACTCCAACCAGAACAAAATGAGGGGAGCGATTTGACAAAACTGTGCTACTTTTTACTGACCTAAACCAGAACGACATTGTGCATGGCATTAGCAAAAATAAGTAGTTCAGTGAATTCTTGCTCTCAAAGGAATCGGGGCGCTAGTCAATTTCTTCTTCACTCTTTTAGAGTTTTTTTTATGCGCTATTATTGCAAGTAGGCAATCTCAAGGAAAAGACTGGAGCAGATATCTACAGCTTTAAGGTAACACTTGGGCTTTAGGGCCTCCTGTGGCTCAGTTGGTAGAGCATTTCGCTTGTAACGCCAGGGTAGTGGGTTCGATCCCCGGGACCACCCATACGTAAAAATGTGTGCGCACATGACTGTAAGTCGCTTTGGATAAAAGCGTCTGCTAAATGGCATATTATTATATTATTACTTCTGCCATTATCTAAGTTTACTGACCATGGTTTAAATGTGCTAGATGAAACTTTGCTCAGGGAGTCATTTTCACATTTTCATTTTCACAAATACTAGGCGTTCCTGTTTTAGTGGAATTGCAAGTCAGTAGTAGCTAGGTAATTTGACCAAATAGAACAGTGTGTCTTCTGTGATACCTGGACAATACATAAATATGTCTGTGGTGGTCACAGGACACATGACAATTGCACTTGTCATCTCCCGTCTGGACTACTGCAACTCGCTGTTGGCTGGCCTCTCTGCCTGTGCCATTAAACCCCTACAACTCATCCAGAATGCCGCAGCCCGTCTGGTGTTCAACCTTCCCAAGTTCTCTCACGTCACCCCCCTCCTCCGCACACTCCACTGGCTTCCAGTTGAAGCTCGCATCCGCTACAAGACCATGGTGCTTGCCTATGGAGCAGTGAGGGGAACGGCACCTCTGTACCTTCAGGCTCTGATCAGTCCCTACACCCAAATGAGGGCATTGCGCTCATCCACCTCTGGCCTGCTGGCTCCCCTTCCTCTGCGGAAGCATAGTTCCCGCTCAGCCCAGTCAAAACTGTTCGCTGCTCTGGCACCCCAATGGTGGAACAAGCTCCCTCACGACGCCAGGACAGCGGAGTCACTCACCACCTTCCGGAGACATTTGAAACCCCACCTCTTTAAGGAATACCTGGGATAGGATAAAGGAATCCTTCTACCCCCCCCCCCCCCCCAATTGTAAAGTGGTTATCCCACTGGCTATAGGGTGAACGCACCAATTTGTGAGTCGCTCTGGCTAAGAGCGTCTGCTAAATGACGTTAATGTGCCCTTGAGCAAGGCACTTCACCCTAATTGCTCCTGTAAGTCGCTCTGGATAAGAGCGTCTGCTAAATGACTAAAATGTATGTAAATGTAGGAGGCTCATAATAATGGCCGGAACGGAGCATATGGAATGGCATCAATTTGCATTGTCCATTTCACTGTAAGGTCTAAACCTGTTGTATTCGGCACATGTGGCAAATAACATGTGATTTGATTTGATTTGATTCGATTTGTATCCTCTCTGGCTTCTCTACCTCTCCATTTCAGACGGAGAAAAAACGGTTAAATGCCACTAATCCACTCTCTCCAATGAGCAAGTGATTTATCATTGGTCCTGACAATAGGTAGCTTGTTTACCCCCCAAGTCCCCGCCACCGTCTCCCCTTAGATATATCTCCAACCGCAGGTTTCTTTTCAGACCAGCAAGTGTGACAGCTTGACAAGTTGAAATGTGGCCGTAATTGTCCATCCCGCTTATAAAGCTTGTTGAAATGGAAATAGACCCATCTTGGGATGTTTTCCAGCAAAATGACTTAATTTACTATATTGACATTATTGACCTCTGGAAGGGGAAACTGATTCCTGTGACCTCGGCCATAAAACATATGAGAGGATCAGTACTATGAGGTCAGAGTTCACTCTGCTCTCCACTGAGGTTGATTGCGGAATGAACTCTATTAAATGTTTCCAAAGCCGAAAAGTCCAACATTATTTGGTTCGGATGCAGGAGAGGGCTGGCAGGAAAACCCTAAGGTACAGTGATAGTAATGGAGTTTGTCTTTGTCACTTTAATTGAAGGTGCACCCAATCCTATGACTGCAGGGAGTTCTATGTGGCTGGAATTTGGTAAAGGGAGTGAGTGCTCCAAGATTAAAGACTTGATTAACTGTGAACTTCAGTAAAGGTTACACTCTGTTCAACCCATGAACCCACAGTCCGGCAACGTGCTAAAAATTGACAGCCGTCTTTTCATTCATTCAAACAAACCAAGCACTAACGTATACACTTTAGTAGAATGCACTTGGAACTTTTGGTTAGTAATGTATGCATTATGTTATTACTGTAGACTAGCTACTGTACATTTGGTCTACATTTGTGGGGGAGCATACAGTATACTACAAATCGGTAGGCTACAAACACTCGTTTTCACATGAATGAAGGGCATATGGAATGAAACTAGGCCTATAGTCACCACATCAGTTCTATGTGATTTGATTGTAACGCTGGGGACGTAATTGCATTCACAAATAGCACCCCTAATGAAGGCTAGGCATTCCGGATTGAGTATCCTTCTGCTGCCACTGTGTGCGTTCTCCCATTCCCCACCCATCCACAGCTCCACAGTGGCCTCATCAGTCACTTCTCCCCTACCTCCCCCTCCCTCTATCCCCACCCCCTAGCCAAGACTCACTTTTCCTCTATTTACCCAGATAAAGCTATAATGGGTCTCTTTGTGCCATTGACGGCCACTCAGCCATGACGGCTGGCCCAGTCAACAGAACATATTTTTCTTCTTCTCCCCCTTATCAGGAGTTGGCTTCAATTAGCCAAGTTACAGTATTTTAATGAATGTCCTCGGTGACCTTCAGTCTTCGGTCCTCCTTTAAATGATTTAGCTTCGTCTGATGGTTTGCTTTAGAGTTGAACTGGGGTTGGGGGGGGGGGGGGGGTAACAGGTTTTGTTTACTGATTGATAAATGGGTGTAATGGCAATAGATAAAGGTTTAGGGGGTAGCATTGAAGATGTATACACTCCCCCCAGCTTCCAGGTAGTGACATGTCTGCTGACTGGCCTCTGTCTCCACTCTAGATGGATATTTGGTATTCTTTTAGTCTCTCTTTTGGTGCAGATAGCCAATCGGCCTCTAGCCTAGCTGTCTCTGTGTTCAGTCTGCCAGGACAGCTGGATGGGGATGAAGTAGAAGGAGATTCAATCGGGCGTTGTAACCTTTCCACCGGTATCTCTGGGATGACCAGATAATACAGGTTTATAATATCTGAACTGTCTGACGAGAGGAGGAAAAAAAGAAACACATTGATTCGGCTAATAGTTCCGCCTCTGCACAGTCATAAAAATGAAAGACTGTCGGCGGACTGTAATAAATGTGCCATACTTTTTTTTGTATCTCAAAAAATATGGCCGGATGTATCAGAGTGCTCGGTAGACAGGGTTGAATTTCCTGTTTGTGTCTCGTCACCCGTCAGTTCTCATCCATTCCCTCCTCCACTGAACACTGTTATCAGGCTTGTCAAAAACCTTAAATGGAAACCGGGATTCTTATACAGAATCAAACTCGGTTTATAGAGAGAAAACAGGACAAAGGAACAATCACACAAGACTGCAAAATACATTCCTGAGACTAGAATAGGTCTGTCGAGGATTCGTGTCAGGCGAGGATGTGTAATTCGTGTTGCAAATCCTACTTCGTTGAGCTGGTCAATGTCACAGCTGTAAACGCTCATCTTCGAGTCAACATACAAAAGACTGTCGAGTGACGTGTGGTTTTCATACCCTATATTCTGTAGGGGGCAATTACTGTACAAATGTCTTGTGGAATTATTAGTGGAAATGTTGTATAGAAGTGATTGAAAGGTCAGCAAATAGCCACTTTTAACAAGGTGTAAAGCGTGTTCCAAATGGCTGTGTTGTTGTTCTTGTTGTTCCACAACAGTCATTTATTAGGTTCTGACTTCTGAGCTATGCACATTGTACGTTGCAAGGGTGGTTGGTTAGTAAAAGTACTTCAATGCAAAGTATCTGCCCCAAATTTTCAGTAGCAACATTTGGAGACGAGGATAGGATAGTTGGATAGGAACGGTGGTTCAGTACTACCTGTCCCCTATTCTCTGTCATAGCAGCAACATTGATAATTGATCCTATCTGGCTCGAAGGACCATGAAAAGCCCTGTTCAATCAAAACAGTGAACTGAATGTCCAGGAAAAGTTAAAGACATGCTCCGGAACTTTGGCAACTAGTAAGTATTATTTAACCTCCCGCTTTGGGCTGGATGTGTAAATATGTAGTTCATACATGCGTAATCTATTAGCAGAATTACTGTCTTACCTCAATTAGCAACGAAATCCATAGTTTGAAAGCGACTGTTTACTGGAAGCTGTGCAGCGCTATTTTCCCTCCATTTTCCCCCACGTGGGCCAGCCCCCTAGCAATTCGAGTTCTAGCCAATGAGCTTCAGCCCATCGCCATTTGAGTGACAGCTAGCAAGATGCACACACAGCAGAGCGAGAGAGATAGCAATGACGTGATGCACATATCTGCACATATGTGACCTAGTACGCAATTTTCGGGGACAAACTTTTTGCTCATGAACGCTACTTTCACAACTACTGGCTAAAAAGTAGACAAAAGTACCGGAGAAACTCTTTAAGAATAACAACATTCATCAAGCACAGATTATGCACATTGTAGCCTATAGGCAACATTTAGACTATGTTTCGTTGAATAATTCAAACTTAAATGTCTCGTCTTGCCCTGGTAGGATTTGAGACTTAATCCCAGAAATCTGGTCACTGGTCTTGTCTGAATAGCATTCAATAATAGTATGGTTCTGAGTCTCACAGCTCACATCATTCACAGCCTCGGTGTCTTCCTCCCGGCCCAGTTATAGCTGCACCTGTTTATGTCTGTCCTCGGCTCAGCTCACTGTGACACTGACACTGCTCTGACCTACAGAGGAGCCAATACAGGGGCTAACGAGACATTGACATGGTGCGACAGCCAATTATTCTAGCCTAGCAAAGAGAGCGTGCGTGTATATGTCTGGCTCCTGTAGCTCCCTACCGGGCTGGCCAGACAGCAGGACTCTTCTTATTAATGATTGATGTGTGACTCTCTTTCAAACTACACAGTCAGGCCCAAACACAGGGGAGCTTCATCAACATGGCCTCACTCACCCAAAATGCAATGCTTTCTGTTTTGGGCATTTGGTTTCTGAATAACCTTTATTTTTTATTTTTTATGCCATGCTTTATTTTTCAACAGTTTGAAGAGTTTTCATGTTTACTTGTAGTTTTCATGCTAACTTTGAGAAAAGTTACACATCTTATTGAGATTAATATAAATATACAACAATTAAGCATTGTTACTTAATACTTAGGAGGATTCAAAGAAAATGATAACGCCACAATAATGCGTGCTAGAGTGTCTCTATTAGAGAGTCATTATAGTGGAGATATCTCGTTAACAGTTGATTAGGTCTGTCCGCATCTGATTAACAGGAGTAATTAATGGGTTAAGTCACCATGGTGCTGATGCATGGATGAGAGGATGATTGGATGCGTTTCCCCATGAACATCCAGGTGAGGTGACTTTGAACAAAAGGCTTCAGTTAATCAATTAAGCACTCAGTCAATCAATTAACCGCTGAAAAACAATGAAAACGACGTAGGGTACAGCACAGTAACGCCACTTCCTCTTGACATTGACAAATTAATTAAATGACTTAATCAAGTCCTCACAAAAGAGGACAACACCTAATTTCTTTCGGATTAGAAAAACAAAAAGCAAATGTATGCATTGAGGTGAAGCTGCTATCATCCATTCTCTCCTTCCCTCCATCTGTCAGTCAAGTCGTCCCTCCACCAGCCAAGCACCAAACAGCAATAGGTAAGTGGAGCGGTCTGGATAATAAAGGAGGGAATAGAAGGGAGGAGAGGTGGAGGACTTGGAGGGGATGGACTACATTTGAACAACATCCAACACCCAGGGGAGACATGAAATATGCCGTTGAACAAAGAGATACCCCCCCAAAAAAATATTTTACAACATCAAAAGTTGAATCTCTTACATCTTCCAAGTTTTTCGCCCCTAAAATCTAAATGGTGCCAGATAGATGTTTAACACGTTCTGCTCCTTTTTTTGAGTCAGAAAGTAGCATTTCCACAGCCTGAGCATGTATTAGTGAGTATGCAGAGTTGCTTACACATTTTAGCCATTTTAGCCATCTATCAAATGTGGCTAAACATATTTGTACATCCTCAAGTTTGTCTTTTCAGTTTGCTGAAAGTTAATTCCGGGTTAAGTCTGCGTGCATAGTGTTTCTTATAGCCTGTACATATAGCCTATGCATGCAACATTTTAATGAAGGATAACTCTTCGACCTACAGTGGATTGCGAAAGTATTCAAGCCCCTTGGCATTTTTTCTATTTTGTTGCATTACAACCTGGATTTAAAATTGATTTTTTGGGGGGTGTGTATCATTTGATTTACACAACATGCTTACCACTTTGAAGATGCAAAAATATTTTTTCTTGTGAAACAAACAAGAAATAAGACAAAGAAACAGAACTTGAGCGTGCATAACTATTCACCTCCCCAAAGTCACTACTTTGTAGAGCCTCCTTTTACAGCATTTACAGCTGCAAGTCTCTTGGGGTATGTCTCTATAAGCTTGGCACATCTAGCCACTGGGATTTTTGCCCATTCTTCAAGGCAAAACTGCTCCAGCTCCTTCAAGTTGGATGGGTTCCGCTGGTGTACAGCAATCTTTAAGTCATACCACAGATTCTCAATTAGATTGAGGTCTGGGCTTTGACTAGGCCATTCCAAGACATTTAAATGTTTCCCCTTAAACCACTCGAGTGTTGCTTTAGCAGTATGCTTCCTGCTGGAAGGTGAACCTCCGTCCCAGTCTCAAGTGGTCCTCTGTAGCTCAGCTGGTAGAGCACGGCGCTTGTAACGCCAAGGTAGTGGGTTCGATCCCCGGGACCACCCATACACAAAAATGAATGCACGCATGACTGTAAGTCGCTTTGGATAAAAGCGTCTGCTAAATGGCATAGTATTATTATTAAATCGCTGGAAGACTGAAACAGGTTTCCCTCAAGAATTTCCCAGCATTTAGCGCCATCCATCATTCCTTCAATTCTGACCAGTTTCCCAGTCCCTGTCGATGAAAAACGTTTACTTGTATTTTTTTATACTTTTTTTTTTCATTTCACTTCACCAATTTGGACTATTTTGTGTATGGCCATTAAATTAAATCCAAATAAAAATCAATTTAAATTACAGGTTGTGATGCAACAAAATAGGAAAAACACCAAGGGGGATGACTACTTTTGCAAGGCACTGTATATAGATAGAGAACTCAATTACTTCAATAAAGTTGGACCACCGGTATGTGGGTTCTATGCCTTACCGGCAAAATGCATAAATCAAATGAATAAATAAGAAAAAGTAGCTCTCACTTTGTTGTAAAGGGCACTTGGCTTGGTTGCATTCGGGGCTGAACTCAATGCAACCCCTCAGCGGACCTCATGCTAGGGGCGTATTGATCTGTGTGTGTAAAGTTTCAGCCCACTGATTGCATGTAGAAAGCAGGACTGTGTTCTCAGGGATAGCGGCTAACGGTTGTCTAGCCTTGAAACCAAAGCATTCATCTCCCTCAATCCCCATGGTAATCGTTCTGGACAAACATTTGCTCAACATTCGTTCATCTTTCAGGTGTCTTTTTGTTATTTTTATTTTATTTCACCTTTATTTAACCAGGTAAACCAGTTAAGAACAACTTCTCATTTACAACTGCGACCTGGCCAAGATAAAGCAAAGCAGTACGATAAAAAACAATAACACAGAGTTACATATGGGGTAAACAAAACATAAAGTCAAAAATACAACAGAAAATATATATACAGTGTGTGCAAATGTAGCAAGTAATGTGGGTAAGGCAATAAATAGGCCATAGTGCAAAATAATTACAATTTAGTATTAACACAACGTCTTATTTAAACCTATAATACAGGGGTATTTCGAGTCCATGTTGAAATTCCACAATAAAACACTGATAATTTACCATGTTCCACTCTTGAGTGATCTAAATTTCAGGTCTTGGGAAGGGAGGGCATTTTGAACACGGTCTTGATGGGTAGGTCACTGTTTCTCTTTGAAACATCTCATACAATTCCTCCCTCCTGCCTCCTTTCTCTGACATACAGTATATTTTTAACAGTGATCCATTGTGGGCCTTATGACAAGAAAATAATGTATTTTTCTACCTGAGTCTATCAGTGAAATGCCTTTGGAACTGGAGGGGAAGAGGAACTAGAATCAAGATCAATACGGTTTCAGGAGGCTGTGAGTGTTTCTGAAACTGAATTTCCACCTTGTTCCGTGTGAGTTGTTTTGACCTTGATCTCAAAGCAGATATGACTATCCTACTAGTCCCAGCCTCCCTACACCATGATTATCCTGTACAGTGTGAAAGATAACCTGTGTGGTGAGCACCACTTTTCCCTGCCCCCCTCGCAACGCCTCGCGCCATTATCTTGCCAATCCGGAGAAACAGAACAAAAGATGTCACCATGCAGGCACCTTTATGTTTCTAATGCGCTTTCTCTCCTCATTATTCCCTCGGCTGTCTAAATTGCTTCTCCACGATAATGTAATTTAAATGAGGAAAAGGCAGGGTGGCAGAGAGTATTTTGCTAAGATGTGTTAACGGGTTGGTGTTAAAAGTCCTCGCTGTTTTAATGGCTTAGCTCTTAAAATCAGCTAGATACGAGAGAGATAAAGATTAGAAAATGTGTTCATAATCAGTTTACTGCAAATTGTGTACTGTGTTTTGAGTCAAGGTTTAACTTTGTTCTTACTATCCTGCGCTACAGTATCTACACTACAGTATATTGGTTTTACAATGATACATGGGGCCACCAGACAGACCAAAGGAAACGGGCATGAACACATGATGAGATTTCTGCCAAAATAAACATCCAACCGTTGTCCCCAGATGATTGTCCAATGAAAGGCAGTCATTCAGGCTTCAGCGGACAGAAACACATGTTGTGACGGTTCACGCATTGTGACTCGATGCATGCAAAAATCAAATGATACGCCACAGCCAGAAGTCCTGCCAAACGAAAACAAAATATTAGCATGTCTCAACTGTGCCTCTCTTTGCCTTTCATGTCTCCTCAGTGGAATTGGAGATAGACATAGAACAAAGCATGTCTTGTCAGATGGATACTAGGACAACTCTGCTCCCGCTCAACCTGTTCTCCTATCGCTTTCAACCCACCCTTAGCCGCGTTGAAAGAAAGCGGATGTTGCCGGTTTTCAGGGATACAGTATTTTCAACCTAACTTTTGTTTCCCCTGAAAAACGTAATCGATTACTCCGCTCAAGAGTCTTTCTATGCCTACTACGTTGGGTTACATTCAACCTAGCAGGGTTAGCAAAACCAAAACAGAAAATCATTAATCATCTCACATCTTCATGCTGGGATAATACAGAGAAAAGGATTGAAATCACACCATACACTCTTAGAAAAAAAGTGATATCTAGAACCAAAAAGGGTTCTTCAGCTCTCCTCATAGGGGAACCCTTTGAAGAACCGCTTTTCGTTCAAGGTAGAACCCTTTTGAGTTACATGTAGAACACTTTCTACGTGGAACACAAAAGGGTTCTACCTGGAACCAAAAAGGGTTCTCCTATGGGGACAGCCAAAGAACCCTTTTGGAACCCTTTTTTTCTAAGAGTGTATCCTCATTGATAGAGATGTATAACCCTCTTCTCTGCATCCCTGATCTGGACTGGACCCATAGTTGATGGATTATTTTGGCGTGCAATATGTTGGACTCCCAATTGCATTGTTTACATTTTAGACATGAACTGTAAAAACAGATGTGTTTGCGATATTAAAAAGCAGAACGAGTCAATATCATTGCTGATTTTCAGCGCAGTAATAATATGGTCAGACAGATTTACTAGCCACAGCTCAAAAATAGGTTGAATTGAATTATTATATAGTGAGAAAAAACTCCCAGAAAAAATGACAGATAGGATTTGGCATGGAATAGCCTTCTTTTGGGTATCATCATTGCTTGTGAGTCAGTTGACATTCTCATAGATTGAAAATGCCTCTCAGTGTACCATATCAAGGAACACAGTTTGCAAGTTATTCAAGCAATATCAACAATATCAGGGCTGTCTGCCGCAATGCTGATGGAGGCAGGAACCCAAAATGCATTAGATTTTCATTATGACAACAGCACTGTCACTCATAGTTTCTGTGCAGCCCATTTATTCTGAATGAAGAGGTGGCAGCTGCAGTTCAATGACCTCTTATCTGATGGCGATCCTCTGTCAGTGAAGCCATCAGAGTGAAAGGATTAAGCCCTGGCTCATATCGATATAAGTCCTCAATGGACACACACACTCCACGAGCACGCGCGCACACACACACACACACACACACACACACACACACACACACACACACACACACACACACACACACACACACCAACACACACACACACGTTTAATACACCAGCATGGGATTTCAGGTCAGAACTGGTGGGATATGTTTTCATCATTGGAGTAGATGTGGGGTAAAAAAGGAAAGTCCATACGTAAGATTCTCTCATCCTGATATTAAACAAATCAGCCATGGCCCCTAGAACTGAAAGTCGATAGTACAGTCGTGGTCAAAAGTTTTGAGAATAACACAAGTATTGGTCTTCACAAAGTTCGCTGCTTCAGTGTTATGAGATATTTTTGTCAGATGTTACTATGGAATACTGAAGTATAATTACAAGCATTCCATAAGTGTTAAAGGCTTTTATTGACAATTACATTAAGTTTATGCAAAGAGTCAATATTTGCAGTGTTGACCCTTCTTTTTCAAGACCTCTGCAATTCGCCCTAGCATGCTGTCAATTAACTTCTGGGCCACATCCTAACTGATGGCAGCCCATTCTTGCATAATCAATGCTTGGAGTTTGTCAGAATTTGTGGGTTTTTGTTTGTCCACCCGCCTCTTGAGGATTGACCACAAGTTCTCAATGGGATTAAGGTCTGGGGAGTTTCCTGGTCATGTACCCAAAATTTCGATGTTTTGTTCCCTGAGCCACTTGGTTATCACTTTTGCCTTATGGCAAGGTGCTCCATCATGCTGGAAAAGGCAATGTTCGTCGCCAAACTGTTCTTGGATGGTTGGGAGAAGTTGCTCTCGGAGGATGTGTTGGTACCATTCTTTATTCATGGCTGTGTTCTTAGGCAAAATTGTGAGTGAGCCCACTCCCTTGGCTGAGAAGCAACCCCACACATGAATGGTCTCAGGAAGCTTTACTGTTGGCATGACACAGGACTGATGGTAGCGCTCACCTTGTCTTCTCTGGACAAGGTGTTTTCCGGATGCCCCAAACAATCGGAAAGGGAATTCATCAGAGAAAATGACTTTACCCCAGTCCTCAGCAGTCCAATCCCTGTACCTTTTGCAGAATATCAGTCTGTCCCTGATGTTTTTCCTGGAGAGAAGTGGCTTCTTTGCTGCCCTTCTTGACACCAGGCCATCCTCCAAAAGTCTTCGCCTCACTGTGCGTGCAGATGCACTCACACCTGCCTGCTGCCATTCTTGAGCAAGCTCTGCACTGGTGGTGCCCCGATCCCGCAGCTGAATCAACTTTAGGAGACGGTCCTGGCGCTTGCTGGACTTTCTTGGGCGCCCTGACGCCTTCTTCACAACAATTGAACCACTCTCCTTGAAGTTCTTGATGATCCGAAAGTGGTTGATTTAGGTGCTAACTTACTAGCAGCTTACTTTGCCCTTTTTGTGCAAAGCAATGATGACGGCACGTGTTTCCTTGCAGGTAACCATGGTTAACAGAGGAAGAACAATGATTTCAAGCACCACCCTCCTTTTAAAGCTTCCAGTCTGTTATTCTAACTCAATCAGCATGACATCCAGCCTTGTCCTCATCAACACTCGCACATTTGACATTTTAGTCATTTAGCAGACGCTCTTATCCAGAGCGACTTACAGTTAGTGAGTGCATATATTTTCATACTGGCCCCCCGTGGGAAACGAACCCACACCCTGGCGTTGCAAGTGCCATGCTCTACCAACTGAGCTACACAGGGCTCTCACCTGTGTTAACGAGAGAATCACTGACATGATGGCAGCTGGTCCTTTTGTGGCAGGGCTGAAATGCAGTGGAAATGTTTTTGGGGGATTAAGTTAATTTTCATGGCGAAGAGGGACTTTGCAATTAATTGCAATTCATCTGATCGCTCTTCATGACATTCTGGAGTATATGCAAATTGCCATCATCAAAACTGAGGCAGCAGACAAAATTAGTATTTGTGTCAGTCTCAAAACTTTTGACCACGACTGTACAATGACATCACATTAAACATGCCGGAGAGTCCATTGACATCATCTCTGTTCAGTGAGACTATTTGAGTCACTGGCTGCTTTGCTGCTCTAACGGCAGGCTTAGAAGAGTGCATGTGTAAAACAGCACAAATTGATCATTGTTTGTACTGATGCGCTGTTTTATGTTTTTTTCAGTAAGGTGTTGTACACGAATTGTCTTCTCTCGCTCTCTCTCTCTCTCTCTCTCTCTCTCTCTTGCTCTCTCTCTCTCTCTCTCTCTCTCTCTCTCTCTCTCTCTCTCTCTCTCTCTCTCTATCTCTTTCTCTCTCTCTCTCTCTCTCTCTCTCTCTCTCGCTCTCTCGCTTACAGTGCTCCACTGCTTTTCATAGTATAGTCTAAGCTGATGCAGACTGTTTTATTAATATGTATGCCACCATATTTTAATTATATCGGCTTTCTGTTACAATACTTGACCCGTGTGCACCGCTTTTTGCTTTATCTTCAGTAAATGATGAAATATGCTGACTTCAAGCAATGTGCCAATTTCCTTATTTCTGCCTTTCTTGTTCTCTGGGGATTGAATGGGGGAATCAAGCACCAGCCAAGTTGACAATTAGATATGATGACCTTCAGATTGCGTGCAACTCGATTGCAATGTCCTCACATGCATCATTCATAAAATAAACTAGGTACCACCTGAAAATAGACGTCCAATTTAGAAGTATAATTTGTTTCATCAAGTGAATGAGTTATTATATTAAAGATGAGTTCAAATTTGACTTTTTTTGGTTTGTAAATCTACTCTGCGTGAACTCCATAATTTAAATACATATCAACATAAATAAATACAATAATGTAGATATTGATCAAGTAGAATCTAGATAATGTACCGATCAGTCCAGTATACCTAATTTGTAAGGATTTATAAGATATTCACAAAGCCAGTATGGGAAATTGGAAATGGGAAATGGGAAATGGGAAATGGGAATGGGAAATGGGAAATGCTGAGTCCCATGTTGATGTATCTGTTTCAACATGTGTGATTGGAGTTGCATGAAGACCTGCTCTTCAACCCACCTGCAGTAATGTTCACGAATGCAGAATTTCATCAGGTAGGAGGAAATTACTTCTGTGACATGCATAATGTATTGTTATGTCTTTACCCATCTGACTCAAGATCAGGAAAGTGTACTTATGTAAAAGAAAAAGGGTCAACTATCTCACTGTCTCCACTGAGTGTCTCTGGCCCCCCTCATTCTGAAATGATTTCACCTCACTGGGGGTGAAATCTGCCTTCAGGGAGCAGAAATAGGACCGTTTTGAGAATTTAGGGGCATTCTTTGGAAGGATTTAGAAGAAGAGCATCCCTCAAATTGAGGAACTCTGGGAATATTGAGTTTTAGCGACTAAATGTGTGGTTTGGCCACCTCATGGAGCTTCTGGGCAGCTCTGTAGGAGGTTAGATAGGGGAATTTTCTCCTCTCACATCATGGGTGCCCTATATTAGCAGAGGGAATGATGGGTACTGGCCTCCTGTCTGGAAGGGGGGTAATTGACTTTTTAGATGTGTAGACAGGAACCGGGCACTCATGACCCTCCATATTACAAGAGAGGTTAGCAACTAATACTACTGCAATAGCACTATGGCTTCCCTGTAGGATGAGAGGAATCTCTGTTTGTCTATGACATATGATGCTTTGTATGGTCCAGTGGACATAATAATAAGTAAATATTCTATAGTGTTTCGTCTTGGATGTTAAATAAGATTTTCTATGGTGGGTTCTGAATTGACTATTGTGATATGTGCAGTTCCTCAAAGCAAATATTAGTATACCTGACATCATTTCGTTCTGATCCACAAATTCAGTCTAAGTTGCGTCTGAGATGCAGTTTGTCCCTCATGAACATATCCTATTGCATCATGGTAGATGTAGGTATTAGGCCTTGTTTCCCTGGTCTGGAGTGATCACCAATCTCTCCCTCTTACCCACCAAATGATACCTGTTTACGAGCAAGACTGATTGACTCAGACAGAACTGTATGATGTCATAACTAATAACTCAGAATACTGATTTATCATTCATAATTCACTTCAGCAAGGCACTTACAGTCTTGGAATGAATTGGAATATTTAAGCAAACAGATATACACGCCTGTGGCATTTAAATAAGTAATACCTCATCCCAAGAGTTTTCACTTCTGAAAAGAGTGCAATCCAGTGTACAAGTTTGATGCACCACATACCAGTCGGAGTGTTTTATTTTTCATGCTGTTACCATCCATTAACAATGTTTTTCAACTAACTTGACACACTCCAAAGGTACAGTTCAAACTGTTCAAGATGGATTGATTTTTCTCCCATTCCTGAAGAAGCAACTTTTATAAGTAAACTCAAACATTTGGCCGTGAATGTTGATTAGGTAACAGATAGTAGATTTATTTCATGTGTCTAACTGGTGTGAGATTTATAGTTAAAAAGATTGCCCATAACGTGACTTAGAGAGGCCCAGTTGGGGTATATCCTCAGGGAACATCACTTTACATTATTTAATCAGGTTTAGAGGACACAGTTCATATCAACACAGACTATGCAAATGTTTCTTCCATAAAAGTCCAAACCATTCCACAGTATAGCAGTACAGTAGTACAGTACACGACAGTAGGATGCTTCCACTGGGCTTTGTGGCTAGGCCGGGCACTTGGGCTTCTCCTATTCCAAGCTTTAAGTCACTCAGTCAAACCCCATGACTTACCCAGCGAGCAGTACTCATGGCCCTGGGTTTTCAAATGCTAATGACGAGTGGCGCTGAAAGCCTCAAATTGGGACATGCAATTCAGCCTGTGGTGTTTGGTGAGGCCCAGTTCATGTTGGGAAGGCTGGGTTCTTTCCCCTTCCCCGCTCCAGTCTTTTGTGTTCTGCCGTAATAGGCACATATTTTTCTCTCGCCTCACACAGGTCCACTCTCCCCCTAATCGCCCACCCAACAGCTCTGTCTCTCTCTCTGCTCTCTTTGCTCTCTCTCTCTCTCTCTCTCTCTCTCTCTCTCTCTCTCTCTCACTCACTCACTCTTTCTCTCTCTCGCTCTCTCACTCTCTCTTTCTCTCTCTCTCTTTCTCGCTCTCCACCGAATTAAGGCCTTGCCTGAAGCTCCCCAAATATCGGCTACTTCGCAGGCACCTGATTGCTAAGACATTGAAGTGGGGGGATTGAGGGGATGAAAGGAGGAGAGGGGTGGGTGGAAGAGAAGGTGGGGGTAATTTGTTGTTATTTTGGTGAGAGGCAAAAGAGACAGAAGGTTAGCCTTCCCCACTCCAGCTGGAGACAATCTGGAACACAATATCCATGTAGTGGCTCAATGTGATGGTGCATTTGGGCTGCCTCCCTCTTCAGGGTTGGTAGACGGGGGTGAGAGGGGGAAAGGCTTAGACATTGGACCAGAGTGCTGTTTGCTGTGCAGCTCCTGTCGTGCGTTGTGATTTGCCCCTCATCTCGAAACGGTGCTTTCAAACTGTGTGCAGAAACGTGTCGCTGCAAAGTCCAAAGTTTTGTCACCATATGGTTTCTTGGAAACAATTTGTATGCTTCTTACTTGATTTCTTCTACAGTATCCTAATTACCTTGAAATGAAATCACTCCAGGTGCAACCAGAGCTCAAAGTAACTTTTGCTTGAGTTTGAACTAAGGAAAGCAAAGGAGAACTTAAATGCTTCTATTGTAAGACCATACATGAGCACAATACACACTCAATGCATACTTGCCAATACATCGTTTTTTTGGTATTCTATAAAGCAATAATTGATTATAGAGTGCAAAGATTTTTTCTAACACAACGTTCCACCCATTTACTTATCAAGTTGGGTTCTTACTTTGTGTTTGACATTTCCATTTGCCTCAGTTGGTGAGCACTATTCAAGTGTGGAGGGGCTATACATGCAGAGGTGCTGAGACCTATTTGGATTGATTCCATTTGCAAAGAGAAACATTTCCCAACACACTCTCATGAGCTGTATGCTGCTGGTTTCCACAGTATCAAAATCACGGAGTCAAAACCAATGACATCTCCCCAGTTTGGCAGATTTTAGTAATGTTTTGGACCAAGTAGGGCCTGACAGACCAGTCGAGGATCAAATCAATGTCTTCCTTTTCTCTCCTGGTCTTCTGCTCAGTCCTCAGTTAGAGGAAAGGAATTCTAGGAACTGTATCCGTCAGAAAGGCAAACAATTGATCATTACTGTGAACAGGCCAATAGCAGAACCAGGGGAAAGCCATGGGAATGAATGTAGGGCCTAGTCTCTCCTCTTCGTCTCAACACAGATCCATGTAATGCAATATTCAGCCTGTGCCAAGTTGAGGAAGGGATGATTGCTCTCCTAGGAGAGAGTTGTCTCTGCTCCTCTTCTCTATATTTTAGCAATGTTCTTGAAGCGATCGGGAGCGTATGTCGACTGACACTACTGTGATGTTTTGTGACAGGTTTATGGTTCTGCGGTGAAGTCCACTTTATTGCGTGTCTTCACTGAGTGCAGTGTACTGTAATCATCACAACTTAACTGTGACCTTGGCCCTAACTAGGATACTGACTCTGTGATGAAACACTGGTGGGGGGCGGAGGAGGTCACAGACTTGGTTTTCAGGCAGATGCACATTAGCCTCTTTGCACTTAGGCTACCTCATCCATAACCCAGACAAACACTTCCACAAGATAACTTGATTTCATCGGGCATCAGGGTGGCGGTTTGTCACGAAACGAACTGCTCCGGGAAAAGGGTGTTGGCCCATAAACTAAAGTCGAGAACTGCCTCAAAACTTCATAACCTCAAACCCCTAAACATTTAACTTTCAGATTAAACAGTCAAACTAAGAATGCAGAGACTTGGATTGTTTAAAGAAAGAGAGGAACACAATGTTCAACCAGGGCCACAGCTTTGGTTTTAGAAGTGGGGGGGACATTACTTGCTGGGGGCTCTGGGGGTCCTCCCATTTTTGGAGCATCTAAAGCTAAATTACTGCATTTCTCCACAATCTAATATGAACCATGGCCCTTCTAGCCATCTCTATTTAGAACAACATAAAGTAAGCAAAAATGCCCAGTCATCAAGCTAGGTAAGAGATCATTATTAAATATGTTTAAGTGATTGATAAGACTGAACTAGATCAATGATAATTCAATAATCAATATTGTGTTGCACCTTTAACCAATAGCCTAACAAATGAACAACTCGTACAAATAAAATACAAAGACTTTTGATTGTCTTTATTAAGACATCCTCTATATCAAATTTCAGCCAGATCCCCCAGCCTGCCTGAGCCACCTGCACGCCCAACCAGTCTAGTCAATAACTCAACTCTCTCCCAAACACAATTTCCTTCCCATCTTTTTTTTTGTCTCAAGGAAAGGTTAGGAAAACAAAAGTTTCATAAAAACACACATATACCCACACATTAACACACAGAAACAGTACACCCTCCATATAATTCATATCATAGGCCTAACAGTAATTTAGAGCACACAATATAGCACAGTCACACAAACACACCCCACTCAGCTTTAGGGTCTTAGTGAAACATTCATTATTGGTTTCAGGTGTGTTAGGGCAAGGCCAGTGTCAACCAACAGTAAAGCAGACCCAAGGGCCAGGACTGAGCAGCCCAGAAGCTAGGAATTCCTTAAATAGGTACATTGGCATTTTTCCTATTTTGTTGCCTTACAACCTGGAATTAAAATTGATTTTGGGGGGGTTTGTATCATTTGATTTACACAACATGCCTACCACTTTGAAGATGCAACTTATTTTTTATTGTGAAACAAACAAGAAATAAGACCAAAAAAAAGAAAACTTGAGCGTGCATAACGTTAATACTTTGTAGAGCCACCTTTTGTAGCAATTACAGCTGCAAGTCTCTTGGGGTATGTCTCTATAAGCTTGGCACATCTAGCCACTGGGATTTTTGCCCATTCTTCAAGGCAAAACTTCTCCGGCTTCTTCAAGTTGGATGGGTTCCGCTGGTGTACAGCAATCTTTAAGTCATACCACAGATTCTCAATTGGATTGAGGTCTGGGCTTTGACTAGGCCATTCCAAGACATTTAAATGTTTCCCCTTAAACCACTCGAGTGTTGCTTTAGCAGTATGCTTAGGGTCATTGTCCTGCTGGAAGGTGAACCTCCCTCCGTCCCAGTCTCAAATCTCTCGAAGACTAAAACAGGTTTCCCTCAAGAATTTCCCTGATTTAGCGCCATCCATCATTCCTTCAATTCTGACCAGTTTCCCAGTCCCTGCCGATGAAAAATATCCCCACAGCATGATGCTGCCACCATCATGCATCACTGTAGGGATGGTGTTCTCGGGGTGATGAGAGGTGTTGGGTTTGTGCCAGACATAACGTTTTCCTTGATGGCCAAAAAGTTCAATTTTAGTCTCATCTGACCAGAGTACCTTCTTCCATATGTTTGGGGAGTCTCCCACATGCCTTTTGGCGAACACCAAACGTGTTTGCTTATTTTTTTCTTTAAGCAATGGCTTTTTTCTGGCCACTCTTCCAAAAAAGCCCAGCTCTGTGGAGTGTACGGCTTAAAGTGGTCCTATGTACAGATACTCCAATTTCCACTGTGGAGCTTTGCAGCTCCTTCAGAGTTATCTTTGGTCTCTTTGTTGCCTCTCTGATTAATGCCCTCCTTGCCTAGTCATTGAGTTTTGGTAGGCGGCCCTCTTTTGGCAGGTTTGTTGTGGTGCCATATTCTTAAAAAAATTTAATAATGGATTTAATGGTGCTCCGTGGGATGTTCAAAGTTTCTGATATTTATTTATAACCCAACCCTATTATGTACTTCTCCACAAATTTGTCCCTGACCTGTTTGGTGAGCTCCTTGGTCTTCATGGTGCCGCTTGCTTGGTGGTGCCCCTTGCTTAGTGGTGTTGCGGACTCTGGGGCCTTTCAGAACAGGTGTATATATACTGAGATCATGTGACAGATCATGTGACACTTAGATTGCACACAGGTGGACTTTATTTAACTATTTATGTCACTTCTGAAGGTAATTGGTTGCACCAGATCTTATTTAGGGGCTTCATAGCGAAGGGGGTGAATACATATGCAAGCACCACTTTTCCGTTATTTGTTTTTTAAGAATTTTTGAAACAAGTTGTTTTTTTCATTTCACTTCACCAATTTGGACAATTTTGTGTATGTCCATTACATGAAATCCAAATAAAAATCCATTGAAATTACAGGTTGTAATGCAACAAAATTGGAAAAACGCCAAGGAGGATGAATACTTTTGCAAGACACTGTATCTCCCCTGACGTGGGCATGTTTTGTCGTACTGTATTCCATCCAGACCTTATGAAAGTTGCACAGTATACCCTTAATCTGGTAATTAATCAAATGTAGTGATACATAACTTGACATTTCTTCCATCCATTGTGGGAGGATAACCAACCTGTCTCCAAAATCAACATTTCAAAGGAAACAAAAACAGGGAGAATCTGTAGACATGCTCTGATAAAAGAAAATACTCTTTGCCAGAATTCAGCCAGCCTTCACAAGAGCAAAACATATGCAAATATGTCCCCTTTTGTGTTTTACACCTCCAGCAGAATAATTACATTTCTGTGTGCGTGATATTCAGTTTCACTGGCATATAGTACATTCTATGGATGGTCTTAAACTGCAGTAATTTATGTCTGAGATTATATGAACATGACTGGGCTTTCTAATATATCTGTATCCATTCAATAGCGTCTCCCAGGTCTTCCTCACATTTTTGTTTTGTGTCATCGGGTAAAGCCTCTATCAACCCTTGATACAGTTTGGAAATCAACTTTAGAGGTTTGTCAGACTGCCTTAAAATAGTTTCAATCTTTGAAGCTTCTTGCTTGTCCAGTGTTTGCTGCACAGAGAAAATAAAGTGTTGTATCTGCAAAAATTCCTCTCAGCTCCGTCACAGACTGTTCTTCCCTGGCTGCCTGACCCTGACCATCTGATCCTGCTCATATGAAGCATGACAAATAATTACATTGGTGTACATTTATACATTATATTATCCATGATTATACAATGGGTGGGTCTAATCCTGAATGCTGATTGGTTAAAACCGCATTCCAGTCGCTGTCTATTCCACAAGTTGCCACCATCTAAATCTAAGACGTTAAAATGCCTATTTACTCTGTTCCATCTGACTACGCAATCCACTGTCTCATCAGCCCAGCCAGGCAACTTATAAACTTGATCTCCACTATAAAGAGTCTCTAGACATTATCTCACATTTCTTTAAGACTAACATTTCGTTTTCAACATCAGAGATTTGTATAAACCTTACTGTCTGTCTCTCCGACCTTTGCAACATTGTTTCAACATTCAAATCCGATCTCCTGCTGTCCCATAGTAATGAACGTGTCAGGACGAGACAGACAGGCAGGCAGTGTTTCTCAGCCAGTCAAAATCATGAATCAGCTGGCATCATTTTAATGGATATGTACAAAAAAAGGTCAATTGAAAAAAGGTCAAACGGAACCCAGCTAATTTGCAGTCTTTCCAGCTTCAGTTTGAAGTGATTGTGTTACTGTAGCTGTGTTGTTGGCTAGCTCCTCTGAACAACAGTGTCCTGACGAGTGAACACATTTTCTATGTCAGGCGAAATCGCGCCTCATTAGCTCATTGTTATGGATGTATCCAAATAAATGTCACTAGAAAACAGCTTAAACAAATGCAAATGCAGCTACTTTGCTGTTATTCTGGCTGCTTTTTGACGTGACTGTAAGTTAGCCGTAGTTTGCTACCTAGCAAGCAAGGGATAAGAACGTTGAAAATTTATGCACTCACTAACTGTAAGTCGCTCTGGATAAGAGCGTCTGCTAAATGACTAAAATGTAAATGTAAAATGTTGCCAGTCAGTATGGCAATTAAACATTTAGAACGAACGACTGGGTCGCGTCCATAGATACAGAACTAAAAGACTGAACGACTGGACTTCGTCTTGGGCCTAACAACACCCGTGCCAATATATCCTCCAAATACCGGCTTCTCAGGCATTATCACTTAAATAGAATCAATGGTTCAACAATAGAAATGACCATTATTCCCAGACCCCAGACTGTAGCCTACCCATCAACTCAAGATGGAACTTTGTATCCATTTACTGATTATTATAATATACTACAAAATTGACCTGAGCTCTGTAGACTGGTCTTCCCTGGCTGTCTGACCCTTCAGGGACACCTGTCACCATCTGATCCTGCTAAGACATGATGAGCATAGGGTTGTGTACTAACTGTGCACCATGACAGTGAAGCCTGTTGAACTGTTTATACCATGTCAGTGTGAAAAGTAGGGAAGTATACCATCATGCCATCATTAAGTTTGCAGACGACACAACAGTGGTAGGCCTGATCACCGACAACGATGAGACAGCTGATAGGGAGGAGGTCAGAGACCTGGCCGTGTGGTGCCAGGATAACAACCTCTCCCTAAATGTGATCAAGACAAAGGAGATGATTGTGGACTACAGGAAAAATAAGAGAACTGAGCACGCCCCCATTCTCATCGACAGGGCTGTAGTGGAGCAGGTTGAGAGCTTCAAGTTCCTTGGTGTCCACATCACCAACAAACTATCATGGTCCAAACACACCAAGACAGTCGTGAAGAGGGCACGACAAAGCCTATTCCCGCTCAGGAGACTGAAAAGATTTGGCATGGGTCCTCAGATCTTCAAAAAGTTCTACAGCCGCACCATCGAGAGCATCCTGACTGGTTGCATCACCGCAGCCTCCAACCGCAAGGCACTACAGAGGGTAGTGCGTATGGCACAGTACATCACTGGGGCCAAGCTTGCTGCCATCCAGGACCTCTATACCAGGCGGTGTCAGAGGAAGGCCTTAAAAATTGTCAAAACTCCAGCCACCCTAGTCATAGACTGTTCTCTCTGCTACCACATGGCAAGCAGTACCGGAGCGCCAAGTCTAGGTCCAAAAGGCTTCTTAACAGCTTCTATCTCCAAGCCATAAGACTCCTGAACAGCTAATCAAATGGCTACCCGGACTATTTGCATTGTTGATTTGATTTGATTAGCTAGGGAAACTGACAGATCAATAATGTTACATTGCTATACTGACTAACAAAAACTCACATTGTAACTAGAGGCTAGCTAGAGCTGAACTGGCTGTGGTAGCTACTAGCTAGCTAACTAGCTGCTAGTGGGTCATTCACTTCAGTCGAGATGGGATGAAACTTTAGCTAACGTAACATTTCAGTTACACTACTAGCTCAGCACTGGGAATACATATATTTTTTTTCTGTCAAACAGCAGTTACCTTGCCAGCTAGATCATTCAACTAAAGAGTAGGCAGTTTCTGCTCTGCTTGTTTTTACAACTCAGAGAAAAAGTGCAACACCGACAGCAGCAGCCTCTGTTCATCTCTCCCGTGCTGGTCGTATACGCCAGCCTTTCAGAAGCTTCGCCTTGACACAGCCTGTCCGCACACTCTGTGGTGTCTGTGCGGTCCTAAATCCAGCCGGCTGAAACCGGAAAACAGCCTATCCGACCACTCTGAGGCGTCCGCATGGTCCTAAAGCACACTGGTTACAATGTATTGTATCACAGTGCAATGATAAAACTGTGGGGGACAAACACGTAATTTCAGAATGGGGGGGGGGTGGTCATGTCCCCCCCCGTCCCCAGTGAAAGTTACGCCCCTGTGTTCAACCTACAGTACCGAGTTGTCAACAATAGTGCAAACCCCAGAAAATTCCAAACACAAGTGCAAAGCGATTACTCAGCCAATAGTTAGTAGCTGTGTGATTGTGTTCAATAACCACATGCTTCAGAAGGCCTGCAGGCCTCTCTGGTCATTTCTGTTTGACGATGTGGGTGCAGAGTTCATAAAACCTGTACTCAGTGAGTCAATCAAGCAATTTACTGCAGGCTACCAGATATATTTATCCAGAATGTGTATGACATGCCTGCTAATAACTGCTACAGCCCATAACAGCAGTGATATCCATCTGCTGGATTAAGTCTAGGTCTACTTCACATTGCACTACAACTATCAAATCAAATGTTATTTGTCACGTGCCAAATACAACGGGTGTATACTTTACCGTGAAATGCTTGCTTACGAGCCTTGCCAACAATGCAGAGTTTAAAAATAAAAATGCAATAGTAAAACAAGAGGAATAAAATAAAATACACAAGAATGGAGCTATATACAGGGAGTACCAGTACCAGATCAATGTGCAGAGGTACGAGGTACACTACCTGACCATGAGTATGAGGACACCTGCTTGTCAAACATCTCATTCCAAAATCATGGACATTAATATGGAGTTGGTCCCCCCTTTGCTGCTAAAACAGCCTCAACTCTTCTGGGAAGGCTTTCCACTAGATGGACTCCATTCAGCCACAAGAGCATTATTGAGGTCGGGCACTGATGTTGGGCGATTAGGCCCGCAGTCAGCGTTCCAATTCATCCCAAAGGTGTTCAATGGGGTTGAGGTCAGGGCTCTGTGCAGGCCAATCAAGTTCATCCACACCGATCTCGACTAACCATTTCTGTATGGACCTCGCTTTGTGCACGGGGTCATTTTCATGCTGAAATAAACATGAAAAGCAGCACCAGACCATTATTCCTCCTCCACCAAACTTTACAGCTGCCACTATGCATTCGGGCAGGTAGCGTTCTCCTGGCATCCGCCAAACCCAGATTCGTCCGTCGGACTGCCAGATGGTGAAGAGTGATTCATCACTCCAGAGAAGGCGTTTCTACTTATACCACTCCAGCCGACGCATGTTATTGAACATGGTGATCTTAGGCTTGTGTGCGGCTGCTCGGCCATGGAAACCCATTTCATGAAGCTCCTGACGAACAGTTATTGTGCTGACGATGCTTTCAAAGGCAGTTTGGAACTCGTTAGTGAGTGTTGCAACCGAGACAGACGATTGTTACGTGCTACGCCCTTCAGCACTCGGCGTTCTCCTTCCACTTCGTGGATGAGCCGTTGTTGCTCCTAGACATTTCCACTTCACAATAGCAGCACTTACAGTTGACCGGGGCAACTCTTAGCAGGGCAGAAATTTGACGAACTGACTTGTTGGAAAGGTGGCATCCTATGACGGTGCCACGTTGAAAGTCACTGATCTCTTCAGTAAGGCCATTCTACTGACGATGTTTGTCTATGGAGATTGCATGGCTGTGTGCTCGATTTTATACACCTGTCAGCAACGGGTGTGGCCGAAATAGCCAAATCCACTAATATAAAGGGGTGTCCACATACTTTTGTATATATAGTGTATTTGAGGTAAATATGTACATGAAGGCAGTGTAAAGTGACTAGGCATCAGGATAGATAATAATACGAGTAAAATAAAGAACAGAGCAGCAGCAGTAAATGATGAGAGTAAAAGTGTGTGTGTGGGTTTGTGTTGTGTCGGTCTGTGTGTGTGTGCATTTGTAGTGTATGTGAATGTGTGTGGGTTTTGTGTGGGAGTGTCAATGTAGTGTGTGTGAGTTAGTGTGAATATGGTGTGTATATATCATCTAGTGGGTGTGTATATATAGTCTAGTGAGTGTGCGTAGGGTCAGTGCAAGATAGAGTCAGTGCAGATAGTTTGGGTACCCTTAATTGGCTATTTAGCAGTCTGGCTATTTAGCAGCCTAATGGCTTGGGGGTAGTAGCCATCTCGGACCCTGTTTGTCCGAGCACCGATAGTCTGGTACAGTTTTCCGGACGGTAGCAGAGTGAACAGTCTATGGTTTGGGTGGCTGGAGTCCTTGCCAATTTTTCGGCCCTTCCGCTGACACCGCCTAATATAGAGGTCATGAATGGCAGAGAGCTCGGCCTCAGTGATGTACTGGGCTGTCCGCACCACCCTCTTGTCAAGATGCTCTTGATGGTGCAGCTGTATAACTTTTTGAGGATACTAAGGTTGTAAGACTTTGATCAGTTCCTAAATACTCTGTTTATTTGTTTCTTAGGGTGATTAATAGAGTACTAAAGAGGACATACAGGATCAGCTATTACTAAACCCTGACTGAGCACTTACGCTTACAACATCAAGAACATTTCAAATGTACAGTCGTGGTCAAAAGTTTTGGTCTTCACAAAGTTTGCTGCTTCAGTGTTTTTAGATATTTTTGTCAGATGTTACTATGGTATACTGAAGTACAATTACAAGCATTCCATAAGTGTCAAAGGCTTTTATTGACAATTACATTAAGTTTATGCAAAGAGTCAATATTTGTAGTGTTGACCCTTCTTTTTCAAGACCTCTGCAATCCACCCAGACATGCTGTCAATTAACTTCTGGGCCACATCCTGACTGATGGCAGCCGATTCTTGCATAATCAATGCTTGGAGTTTGTCAGAATTTGTGGGTTTTTGTTTGTCCACCCGCCTCTTGAGGATTGACCACAAGTTCTCAATGGGATTAAGGTCTGGGGAGTTTCCTGGCTATGTACCCATAATGTCGATGTTTTGTTCCCCGAGCCACTTAGTTATCACTTTTGCCTTATGGCAAGGTGCTCCATGATGCTGGAAAAGGTATTTTTAGTCACCAAACTGTTCTTGGATGGTTGGGAGAAGTTGCTCTCGGAGGATGTGTTGGTACCGTTCTCCATTGGAAGCAACCCCACACATGAATGGTTTCAGGATGCTTCACTGTTGGCATGACACAGGACTGATGGTACCTTTTGCAGAATATCAGTCTGTCCCTGATGTTTTTCCTGGATAGAAGTGGCTTCCTCGCTGCCCTTATTAACACCAGGCCATCCTCCAAAAGTCTTCGCCTCACTGTGCGTGCAGATGCACTCACACCTGCCTGCTGCCATTCCTGAGCAAGCTCTGCACTGGTGGTGCCCCGATCCCACAGCTGAATCAACTTTAGGAGACGGTCCTGGCGCTTGCTGGACTTTCTTGGGCACCATGAAGCCTTCTTCACAACAATTGAACCTCTCTCCTTGAAGTTCTTGATGATCTGATAAATGGTTGATTTAAGTGCAAACTTACTAGCAGCAATATCCTTGCCTGTGAAGCCCTTTTTGTGCAAAGCAATGATGACGGCACGTGTTTCCTTGCAGATAACGATGGTTAACAGAGGAAGAACAATGATTTCAAGCACCACCCTCCTTTTAAAGCTTCCAGTCTGTTATTCTAACTCAATCAGCATGACAGAGTTATCTCCAGCCTTGTCCTCGTCAACACTCTCACCTGTGTTAACGAGAGAATCACTGACATGATGTCAGCTGGTCCTTTTGTGGCAGGGCTGAAATGCAGTAGAAATGTTTTTTGGGGATTAAGTTCATTTTCATGGCAAAGAGGGACTTTGCAATGAATTGCAATTCATCTGATCACTCTTCATAACATTCTGGAGTATATGCAAATTGCCATCATAAAAACTGAGGCAGCAGACTTTGTGAAAATTAATATTTGTGTCATTCTCAAAACTTTTGACCACGACTGTATAATGTGTTTATGTGTTGTAGTTATTACATTGTTGGTGTTTTAGTGAAGTCTCTCATACTAAAACATATTAATGTGGTCTCGTGTCTTGTAAGGGGACAATGTAAGGGGACAATGCTACACGGACTAGGTGACCGCTGATTTGATTGCATATTTTGTAAACCTTCCCGTGATGAAAGGCACATTTGCAAAGTCACTGCGACACTTAATGAATATTGAGTGTTCTATCTCTTTTGCCTTCCAATTAATGAATAGATGTGGGTAATTATTTGACCGATGCCTCTTTCCCTGGCATGTCCCATATCCATCACTAAGTTAAAAATAAATTAAAATCAATACACCGGCAGAACCTTGGAACAGTGTCATTGCTTTCAATGGTGGGAGACAGGGCTTGAATAACAACTATTGATCTCCTTGAGGAATATTCTCTTTTATCACCACCTCGACCACCAACCACCAAACAAGATAAGTGTTCTTCCCCTCCCATGGAAATCCTGCATGTAGTGTTCGTTCTTATCATCCCACCCTGTGATAATAAATGCAAAAGAGCCCCGATCGAAAGAAGAAAGAAAAGCTAGAGCTGAGATCCCGATAACACCGTAGTAACGCTATTTCAAACAACTTCTCCACTGCTTCCACCCCTGAGTGGTCGGTGGCCATTGTCTAAACAGCCTCCTTGTGAAACAAAATGGTCGCCTAAATCGTTGTAAAGCTTCTAGGCCAGGGGAGAGAGGGGATGGGAGATTGCGTGTGTCAGCAAACATTGACTGGGCTTTATCACAATGAGGTGCAGTGTTAGAGGAGCTAACAGGCCGCCTGGCTAATCGCCCTCCGCAGAGAACACACATTCCTGCAGGTCAGGGCTCAGGGTTGTGTGTGAGTGTGTGTGGGTGAGGAGGGAGAGAGAGTGTGTGTGCCTGTGTTTGTGTGTGTGCGCGTGTGTGTTACAGACGGTGTGTGTGTACGTGTTTTCTGAACGGTGTGTGTGTCTGCATGTGTGTGTGTACGTGTTTTCCGGACGGTGTGTGTGTCTGCATGTGTGTGTGTGTGTTCGGTGGGAGGAAGGAGAGCTTGGCATGTTTATGTGCAGGTCAGAGGAAAAACCCAAACTGTGTCTACACTCCCCCCTCTCCCCCCCTCTCCCCCACCTTGTCCTGTTCTGGACCCACGGCTAACTTCGTTTTCTGTGACCTGGTGCAGATAAGGCTGGTGGAAAAGCAGTGTTAATAACTGCAGTAATAACTGTGATGACAATTTGTTTTACCTTATCCAAGCCTGGCGATAAATCACACGAGAAATGTAACATCTGGTGGATAGTCACACGACTCTATACTGAGGCTCACTGCTGGGAGGGATGGGTGAGAGGAGAGCTTTAAGCCTTCCGCATGCTTCAGCTCGACTGGCTCCCAGCAAACCGAATGAGTGTGCTCGCATACTCCCTTAAAAGACCTTTGCTTTAAAAATGAGATAAAAGCGGCAATAGCACTATTTGTCCATCTTGAGATGCCATAGCCAGTATACACTTCTTCAAAATAGTCAGAATTAATTTAAGAAAGCTCAAGAAATCTGTCATAAATGTTGCATGCAATTTTACATCTAACAATGATGTTTGGTGCAGTATTTCTCAATGAAATAATGTGCATGAAAAACGATTTGTCTCTCTTTGAATGACAACAAACACTTTATTGAAGAATCCCTTCCTTTGGACAAATCACCGAATGAAGGGGCATAGACTTCGGCTACGGAACTTCGGCTTGCCTCGCGAAAACTTTTACGTAAGCAAACAGCCGAAGAGCAAAACGAACAAAAACGTCTCAAAATAGCGTCATAATATATGCACAATCTGTTCCCAACTGTTTTCGATGGGAACATTCTGACGCCTTTACTGTTCAAGGACAGACATACATGGGATTTAAGTTTCACAGGAGCAGGAAAGGGCTTTTGTAACTATGGTATCTAAAGATCTGGTACTAAAAGCACTCTGGAGGATTTTCTTCTTACCTCATGACCAGAGTTTTCCACAGAATTAAATGGAACATATTATGTTGTATCTCTATGGAGGTTTCCCCTGTTGTCCTTTGCTTGCGTGATTAGGACCCCATCCGGTCTTCTCTCATAAAGTGTACTGTAGTTATCTTTGCCCAGGTTTAATGTACTGTAATATAGCTGTAATTACAGCTGCCAGCCAACAGATGTCAGCCTTCCAGATTTGATCATTAGACTGTAGATTGAAGGAGGTAATTGAAAATCATTTCATGCAACACAGTCCTATCAACACATAAACTACATAGGAGTGCAAATATTTGAGGCAAATACACTGCTGACTACTGTGTTTTCCCCACCTCAGAATTACCATTCAGATTGTTGATATCCCATATGTCATGTGAGGCTTATAAGATCGTAGGTTTCTCTGTCACTTTATGTTACTAAAAGACTTGAGGATGCCTGGAGGACTTGACAGGAAGTTGCATAGTTCATGTGAGACGAGATTTGCTCGTCTTGCTTTGTGTTGAGTGTGTGCAGCCATATAATACTAGCTAATAGGGAAAGAGCCGCTGCGTCTGTTGAGACAACTAGGGCAGTATTATGCCAAACAAAAGGCTATCTATCTCTCCTTGTGGAAGTGTCAACGCTCTGATATCTTTAAACCATTGCAATCAGCATTTAGATGTTATAATGCCAACGGTTAATCCTGTTTAGCGATGGGCCGGATAATTCCCGCTGGAATCACTGCTATCCTTGTCATATTTATTTTATCAGGCGATAACAGATTACAGGAGTTTAATGCACTTAGCATGAGTATAACTCTAGTGTACTCCACTAAGAAGGGGTTCAGGTCTTCAACTCTCTATTGTACTTACTTAAACGGTTCATAATCTCAAGGACACGGATATATCTCATATTTACAGATATCTCATACAACAGAGATATTCTACTGTATCAGGCAATGCAGAATAAATGGAACATGAATGGAAAGAATTGTCTGTTCAGTTTATGTTTTGACCAAAAATATCATAGTGTGGCTGCAGGTTTTATGTACTTTGGGGAAGTATCAAGTTTTTGAGTTTGTTGAAACTGCCAGAGTTTTATGCTTTTATTCAAATCTAATGTAGTCAGTTTTCCTCCTTTCCTTTCCGCTCACTCTCCATCTTCATTCAGCATGAGAATTATGTTGGCTTAATACAGAAGAGAGAGCAGAGAGTGTCAAGAACAGAGAGAAAGAGAGACCCCTCCCCACAGAGACAGACACAGAAAGAGAGAGTGCCTGGTATACCTGAAAGGATAAGTCTGTCTCCTCTTTCCTTTAGGCATGTCTGAGCATCTAAAAGGCAGGCGGGCACAAGGTGGGGACCTCTTCAGATCTGGCTTCTATTAAAAGGCTTGTGATCTCCTCATGTTTACCTACACTTACAACACTCCACGCTGGCTATGTAGAGTATTGGTGCGGGGTACTCGGGTGCTGCCGCTGCCTCTTTGAAGTGAAGTTGATCCTTCAGAGTCAGCTCCTGGTAATTGCATCTCTCTCTCTCTCTCTCTCTCTCTCTCTCTCTCTCTCTCTCTCTCTCTCTCTCTCTCTCTCTCTCTCTCTCTCTCTCTCTCACTCTGCTAGCCTAGAGTACTGGGAAGATGCAGATGTGGGGCTTTCACCGTGATCTGTGATCTGGAGCCAGGGCCGGATTGCCGAACAGGGCCCCCTGGAGGTTGAGTTGGGGGCCTCCTGGATGTCGGGTCCCCCCAGATAGAATATTATGAACACGTCGGTTGGAGGCCCGGGGTCCTCTAGAGGTCGGGCCCCCCCAGATAGCATATGAACATATCATGAGCCATGGCAAAATGTGTAGAATTGGAGGAAGTTGGCCGTTTTCCACAACAACAAAAAAACTAAATAATAAATAAATATATAAAATTCATAATTTTGGGTGGAGGGCACCCTGGAGGTAGGTGCCCTGGGGCCTCCATCTCTCCTCTGATATGAAATGAAAAGCGAGCAGATATAGCTAGCAACATCCATTACCCAATTGGTGTTTCTTTCTTTGACTTTTGAAAATGATTGGAGAAATGGGTGGAGATCATTTCGAAGCAGTAGCACTTTATTTATGAACAATTACAACAGCAAGAGGCAAACCAGTGTATGGGCCTACAATATATTTACATATCGGTATATTAAGTCAACCAGTGATGTGCACTTCCCCTACTGTAGTGATAGGCGTGTCCATTATTTGTCATTCACTCTACTGTACCACTGTTACCATCATTGAAAAGTGGAGACACATAAAGCATAGAAAGAGACTGAGAATAAAATGTCTGTGTTAAACGCTCGATGAGAAATGCTTGTTGTTTCCAGGCTTACTTTTGTCGATAAAGGAGCTGTAATGACACTTCATGTGCATTAGTTTCATTTTCCTCTGCAATGGTTAATTCATACACTGTTGATGACATGCATTGTGTTCCTCAACGTGCAGCGCAGAGCACCTGTGTATTATAGTAATTACTTTGATTATACCTCACATGGGTTATTACAGTAGTCTGCAGCAGAGAAGCCCCTTTTAAAACCGGCAGAGAATTTTAATTTCATACCCCCAAAAAACAGTTCATGTCCCTGTACCCTCTATCCACACACAGATATTCATCCCCTTACATCCTGTAAGGGCCTCTGTGGTTGCGGGTGTGAATTGTGAATATAAAAGCGACAGGGATACATGCTGATATGTGAAGTGCATGGTTCATACTCCTTCATCTCGTTTTAATCCACCCATCCATCCCTCTCCATCCATCCATCCATTTTCTGTGATGGGCGCTGCTGGTGTTCATCCAGACATGTGACAGTCCAGGGGGTCTCCTCATCTGTGAAGCATCTGATGCCAGGTGCCTGATTCAGAACAAATGCTCACAAACAGAAACAAAAACACACCAATGGGAGCCCATGCATCTCTGCATCGTCTATTATATTCCTACACTAGAGACTGAGTCAGGAATATAAATATTGAGCTGTGTCGGGGTAGAGTGGTGTAGAGTAGTACGCAGTCCTGGGCATTCTGAGGTTCATGCAACTGGTCAATGTGTCATGTAGGTACTGTTCAATTTAAGTAGACAGACTGGTATCCACTCAGTGCAGTGCTCATGCCAGACCAAAATAACTAGGTCCCTTCATTCATTTGTTGAATCCTCTTTTGTCCTTTTGCTACGTATGCAGCCAATTCCCCAGCACTAAACAATCCCACACTCTTATTTGCTTAGGTTAATACACCTATAATGTGTTTGACGAGTAAATTGCAGACAAAAAAAAAACTAACAAAAATCCACAAACAAAATTGCATACGACTGTACTTTTCGATATCTGGAAGCAATATGTCCTACTGTAGCTGCATTGTAAAGTCTGACAGATGTTGAGTTTCAGAGAGAGAGAGAGGCCCCACAGCGCATGGATGGTTTGGCAGAGAGCACAGGATGGTAAAGTGAAGAGACAGCGAGGGCATGGACTCCCCTGTCACTACATCTGAACCTGCCTTGGAAGTGTTATAAATCTACGGAAGATTAAAGAAAAGGCAGAGTAGCTGGCCTTTGTCGCAGTCACCATTCATTCACAATTACACTCAAAAAAATCTGGCACATGGGACTGGTGTGAGTGTAATGGAGACCTTCAAATGGGACCAGCAAACCCTGTTAAACATGGGGGGAAGATGGAAGACTTCAAAGTGAAAGACATAAAGGTGCATTCTGAAGCATGCAGGTATCAATACCGTAATCATTGAGGAGTTGGATCAATATCTGTCCTCCTCCATTGCACAACAATCCTTTGAAGTATCCACTGGAGGAACCTCCTCCTACTACACTATACTTTTGTATGAATTCATGGTGCAAGAATGTATAGAAAAGTTTGACAAGTTTGAATCAAACTTTATTACATTGTGTTTTCTCCATGGCTTTCCTAGCACATCTAATAAATGCAGTATAATTTTCTCTCCAGCTGGTGTTTGTGGGTTCATACCCATTTCAATGGAAGCGGAAGGTTGACTAGTTTTACATGTTTTGAAACAGTTAACCCCTTAGGGCTAAGGGAACTTGATTGCTCAAACTGCATTCATTTCATTGCAGGATGCAGTAGCGGCATAATTGTATGTTGCTGCTGCCAGTGTATGGCAAACTGTCCATTGGCTCTACATTTCACAAGGATTTATGTACACCATGCCCCCTCAGGTGGAAAATTGTCCGCCTCATGCCCAACAGGTGGCCCAATTGACGAATCAACATAACAATCATTTTTGACTCGCAATTACTAGTGATGGAGGTAAGTGATCACATTTTTTATGCCATGTTTACAATCTGATTTTCACCTTCACTCTGGAAATGTAAGTGGATTGTAATGTAATTGTGTTCTCTTTGCATATAAGCGGTAAATGGCTTGGTTCCTGAAACTAATGGACATAATGTCATATTAACTCATGTGCTAAATGCAAATGGCTACCTAGCCTAGGCTATACTTTACTTTCATGCCCTAAGCATGCATGCCCTGCATTTAAGCAGGATATGCGCTGTTGTGAAAGCATTCATGCAAAACTAATTTGTGTACAAGTGTCAGCTTGTACACAAAGCTCTTTTCATTTTACTTACAGTAAGATGACTTGTAAATTGGTGTTACTTCAAACATCTACCTTTTTATCAATGAAAAGGCAAGATCCTATTCTGTAAATGTATTGTACACAATCGTAAAGGACCTGCTCTGTTCTGAAGAAGCTGGCTCTGGTAAATGTAATTCTCTTGACAGTGGACGACAGCTATTCCATGTCCATTTCCACATATCTTGTGTTCCTTGCTCGGGGGTTGCAGATATGGCAAGGAGTAAAGGTTGACTGGGCCATTTGAGTTCATTGCTCTTTGTTGTGTACCTCTCACTCAACGAACCGAACCACTAGCCTCACAGGTCAACCACGGCATTTACTCAGGGAGCTTGTCAACCTGTCAGAGTGCATGCAGGCGTGCTTCGGAGAGGAAGGACAGAGAGGAGAGAAAAAGAAACAACATGAAAGACCTGTTTGTTGTTTTAAAGATGGTAGTTGGATGGGGTGGTTGAGGATGGCCCTCCAAGACATTGTCCACATGATGGAAAATCATGAAAAAGGCAGTCCAGTGGAAATATCCCCTCTGAACCTCCTTCTGGCATGGGACATCTTTGTTTTCCAAACCCAGGAATTGTCCATACTGTATGTAAGCCATAACTAATGCAATGCCTACGAGTGAAACGTTTCCTCACCTCAGACCAACTCTGGGAGGTCTGCTATTTTCCGTGGCCTGAAAATATATTATTTAGCATCACTTGGCATTGGCTCAGAGTGTGCATAAGAAACACCACCCACATTTTTTAAAGGGCTTAAGAGTTTCAGAGGCTTTCAGTCTCGTAACATTTAAAGCAGACAGAAGTGGGCTTTGGGAACAGGGTCTAAGTTAGCTGTAATGCCTTTCGGATCAAGGCCTACGACGCTCGGCCAACACTCATTCACTGTAAGCAACGTACAGACGTTAGCCAGGCGGACAGGGACAGATGTGGACCCATGTTACTCTTTCCATCTTATCCAAGTTGGTGTCCAAATGGGATTAGAGCCCGATTAGGGGGCGTTGAAGCAATTACCACTGACATCAGCAAGGTTTGGTTTGAGGGGCTAAAACAGTTGGGTCTACGGCGTTGGACCACCCGCTGTGCCAAGTCCCTTAATTTCACCCTCCATCTGGCAGTCTGTCTGTCTGTCTGTCTGTCTGGACAGCCTCCTTTAGCTGTATATCAGGGAGCCTAATTTCCCAAACAAACTAAATCTGAATGAAATCCAACCGAGCTTCTTAGACTACAACCTCCGCATTCTCTGTGAAACTACACCAAGGGTAGATGCAAAGAGGATTTGTGCTTGATTTCTTTGAGGGGGCGGTAAATTGGGGAAGGGTTGGGGGGGGGGTAAATTGATCAGTCGATGAAAAATTAATTGTTGAAAAAATGGTAGTGCAGCCATAGAGCGTCCCAGGAAAAACATCCATAAGCCACTTATTTGGATAAGCTAAGTGGGCAAACCTTACTCACTGCTCTTAATATGCCCTGGCTGTACTCAGGCAGAGGGAGTACTGTACAGATATGACGTAGCCTTTATCACCCCTTCATTAATCTTAATAAAACAATTGACCCTTGAATAGCTTAGCCGTGCCCCAGACCATTAGGCTGCATGGTTGCGGCTTTAAATATTAAGCAGGTGTTGTAAGATTTTATAAAATGTTTGGTAAATGGGAAAAGGCAAAGTGTGCTCATGTGTTCTCTTTTGCCCGTACTTTGTAAATGATAGATATGTTTTTATAAGATAGAATGCTGTTTTAAGCAACGGTTGTGGTAAAGGCTTTGACTCAAGCTTTCATGATTTAGGATGGCAGATACTACTATGGCTGACCCTGTAAAACAACACATTTCACTGCACTTATCTGGTGTATATGACAATAAAACAGCTTTTCCCCATACCTTGCACAACCAATGCTTTTACGGACTCTTGTATCGGAATTATGATTTAATAAGATTGTGACCACAAATGCTTTAGTAGGCTTTTGTGGGCATATACCATATTTTGTGTTCATCAAGCACTATTCTTGGCCATTCTCTTTAGATACAGAACCTCTATCTGAGTGCACATTGTAGATGTCAACATGGTAGCATTAGAACAAGGCTTCTGAACACAACCTGAACCCTAACCCACTCTCCTCTGATTAAGGTTTTGCTGAGCTTTGAATCTCATACAAGTGTCCTGTGACTTCCTTGTGATTCGTCTAGTAAAAATGGAAACCCCTTTAATCTATAGAGGGCTTAAAATGTCAAAGAAATGCCCAATAACCCTCTCCGTTGTACACCACCCCCCCCCCCCCTCCCGACCCGAGGCCCAAAAAGAGCCACACAGGAAAAACAGAGAGATGTGATACATCAAGCCCAATACCAGTGAAACTCCACAGCTTTAAGATGAGGAGCCGAAACAGAAACTGCAGTGCAAGCAGAAATGAAAGGGGCTTATTGTTGAGGGTTTTTCTCCACATTCCTTGTTTGTGTGGGATTCAATGTTTCCGGCAAAGGCCTACTATAAGATGAAAATTAAGCGGTAATATCGGTTGATTCTTATTTCATTGTCAAAGGCTTTGCTAAGTATATTAATAAGAACAATTATCTTGCTTGCCATATTTGAAAGCGTGAGGCGGTCTTTGCATACAATTTGCATCTTGTTTTCCTGATTTATAATGAGAATATAGAACAGAAATTGTTTTATGTTACAAGCAGAGCAGAAATATATATTATTTTTTGAAATACAGTGAATGAACAGATTCAATTCAACATTTGGCTAACATTTTATTCGCTTGTTTGGGCCTAAAATTGGTTTGACAAAATACACATTTTGGTTGTCCATTGGGAGACGAAATGGAGAACATCTATCCCTCTTTTACGATGGATGTCCCATTGAATAAATGCAATTGATTGACTTAGAAATGTGCTGCATAGCCAATCAATCTAAAGAGGGGACAAGCTGTGGGGCGTCTATGGAGATGAGAGAAGGACTAGGGGGGCCTCTTATTATTTTGGGGCCCCTATGTCAATCAGACCTTGGTGAGCAGGGCCCAGCACTCAGCCCGGGCTTTGCTGCTCGGGTATGCCCAAGCTTTCAAGCCAGGGGTCAGGGGGTCACCAATAATGCTCAGGAGTATTAATGAGTGACCTTCGGAAAAAACGATGGGCGAAAAGAAAAGAGTGAGCGCGAGAAAGAAAGCTGTAAAGCCCTGAGAGAATAGAAGAGCCTGAGACCTGTTTCGCCAAGATAACGGAGATGGCTATGCAAATACATCCATCACCAGCCTACTAAGCCAGGAGCCTTCTTTTGTGTGCCCGTGTAGGGCCCTGTTGACTGGGTAAAGAGAGAGAGGGGAGGCTGTGGGGGAAGGCAATCTGTGGAGGTGGAGACGGGGGGAAGGGGGGAGTAGGGGAGGTAAAGGCTGAGGGAGGGGAGGGTAGGGTCACGCAGGCCACGGGGACAGACGCTCCCATTGCTTATTCAACAGGGGAGTAGATAGATCTCTCACAAGATAAGAGGCACACCAATCTATTGAATGGGGGCTTCAGCCGGAGCTTCCAGTTAAAACGCAGGAGTTTTCTCATTTAGCCGCTGAGCATGGCTGAGGGGTTGGGTGTGACAGAAGGGGGCAGGATGAGTGGTGGGTTGAGGGAGGGTTAGAGCGAGAGGAGGATGAGGGGTAGAAGTGGGAGTTTTGAGGGATGGGTAGAACGAGAGGGGGAGCAGGCGGAGGGCTGAGGAAGTGGTAGAGTGAGAGGAGGAGGAGGATGATTGAGGGAGGGGTAGAGCGAGAGAAGGGGGAGGGGGAGGGCTGTACTTACACGATCAAAGAGGTGAGAGACATGCAGACGCTTCTCTCTGGATAGGTTTTTCAGCTCATATGATGAGAAAGAAATGAACATCAAGTGTAATGAGCCTGCTTCTGATGGCTTTGGGATTTTTATTATTATTTATTTTTTATTCCCTTGCATTGTTGAAATCATTACCTAGGTTTTAAATCTATGTGAAATGACTGTCAATTTACATAGATTTTTCTTACAACTTATTGTATGTTAATTACATTGACATAAGGCTCCTGCAGAGCACTTTGAGAAGATAACAAGATCACTGTCTTCGTAAACATAAGCTCCTGATCTACATAGACATCTCGTTCTACATTAACAGTCGAATGACATCTGCAGTAGCCTGCTCTAAGAACATTGATAACTTCCTAAGATCTGTCTGTCTTTCCCCTTTCGCATCACCTACTGAGACCTCTAAGAAACATTTACAAGAAAGCAGCCCCCCTTCCCATGTCACCATATATTCCAAGATCTTCTGTGAGAAACAGCTTGACACTAAAGGTCTTCTCGGGTCCAAAAATGTGGACCCGGACCCAAACGGACCCGAGGACAATCAGACCCGGACCCGAACGGACCTGATATTTTTTTTAAAGGGGGACCCGGACCGAACATACCCGAGAACAATCAAACCCGAACCTGAATGGACCCGACGACAACCAGACCTAGACCTGACCCAGAGGATCCGGTCTAGGACCTGAGCGACAAAAGAACAATGTTTATCAGCCAAGTTGCTCTTCTAAATAAATTGACCTTATTAGCGTACAATACATATATTAGTGTAAAATACATATGCTATAGGCTATGCAGAGTCCTAGTTGGGTCCATTCGGGTCTATCAGCTCTAGTTACATAGACCCAAGACCCGATGAAAATCAAACCCGGACCCGAGGGAAAAGTTAGAATTTTGGACCCGGACTCGCTCCGGACAAAAATCAAATACAATGTAATTTGTCACATGCTTCTTAAACAACAGGTGTAGACTGGCAAATGCTTAAGGGCTCTTCCCAACAATGCAGAGAGAAAGAAAACAGATAAATAATAGAAAAGTAAAACACCTAATTAATAAAAGTAAATACACATTGAGTAACTTGGCTATATACACAAGGGACCTGTACTGAGTCGATGTGCAGGGGTACGAGGTAATTGAGGTGGATACACTGAGTATATAGAACATTAAGAACACCTGCTCTTTCCATGACATAGACTGACCAGGTGAATCCAGACACACTGCTGCAGGTCCCCGCGATAATTATTCATACTGTAACGAGTGTCAGTGTAATGCGGTGGATCGAAGTCAGGCGCAGGACACAGAACTCGAGGAAACGTACTTTACTGAACTTGAGTAAAGGAAACAACACAGCAATGCCTTCACGCAGGAAGGAACTAACCCGCTCACCAAACGACACACGAAACGAAAAAACAACCACGCACAAGACACATTGGGAGCCACTGGGTTAAATAGGGTAGGCGTGATTACACAAATGGGAAACAGGTGTGTGACATAGACAACAGGTGCAACATAGACACAGAGAACATAGATCGGCAGTAGCTAGTATTCCGGTGACGACGAACGCCGCAGCCTGCCCGAGCAAGGAGGAGGGGCAGCCTCGGCAGAATCCGTGACACATACACACATTCAGACGCTATCTCTTTCCTCATGCTCTCTCTCTCCCTCTCTCTCTTCCCTCCTTCTTCTGAGGGTATTGAGTGTAATCTCATATGAATAGAAAGGTGCTTAAAAGCATCAACACACATGCTTCAATTCCAGACAATAACCCAATCTCCACAAACAACCCTAACATACACTGAGTATCAAAACATTAAGAACACCTGCTCTTTCCATGACATAGACTGATCAGGTGAATCCAGGTGAAAGCTATGATCCTGTATTGATCCCACTTGTTAAATCCACTTCAATCAGTGTAGATGAAGGGGAGGAGACAGGTTAAAGAAGGATTTTTAAGCCTTGAGACAATTTAGACATGGATTGTGTACGTGTGCCATTCAGAGGGTGAACGGTCAAGACAAAATATTTAAGTGCGTTTGTACGGGGTATAGTAGTAGGTGCCAGGTGCGCAGGTTTGAGTGTGTCCATGCCCCGACGAATTGAGGCTGTTCTGAGGGCAAAATGTTTGCTACACTCAGCGTATGTACTGTATATATAGGTAGGTAGGGGTAAAGTGACAGATAATAAACAGTAGCAGCAGCGTATGTGATGAGACAAAACAGTTAGTGCAAAAAGGGTCAATGCAGATAGTCCGGGTAGCTATTTCGTTAACTATTTAACTAACTATTTAACAGTCTTCTGAATTAGAGGTAGAAGCTGTTCAGGGTCCTGTTGATTCCAGACTTGGTGTCAGTACCGCTTACTGTGTGGTAGCAGAGAACACAGGCTGTGACTTGGGTGGCTGGAGTTTTTGACAACTTTTAGGGCCTTCCTCTGACACCGCCTGTTATAGAGTTCCTGGTTGGCAGGGAGCTCGGCCCCGGTGATTTGCTGGGCTGTACACACCACACTCTGTAGTGCCTTGCGGTCGGATGCCAAGCAGTTACCATACCAAGCAGTGATGCAGCCAGTCAAGATGCTCTCAATGGTGCAGCTGTATAACTTTTTGAGGATCTGAGGGCCCCTGCCAAATCTTTTCAGCGTTGTCGTGCCCTCTTCCCGACTAAGTTGGTGTCTGTGGACCATGATAGTTCCTTAGTGATGTGGACAGAGGAATTTGAAGCTCTCGACCCGCTCCGCTACAGCCCTGTCGATGTGAATTGGGCCGTGCTCGGCCCTCCGTTTCCTGTAGTACACGATCAGCTCCTTCTTTTCTTGCTGACGTTGAGGGAGAGGTTGTTGTTCTGGCACCACACTGCCAGGTATCTGACCTCCTCCCTATAGGCTGTCTCATCGTCGTCAGTGATCAGGCCTATCACTGGCGTGTCATCTGCAATCTTAATGATGGTGTTGGAGTCGTGCGTGAACAGGGAGTACTGGAGGGGACTAAACACGCACCCCTGAGGGGCCCCCGTGTTGAGGGGCAGCGTGGCGGATGTGTTGTTGCCTACCCTCACCACCTGGGGGCGGCCCGTCAGGATGTCCAGGATCCAGTTGTTCAGTCCCAGGGTCCTTAGCTTAGTGATGAGCTTGGAGGGCACTATGGTGTTGAACGCTGAGCTGTAGTCAATTAACAGCATTCTCACATAGGTGTTCCTTTTGTCCAGGTGCGAAAGGGCAGTGTGGAGTGCAATAGAGATTGTGTCATCTGTGGGGTGGTATGCGAATTAGAGGGGTCCAGGGTGTCTGGGCTGATGGTATTGATGTGAGCCATGACCAGCATTTCAAAGCATTTCATGGCTACAGTCCCGGGTGGGTCTCGGGTATTCGGGTTCGGGTGGACCCGTGAAGACCTCTACTTGAAACACACACACACACACACACACACACACACACAGTCTGAGGAGAGGAGGAAAACAGGAATCACTATGTGTTCCTCCTGATGATTCCTGCTCTGTAATGGAACTGGCACAGGGACACATTGACATTACTGTACCACCTTCAACTAATCTCTCTCTCTCTTCAACTCAGGATTTTCATTTCCACCGGTCCATCACTCCACTTGGCTCCTGTCCGTTGTGAAGACAGATGCACCACGGGCGCTTTGCAGAGGAGTAATGTATACATTATTCATATCACTCCACAAAAGGTGCTTATTAAACTTTACATGGCGAATGCAGGAGACAGGCCCATATTTAGAACTGTTTCGCCCCATCACAAATGTCAGCGTGGATGGGGGTTGCTGTGGGGTTGGTGGTATGGTCTGTGGCTGGCTTAGATGGGGGTTGCTGTGGGGTTGGTGGTATAGTCTGTGGCTGGCAAAGCAAGGCAGAATGGGTTTGATTTGAGGTAGCACCCACCTTGTCAATCTGACCAGGGAACAATAGCCCCATAAATGTCATGACACAAGTTAAGTTAGGGATCAGGACATACTGTACAGTAAAGGTTTTTATGTATGGAAATACAACAATGCAGTTAGAATATCAATTGAAAGGCCAAATAATGAATATAATTATAATAAGAACTTAATAGGATGACTTAATGGTCTGAGATATGAATATAAGATGAACAACACTGAGTGCACAAAACATTAGAATACCTTCCTAATATTGAGTTGCACTCCCTTTTTGACTCAATTTGTCGGGCATGGACTCTAAAAGGTGTCGACAAGCGTTCCACAGGGATGCTGGTCCATGTTGACTCCAATTGTTCCCACAGTTGTGTCAAGTTGGCTGGATGTCCTTTGGGTGGTGGACCATTCTTGATACACACAGGAAACTGTTGAGTGTGAAAAACCCAGCAGCGTTACAGTTCTTCACATGCTCAAATTGGTCCGCCTGGCACCTACAATCATACCCTGTTCAAAGGCACTTAAAACTTTTGTCTTGCCCATTCACTCTCTGAATGGCACACATACATAATCCATGTCTCAATTGTCACAAAACAATCCTTCTTCAACCTGTCTCCTCGCCTTCATCTACACTGATTGAAGTGGATTTAACAGGTGACATCAATAAGGGATCATAGCTTTCACCTGGATTCACCTGTTCCTAATGTTTTATACACTCATTGTATATGCCCATAGTACTCATTTCCAGCTGTCATCATGTAACTAATGGTATTTATTCCATACATTAGACTAACTTCATTCATCACTCTGTGTAAAATGAAACATTGATCAATCAATCAATCAATTTTATTTTATATAGCCCTTCTTACATCAGCTAATATCTCGAAGTGCTGTACAGAAACCCAGCCTAAAACCCCAAACAGCTAGTAATGCAGGTGTAGAAGCACGGTGGCTAGGAAAAACTCCCTAGAAAGGCAAAACCTAGGAAGAAACCTAGAGAGGAACCAGGCTATGAGGGGTGGCCAGTCCTCTTCTGGCTGTGCCGGGTGGAGATTATAACAGAACCATGCCAAGATGTTCAAAAATGTTCATAAGTGACAAGCATGGTCAAATAATAATCAGGAATAAATCTCAGTTGGCTTTTCATAGCCGATCATTAGAGTTTAAAACAGCAGGTCTGGGACAGGTAGGGGTTCCATACCCGCAGGCAGAACAGTTTAAACTGGAATAGCAGCAAGGCCAGGCGGACTGGGGATAGCAAGGAGTCACCACGGCCGGTAGTCCCGACGTATGGTCCTAGGGCTCAATTTGGGTTTCCAGTCTCTCCAAAAGAATGTGGTGATCGATGGTGTCAAAGGCAGCACTAAGGTCTAGTAGCACGAGGACAGATGCAGAGCCTCGGTCTGACGCCATGATAAACTAGCTACAGCCTAGTCGTCAACACTGTCCAAAGATGCACTATTTTAACTACAGGATCTTAATTCGATCACTCTTTTGTTTTTGAGAATTTTCCTGCACAGCAGGAAATGCAAACTCGTAGTGTATTTGAGTTTTGTCATTTCCACTTTGAAAAATCAGACTTGATTTGACCTAACGAAAAATGTATCAACCCCTACAAAAATATCCATGAACTATAATCCACATAAAAAACAGCTGTAGCAAACTGGCTCAAATTAAGATCCTACATCTGTAGTTTACCATTCAAGTGTACTTGCAGAATGTAGCCTGTAGACTAAATCCATTAGGGAAGACTCTGTATTACTCAGCATCAAATACATCCTCCAGTCGGCCCAAAAGCCAGCGCTGTCTTTCACAACACAAGCAACCTACTAGAAAGCTGCCCTTTGGGTACGTCCTACATATTTTATTTTTCCCTGGCCCAGGTCTCTGGCGAGTGTTCATCTCTTAATAATACAATATTTAACCCTCCTGTACAGTGCATAGACGACCTGGCTTGCAGGTACCGTACGCTGGTGGGACTAACGAAGGCCCCATAGCCCTGGCCGAGAGAAACACCCACATAGGGAAATGAGCTGTCATTACAGAGCTACGGCAGCACTCTGGAAGCACATCACTGTCTGCGTACATCTCCTCCTCTGCTACCCCAAGGTCCCCTCCAACTCATGAATACATAATTACGCCAACCGCCGCATCATGTTGATTTCTGTTTTCATCAGCTGTCAGAAATGACCTGATTTTCCCATCACTGCTTGACCCAAATGCAGCCGGCAGATATGTTAATAATAGTTTATGTAACAGCTCGTTACCTCTCTGTTTGTTGTTCATGCATCATGTTATGGATTGAGGAAGAAAAAACATGACATAAAAACAGAAATAGGTGTATTTGCATCCATAAACTAACCTTAGCTTTGATGTCTCGCAGCGGGAGATGCGCTGCAGTGTCGTACCTTTTAATGTTTAACATGACAGGAGAGACAGGGAAACAGAGACGGATGATGTCCCTTGAAAGCCTTGACCTGAACTGCACAGGCAGGGAATACAGAATAATACGGATTGCCCTGAGACCACATTGGATTATTTTACTCAATTTGTGTTAGATACATTTCTTTATCATAAATGTAGTCTTTATTAATTTATTTAGCAGTCCCCCGGAGCAACCTTTCCAAAGGGTCTTGCAGGCCTTTGACAATGTGTTCCTGGAATGACTCTTGTGAGGTCTCTCACCAACACAACCTTCAAGAGATCCTTTAAAGTCAAGTGTGTTTGACATTGTAGTAGGGGAACATGTGTACCTCAGTACAAGATGGATGCAGCTGGACAGACTGTTCCATTAAATTCAGGCAAAACATGGATGGGCAGCAAAGGGGTTCGCTATTGCTAGACAGAATCAGACATAGAGACACACAAGACATTAATATTGTTAGGAATTAATACAATTGTAGTGCTGTAGCTCTTTGTTAACAGTTTCAATGTATATAAAATCTTATGACATAAGTGCTTTTTAATCAACTGCCCAACTGCATTCCAGTTACTCTTCATTACTAGAGGATGTTTGTATTTTATTGTGTAGACTCAGTAGATCAGTATGTACAGCAGTCTAATCACTAGGATCTCATACATTATCACACAGTCTAATTTACTAGGATCTCATACATTATCACACAGTCTAATCACTAGGATCTCATACATTATCACACAGTCTAATCACGAGGATCTCATACATTATCACACAGTCTAATCATGAGGATCTCATACATTATCACACAGTCTAATCACGAGGATCTCATACATTATCACACAGTCTAATCACTAGGATCTCATACATTATCACACAGTCTAATCTCTAGGATCTCATACATTATCACACAGTCTAATCACTAGGATCTCATACATTATCACACAGTCTAATCTCTAGGATCTCATACATTATCACACAGTCTAATCACTAGGATCTCATACATTATCACACAGTCTAATCACTAGGATTTCATACATTATTACACAATATAATCACCAGGATTTCATACATTATCACACAGTCTAATCACTAGGATTTCATACATTATCACACAGTCTAATCACTAGGATATCATACATTATCACACAGTCTAATCACTAGGATATCATACATTATCACACAGTCTAATCACTAGGATATCATACATTATCACACAGTCTAATCCAGTGGTATTAAAAACTATTTAACGAGGACACAATTTTTTCCGGCAGAATTTCTGGGGACCCCATTTTTACCCCAAGAATATCTTGCGACCCCAACCTTAAAATTGGTGAGTTTAGAGTTTTACATCAACAAATAATCTTCAATTCATTGCATTTTCATCTCTTATCAAAATTAAAAGAAACCAATAAATACATTTACTCAATAAAATTATCTTTCTGATATGTTTGAAGAATATAAACCGAGCAGGGCTCTTAGATCCATGAAAACAGGTCAGCTAGTAGAGCCCAGAGCACAAACTAAACATGGAGAAGCTGCGTTTAGCACTGATGCTGTACACAACTGGAACAAACTACCAGAAGATCTTAGATGTGCCCCAAACGTATCCATTTTTAAATCCAGGTTAAAAACACTTCTCTTTTCACGTGTCTACGACTGAGCACTTAAACTTAACCACACTGTTTAGCCTTATAGCTTCCTATGTTTTTATCCCATTTTTAATTTTTAATTTTTAATCTTTATATGTTTATTTTTATTTTTGATAAACATCTTTGTAAAGCACATTGAATTGCTTCGATGTATGAATTGTGCTATATAAATAAACTTGCTTGCTTTCTTATTAAAAATGTTTGTATATTGTCCCATACAATACTCTGTACTATGAATTTATTGTTTTAATTTTGGTGACCCCACTGCAGTTCCCCCGTGACCCCAACTTTGAATACCACTGGTCTAATCACCAGGATCTCGTACATTATCACACAGTCTAATCACTATGATTACATACATTTTCACAGTCTAATCTAAAGTGTCTGGTGAATAATTAGCTACACTACTTTGTCAGCTAATCAAGACTGGTATACACAATCTACAAAAAAAGGAAAGCGATCGCAATGCTGATGCACAGACTCTACAAGTTGTCGCCAAGATGAGTTTTCGAAATGTTATCTAATTAGCTGTAATTATAACAAATATCAGCTGGTATTCTTGTCAGACTCAAGCAGGTGACATATGGTGAAATAAATATCCTCCTCTCCGCCATATATCCTCCAGCAGATAGTCTACCCATCCAACTATGTTTCTCTACATTATGTCGGGTATATTTTCATCCTCCCCTGTCTTTGCATAAACAGAGCCTGCAGTCAGAACTCAGCCTGTTCAAAGGGACAAATCTATCCAGGAGCAATCAGGTTGCTGAGCTAGCCGGGGCTGCTGACAACTGCAGGCTCTTTGATCACAGATACATCATTTTCAGCAGCCCAGCCCGGCTTGGTTTTGTCTGGGGCCAGGAAATGGAGGGGGGTGGAAAGGATCGCTCCCTCTTGGTTCTCTTCCTCGCTGCGCCTCTTGGCAGACAAGATGAAAGCTACCCCAATTATAAGTGAAAATACCCCCACTGAACTAACCCATCTCAGCGTGCACAAACGGCTACAGCCCGGGTATATCATCGCTGGATCTCTATAGAATGTCTATGGATACGGCGATTTAACGACATTGTCGATTTCTTTATTTTCTCTCCATTCTGGGTAGAGATAGCAATTGAGGTCACATCCGAAAGCAGACGACTCCCTCCTTCAATTTGGTAACCCTGGTTCTAATAACACCAGGTTGTCGAGGGAGAAGTGAATCTCTCCCCTGCCCTAAGAACACCTCTCTTCCCATCACCCCGTTGACTGGAAGCTGAAGTGATTTATTTTTCGATGGGTCTTTGGAGGCGGAACGGGGATTTTGAATGATGGACAGTTGTACAGGCTTTGTGATATGCGCTCTGCAACCGAAGGAACACATGGATTTACATTACAGGTCCCCGACATAAAGCAACCCCCCCCCCCCCACACAGGTCCCCGACATAGGTCCCCGACATAAAGCAACCCCCCCCTCATCCTTCAGTTCCACCCCTATGAATGCACCACCATTTCCCACATCCACGCTCCTAATCAACAGAGCTAGGCAGTCTCACTTCCTCTATTTTTAGGGGTGAGTGCTGTCTCCGTCTCTCCGTGCCATATCACCTGGCATGACCTGAGAGGGAAAGCTATCACACAGTGCAGGCTTTATGAGTGGGCTCAGATGATGGTGAAACCTTATGATTCCTTATTGGGAATATCAGAATATACATCTGGACGCATTAACTGGGCGCCCAGTTAGAGAAGACGCAACCATGTCCACTTTGGCCCGTTGTCATAGCCCAAACTAATTTGAACATGAATAAAAAGTTGTGTGTCAGAGTGCCTTCATAGAGCCATCATAGCGCCTTCATAGCACCTTCATAGAGCCTTCGTAACACCTTCATAGTGCCTTCATAGAGTCTTCGTTCTGTAATAGCGCCTCTCTGGAAAAAAACAACTGTTGATAGTGCTACTTAAAGGTGTGCTGCTCCTTCCTGACAGCTCTGGCGTTTTTCTGAGAAAGCGTATATGGTGTCTTTAAGCTCATCCACCTGTCACTGTGCTCTCCCAGCAATTACATATCTGTCAAGTGTCACCCGGGCTCAGCTCTGACCGACAGGGTTATGTCAAGCAGTCAGCCATTACGGATGGAGCCTGGCCCAAATGGTTTAGAGTGGAGGGAAGGAGGCCCATACTACGGAAGAGTGAGCATGGGTCAGTGTGACTGGGAGCTAGGGTTGGGTTAGGAGGGTCAGTGTGACTGGGAGCTAGGGTTGGGTTAGGAGGGTCAGTGTGACTGGGAGCTAGGGTTGGGTTAGGAGGGTCAGTGTGACTGGGTTGGGTTAGGAGGGTCAGTGTGACTGGGAGCTAGGGTTGGGTTAGGAGGGTCAGTGTGACTGGGAGCTAGGGCTGGGTTAGGAGGGTCAGTGTGACTGGGTTGGGTTAGGAGGGTCAGTGTGACTGGGAGCTAGGGTTGGGTTAGGAGGGGAAGTGTGACTGGGAGCTAGGGCTGGGTTAGGAGGGTCAGTGTGACTGGGAACTAGGGTTGGGTTAGGAGGGTCAGTGTGACTGGGAGCTAGGGTTGGGTTAGGAGGGTCAGCGTGACTGGGAGCTAGGGTTGGGTTAGGAGGGTCAGTGTGACTGGGTTGGTTTAGGAGGGTCAGTGTGACTGGGAGCTAGGGTTGGGTTAGGAGGGTCAGTGTTACTGGGTTGGGTTAGGAGGGTCAGTGTGACTGGGAGCTAGGGTTGGGTTAGGAGGGTCAGTGTGACTGGGAGCTAAGGTTGGGTTAGGAAGGTCATTGTGACTGGGAGCTAGGGTTGGGTTAGGAGGGTCAGTGTAACTGGGTTGGGTTAGGAGGGTCAGTGTGACTGGGAGCTAGGGTTGGGTTAGGAGGGTCAGTGTGACTGGGAGCTAGAGCTGGGTTAGGAGGGTCAGTGTGACTGGGTTGGGTTAGGAGGGTCAGTGTGACTGGGAGCTAGGGCTGGGTTAGGAGGGTCAGTGTGACTGGGAGCTAGGGTTGGGTTAGAAAGGGCAGTGTGACTGGGAGCTAGGGTTGGGTTAGGTGGGTCAGTGTGACTGGGTTGGGGTAGGAGGGTCAGTGTGCCTGGGAGCTAGGGTTGGGTTAGGAGGGTCTGTGTGACTGGGAGCTACGGTTGTGTTAGGAGGGTCAGTGTGACTGGTTTGGGTTAGGAGGGTCAGTGTGACTGGGAGCTAGGTTTGGGTTAGGAGGGTCAGTGTGACTGGGAGCTAGGGTTGGGTTAGGAGGGTCAGTGTAACTGGGTTGGGTTAGGAGGGTCAGTGTGACTGGGAGCTAGGGTTGGGTTAGGAGGGTCAGTGTGACTGGGAGCTAGAGCTGGGTTAGGAGGGTCAGTGTGACTGGGTTGGGTTAGGAGGGTCAGTGTGACTGGGAGCTAGGGCTGGGTTAGGAGGGTCAGTGTGACTGGGAGCTAGGGCTGAGTTAGAAAGGGCAGTGTGACTGGGAGCTAGGGTTGGGTTAGGTGGGTCAGTGTGACTGGGTTGGGGTAGGAGGGTCAGTGTGCCTGGGAGCTAGGGTTGGGTTAGGAGGGTCTGTGTGACTGGGAGCTACGGTTGTGTTAGGAGGGTCAGTGTGACTGGTTTGGGTTAGGAGGGTCAGTGTGACTGGGAGCTAGGTTTGGGTTAGGAGGGTCAGTGTGACTGGGAGCTATGGCTGGGTTCGGAGGGTCAGTGTGACTGGGTTGGGTTAGGAGGGTCAGTGTGACTGGGAGCTAGGGCTGGGTTAGGAGGGTCAGTGTGACTGGGTTGGGTTAGGAGGGTCAGTGTGACTTGGAGCTAGGGTTGGGTTAGGAGGGTCAGTGTGACTGGGAGCTAGGGCTGGGTTAGGAGGGTCAGTGTGACTGGGTTGGGTTAGGAGGGTCAGTGTGACTGGGAGCTAGGGCTGGGTTAGGAGGGTCAGTGTGACTGGGTTGGGTTAGGAGGGTCAGTGTGACTGGGAGCTAGGGATTGGTTAGAAGGGGCAGTGTGACTGGGAGCTAGGGCTGGGTTAGGAGGAGCAGTGTGACTGGGAGCTAGGGCTGGGTTAGGAGGGGCAGTGTGACTGGGAGCTAGGGCTGGGTTATGAGGGGCAGTGTGACTGGGTGCTAGTGTTGGGTTAGGAGGGTCAGTGTGACTGGGTTGGGTTAGGAGGGTCAGTGTGACTTGGAGCTAGGGTTGGGTAAGAGGGTCAGTGTGACTGGGAGCTAGGGCTGGGTTAGGAGGGTCAGTGTGACTGGGTTGGATTAGGAGGGTCAGTGTGACTGGGTTGGGTTAGGAGGGTCAGTGTGACTGGGTTGGGTTAGGAGGGTCAGTGTGACTGGGAACTAGGGCTGGGTTAGGAGGGTCAGTGTGACTGGGTTGGGTTAGGAGGGTCAGTGTGACTGGGTGCTAGGGCTGGGTTAGAAGGGGCAGTGTGACTGGGAGCTAGGGCTGGGTTAGGAGGGGCAGTGTGACTGGGAGCTAGGGTTGGGTTAGGAGGGTCAGTGTGACTGGGAGCTAGGGCTGGGTTAGGAGGGGCAGTGTGACTGGGAGCTAGGGTTGGGTTAGGAGGGTCAGTGTGACTGGGTTGGGTTAGGAGGGTCAGTGTGACTGGGTTGGGTTAGGAGGGTCAGTGTGACTGGGAGCTAGGGCTGGGTTAGAAGGGGCAGTGTGACTGGGTGCTAGGGCTGTGTTAGGAGGGTCAGTGTGACTGGGAGCTAGGGTTGGGTTAGGAGGGTCAGTGTGACTGGGAGCTAGGGCTGAGTTAGGAGGGTCAGTGTGACTGGGAGCTAGGGTTGGGTTAGGAGGGTCAGTGTGACTGGGTTGGGTTAGGAGGGTCAGTGTGACTGGGAGCTAGGGTTGGGTTAGGAGGGTCTGTGTGACCGGGAGCTAGGGTTGGGTTAGGAGGGTCAGTGTGACTGGGTTGGTTTAGGAGGGTCAGTGTGACTGGGAGCTAGGGTTAGGTTAGGAGGGTCAGTGTGACTGGGAGCTAGGGCTGGGTTAGGAGGGTCAGTGTGACTGGGTTGGGTTAGGAGGGTCAGTGTGACTGGGAGCTAGGGCTGGGTTAGGAGGGTCAGTGTGACTGGGTTGGGTTAGGAGGGTCAGTGTGACTGGGTTGGGTTAGGAGGGTCAGTGTGACTGGGAGCTAGGGCTGGGTTAGGAGGGTCAGTGTGACTGGGTTGGGTTAGGAGGGTCAGTGTGACTGGGAGCTAGGGCTGGGTTAGGAGGGGGCTCATGTCCGGATCTATTGTTTTCCTCCTTGTCTACTCATATTTCTCCAATGGAGATTGACAGCAGGGGTGTTTTTGTTCACTGTGTCAAACACTGTGTCTCATCCTCGCTGGTCAAATCTTAGCCCAGGGCCATGGCTTTTATATGAAGCTGATTTGTCCTGTCTTCCATCCATTAAGTGTGTTATGCAAATGAAATTCAGACAGACTGGCAAGTATGGTCGTTTTCTTTATGCTGTTGTCTCCCTTGTGTCCTTGTTGATAGTATATAAACTGAATGGTCAAAAAGGTTGTGTGACAACAGCCTTTTAGTCATTCTATTAACCCTCTCTAGTTACTCTTTGCAGCTGGTGCATAGCCATATTTTCTGTGCATAGCATTCCCAGGGCTGACACTTAAGATGCTACAATCTTGACTTTAACAAAAGGAGGCATGTTCATTCACATTGTGTATATCAATCCAATATTTTGCATACTCAGGTCTTCAACTGAAAACACATTCTGTGAATTTCAATTATTTCTTCTAAAAATGTTTTTGAAGAACATCTCTCTCTTGGCACTCTAAATATTTTAGTTTCTATTCAAACAGTGTCTGTTCGCCTGAGAAGAAATCCTATCTGTGATCCGTCTGTGTACTCTGTTGTAATGGCTGTTCACATTGTCATTGTAATGTTCACAGTTGAATATTGTATCACAGGTGCTACTCAGTGTTAAAAGCATCCCAGTCTAAATTGAATCTGGGTCACTTTCCAGCACCGGTCCATCACACCGCTACATCTCTTTGCCTCTGGAAAGCCAGGCACATTGTTAAGTATTTATGAAAAAAGTGTCCCTGTAGGGGTGGTGTTTGTCAAACGAAATCACATACATCCAATCGGAAAGGTAGGAATGAATCTTTTAAATCCCTTCTGGATGTATAGGATGCAAACATATAGCCCCATACTGGAAATAGAGTCCTGACGCAGACTCAAAGTGGCTGAGCACTGTGCAGAAAAATGGGGCTATAGTGGTTTGTTAAACATACTTCAAGATCATGCTAGCTGTGGACATTCTCTGCATTGTGTCATTTTTGGTTTTCCTTAAATAACCCTTGAATGTTGACAACAAATGTTGAAATAAACAAATATACACTCCCAAGAAAAACAAGAATGTTTAAAGCATGCCTTTGAACAAAATAATGATGAGCCCTAGGAAGGGTACAAAAGCTATAAAAAAATAAAAAAATAAAAAGATTTTAACTGGTAATGTATTTAGTTAAGGTGGTTACAGTCCCTAAAGCAATACGCTCTTTCTGGGGTTTGATAACCATGCGCAAAGCATTTTTCCTGAATGCCTTTGCCATAATCACAGGAAAATAAATCAGGTGTAAAAATACATCCCCAAACCTCTTGATGTATTAAATAAAAACCTCTCAGAGCTCGATTTGAACTGTAAAACGTCAATCGTCTTCCTTATTTCCAGTGAGTGGGCTTTTTCACAAACCACAAACGGCTTTTGGCTGGCTCTGTTGTCCCACGTGGCGGTTTTATTTGGATGTGAAGAAAAAATTATTCTCAGCCAAATGAAATGCCATTGATAACACACAGACAAGCTTCTGCGCTGTGTGAGAACGCCAATGCGATCCAAATTCTCACTCATTTATGGCAGGGATTTGGTCTACCATGGGAAAGCACTGTAGGTGGATCCACACATTTTTTTCTATCAATTATTTTCTATGCTAGTGTCTTGCTGAGATTTCAATAAGCCTAAAGATTACTTCCGGGCCTTTAAATGCAAATTTGGAGGAGTGCGTAAAGCTCCTCCTGTAAACCTCAGCCTTATCATTTGCCTCCCAGATTAGTGTCTGTCTGGGATGGAATATTGGCTACAGCCCCCCCCCAATAAGCTGCTGGCCAGGGGCCACACCACAGAGACAGAGAGATGGGCGTATGGAAGCCCACCATGGATATCTATGCCAAGGTCAGTGTCAGTGGTGGCTGATGTGTTCACAATAAGTAGCAGCCATCAAAATACTTGCATCTGTGGGTTTGTGTATGTGCGTGTGTGCAGTGGCGATTTTAGCATGTCAATCTTGGTGGGGCAAACAAACAAAATTATTGGGGATCACATGCCAGCAAAGCCACTACACTACACAACACAACACAACACTAAACAATACATTAATTGCACTATAACGGTGACAAACGGTGCCCACAAACTGTTAGGTCCTACATAAGGCTGTCCCAACAGCAGTCCCAACACCTTACCACTGCTACACCTGGCTATCAGCGGAGCCTTGTCTGGTAGTGAAACAGTTCATTCAGCCTCATTTACTGCCTTTTAAATAAACATAACTGATATGGCTGACTTGCTTAAACAAATGTGGTTTCTACAGACAATTGAGATGTACAAACTATGGCATAAGGGGATGACAAGCGGATAAGACGTAATCCGTAATTTCGATTAAGACATTAATGAGCGAACTAGGACGGACATAGTCAATATAACTATTTGTTCAGCACTTTTGAAATGTACAGCGACAGAATTCAGAACATGGGCCATTCTTACAGTGTTCTCCCTGTACACCAAGTCAGAACCGTAGGATAAATAAAGGGGGCATATAAGCAGACAATAAAAGCTCTTACAATATTCAATGATTACATTTCTCTAAAACAGGTTATAGGCTACATGTGCACCACCAAGTCAGAACAGTAGGTGAAATTAAAATAGACCAAATTATTAGGGTGTGGCACATGAGCTGCTAACAGCTTAATACACAACATGCACTTAGTATTACTTTCTTAGCTACAGTATATATATATCTCCCTGCCATATCACATCATTTATGCAGTAGCATACAAGACATTTTTGGACTCACCTTTTTGTGCTGTGATCACTTGAACAGGAAGGTGGCGCGGCGGTCCTTCGTGGGCAAATTTTGTCATCAAAGTCTGGCATTGTCTGGATTTATGGTGCTTTCAAGACAACCAGGAACTTGGGGAAAAAAACAGGTTAAATCATGACGTCAGTGATCTTCAGGTCGTAGCTCTAGAATGAGGCCCAAGTTCCTGACTTACAACTCCGAGTTGGATGACCATTCAAAACGTATTTTCCCAGTCGGAGCTCGTTTTTGGCTGAGTTCCCAGTTGTCTTGAACTCACTGAAGCCAGTTCTGAATTAACATTTGTTTTGAGCACGGCAGAACTCATGCTGAATTGATGGCATGGCCAATGTTGAATGTTTATCATTTTAAGCTTGGAAAAGATAACCTTAAACCGGGAATTGGGACCACACACCCACTCCACTGAATAGCAGGCTAGTGATTGCTTTGCAATACTTGCAGTTAGCCACTGATTCCTTCCACTGATGCCACTCATTGTTGAATTTGTGATTTCTAACTTGTTGTGCAATTTCCAATGGCCGATAAGCACCGATACGTTTTATCTATAATTTCTCTTCATAATTTATCTTCATATGACAAGGATTAAAAAGGATTTGACAGTAGATTGTCGACTTGATTCATTATAATGACCGCTAGCTAAGATTTTGAAAATATGATGTTGACATGATCAGTCCAATCAAAGCTACTGTAGATATAACGTGATTTGACGTCATTTTATCTGTGGCCAATGACCTTGAGCCTTCTTGGATGGGCACTTCTAATGTAACTCTATGGCAGAACCCAAGGGGCTTGAATTTTCGAGCTCTACCCTTAGATTTGGCAGTGACTAGTGTCCCCATGAGTGACAGAACACTGAGCCAATCACGGCGAAACTAGATAACATTACCAACCCCTACGCTCCGTATTTTCCGCTGGCTGCCCCACCACCACAGAAAGCACTGAGCTAGGCTGAAAAACCTGCATTTTGGAGCTGCCTTACTCAAGAAAGCAAAAAAGAGACCATGTTTGTATGGAGGCTTTATTAATGATTTTGTATATATTTTTTTTTACATTGTTTGCAAACAAATAACATGCAAAAAAGGAATCCCCCCCCAAAAAAGGTATATGTATATTTTTTGCTTAAAATGTGGGGTTGAGCCCCACCTGCCCTGAGTGACCGGTCGCCACTGTGGGGGTGTGGGGGGGGGGGGGGTGGTGGTGCTGGTGCGGTGCACATGCGTGTGTAAGTGCTTGTATGTATGTGTATCAAATATCAGGATCTAACAAGGGATCCTGCATTCCATCAACAGGGCAAAGAGCCAACACTATCAAGATATTAACTTATTGATAATCAGATGAATAATAGCCTACTAAAGCTTAACGTCCTTATATCCTGTGGAATATACAATCCTATTCAGCGTCAGTGGTTTACACTCGGTGTGAACCTTTCTGCGATAACAGATGTTTGAATCAGCTTTGAAATATTGGCTCTGATGGATATCCAAGCCTTTTAAGAATAGTATTTATGGATCCAACATAAAAGGGTCCTTCCTGGCTTGTGGAAACATTTGTATTTGATTGGCACCACTTCATTACTTAATGATTTAAAAAAGGCCTGTGTTATGGGCATGTGCCTGAGCCAAACAACCTACGACCCTGCTGAATCAATGTGTTGAACAGGCCCACGCTCCAGCCTACACAGCTTCTGTTACATTATAGATACAGATAACTAATAGTATATACACTGAGTGTACAAACATTAAGAACACCTTCCTAATATTGAGTTGCACCCCCTTCTGCCCTCAGAACAGCCTCAATTCATTGGGGCATGGACTCTACAAGGTGTCGAAAGCATTCCACAGGGATGCTGGCCCATGTTGACTCCAATGCTTCCCACAGTTGTGTCAAGTTGGCTGGATGTCCTTTGGGTGGTGGACTATTCTTGATACACACGGGACACTGTTGAGCGTGAAAAACCCAGCAGCGTTGCAGTTCTTGGCACACTCTAACCGGTGTGCCTGGCACCTACTACCATACCCCGTTCAAAGGCACTTAAATATTTTGTCTTGCCCATTCACCCTCTGAATGGCACACATACACAATCCATGTCTCAATTGTCTTAAGGCTTAAAAATCCTTCTGTAACCTGTCTCCTCCCCTTCATCTACACTGATTGAAGTGGATTTAACAGGTGACATCAATAAGGGATCATAGCTTTCACCTGGATTCACCTGGTCAGTTTATGTAATGGAAAGAGCTGTATATTCTGAAGCCGTTATGTGTCTAGCTATATCTACAGCAACAAAACGTTTTGCAGCAGAGAACAAAATGTAGCTTTTCTTACATTTGTATTTTACATTTTAGTAATTTAGCAGAAACTCTTATCCAGAGAGACTTTTCTTATCGGTCAAGTCCAGGTCAAGTCCTGTTTCAGTCCATGTTCTTCCGTTTGATGCGTAGGTGTAATGAACATGACTCTAGTTTGATCATTTATTCTTAGATTATTCAACCATAACCTACACATACATACTAAATGTTAGTCTATGTAGCACACTCACACCAGCTTTCAACAAGACTATACTGTGACTTGCACTATGTTCCATTTGTAGAAGCAACTACCTCTCTCTCTCTCTCTCTCTCTCTCTCTCTCTCTCTCTCTCTCTCTCTCTCTCTCTCTCTCTCTCTTTCTCTCTCTCTAATTTTGTCCAGAAATAGACATGTTGTCATCAAGAGGACAGTCATCATTGAATAAAGACCCATTGACCAACGTCACAGTTACCTGTGGGCTGTGACAGTGACAGTCCCCTTGTATTCATGTTTCACTAATGACCACTGTTCTCCCTTGGTGATCAGAGTGGTCCGTAATTACAGTAATTAATTAATTATTCTGCTGAAACAGAATGATATACCCAAAACAGCCACTGCAGTAATGTGGTCATAGCCTGAGTTAGGATGAATCAACTCATTAGGATCTGGTGTGAATCAACTCATTAGGATCTGGTGTGAATCAACTCATTAGGGTCTGGTGTGAATCAACTCATTAGGATATGATATGAATCAACTCAGTATCTGCTGTGAATCAACTCATTAGGATATGATGTGAATCAACTCATTAGGATGTGATGTGAATCAACTCAGTATCTGCTGTGAATCAACTCATTAGGATCCGATGTGAATCAACTCATTAGGGTCTGCTGTGAATCAACTCAATAGGATTTGATCCCCTGGGTTACCTCCCTATGTAGATTGTGTCCATATTTATGATTTAATAAGGCATTTTAGATAAGGGCCGTCTATGGGATTTGCTTAGTAATGGCTTGTCTCTGGACTGGTACGGTTTGACTAAGTACCTCTTCAGGGCCGTGGCAGAGGACAGAGCATTTATCTGGCCAGAGATTGAGATATCACACTTTGTGTGTGCTACACATTGCACACACGGATGCGCACATACTCACACACAATCACACACACACACACACGCATACACACACACACATACACGCACGTGGGCACGCATGTGGGCACATACAGTATAAACATGTACACGTATCTGCCCTCCTGAAGGTCTGTGTGTTGAAAGTTGGCTGTCATTACTCTATAGAGGACCTCTTTGAGCATAGGGCAATAACATATTCATGACCTCAACGGACTGGTGTGACACTAGTATGACTAGAAAATAGCACCTACCCTTCTGCTGTAGCACTAACAGATCTGCATTGTTCAAAGTCTGTCATCTTTTCTTTAAAGTCGATTGACACACCCGTTCATCACATGGTGACATCATTTTCAATATCTCCCTGTGTGTTTATGCTAGAGACTTACTGTTTCTTGTTGCCATGGCTGCAGCTCAATGCCCTCTTTTCGCCAATATAAAGTCTGCGCCTTTTCCAAGACATGGGGCTTGTGAAAGCGATCTTTTTCAACACATGAGAGGATCCGGACAAGAAAATCATCACAAAATCATCTGTAAAACGTGAACCGTATCGAACAATATCGAAAGGGGAGACTCTCGCGAGCACCAATGTGTCGGTTGTTCTGCTCTACGATGCACACAAGCTTCAGGGGAGTCATCTGAAGGTAACCCAATACAGGACTGTAAAATGGGCAAAAAGTGTATAGGGGGTCAAATGTGCCACAAATAACGTGACCAAATCAAACATCTCTCAGATATAGGACAGACACTTCAAAACCTTATTACTTATGATTAATTTTTTGACTGTCTGTTTTGTGTTATTCAATACGTTTCAATGGGCTATAGCAGTAAAGGCCAAATTCAATGTTTCATCAAATATTTTTTTTATGTTTATTTATACCTACAGGGGTACTAACATTCAAAATCTAATGGCAAAATGATACATTTTATGACCATCTTAAAACAATTCCATATATTAGCTTAGTAGATATTACAAACAAAATTCCCTGGCTGTGACCAATGTGGCTGGCATGAAAAAAAGAGGCTACACTGCTGCTGCGACCCTGTGCAGATGAAGACATCACGACTCCAAGATGAGTTCTAAGGGCAGTGCAACATCACAGACATGCCTTCCTATGTCTTCCTGCCCTGTTTGTTGGCCCAGCTGTCTAATCTAAGACAGTCTCTGAGGTTAGGGGGGTTTGGCAATCCTGAGTCGTCTTCTGAGGATGATGACATCACTCTCTGAAGATTCCGGCACCGCACCGCCAGTGTGTGTGAAGCTGCGTGCTCGGCATGTGATCACAATTACCTCGGATCCGCTGGGATAGCAATGGGCTGGAAATACTCATTTGAACCTATGTTACGTAAGGCTACAAGAAAGGCAATGGTAGCACTGCTTCAAAGCTAAGTCAAGATGTTGGCCAGGAATAAGCACGGGTACTGGTATATTTCATCTGATGCTGTTGAAGGCTGTTTGTTAATGACTACGTTGCTAGCTATGTGTTTTAGCACTGTGCAGTAATGGGAATGTCAAATGTGTGTATGTCTACATAACCTCAGTGTGTGTCATTCCAATAACTTCAGCCATTTCACAATACACAGTGGACATACACACACATAAACACACATACACACATTATTCGGAGTAAAGAAAGGCCTCATCAAACCCAGTTATTCTTCGGCTAATGTTGGGACTCATCAACAGCCGTGCAGATTTCATTGGACAGCACCCTTATAAACATTTTACAAGGGGTTTGCATTGTTCTCAAATTACCATATGGGGTCTGAATGTACCAATGATTTAGGCTTCGGTCAGAAGCTTCTGCAGCACCATGTGTCACGTCTTCTGAGTGTTTACAGTTGCCTCCCCTTGTAAAAGTCAGCCTGCCTTGCCTGACTAACTCCCTCTCCCCCACCCCCTCCTCAAACCCCGAGGTTGGCTTGTGTTAAGTATGAGGTGCAATGTCTCAACTCCCTAAATAAAGGAGACGAAGCCAGCGTACGCCGCGGGGGGCTCATAAAAGAACCTTGCAGGATATTGAAATAATGACTGTCGCTTGCAAAAACAGGATAAACCGCTCAAATCATTTCCTCATGCATTTTCTCTGGCTACAATAAAATCTTCCCAGAACACTCAAGAGTTGTCTGTGCTGACTTAATCTAATATGAAAGGGCAATGGGAGAAACAATGCGTCCAACATGCCGGGTACCCAATATTAATCTGTTCTTTTTTCTTGTGTCCTGTCTGTAACAGTCAGGAAGAGGGCAAAGCCCAGTGAATTAATGGTTAGAAGATTTATTTGTTTGGTCTGTAAAACAGTAAGAGCTCTGTCAGGGCCTAGCAGGCCCCCTGGCCCGAGGGTACAATCAAATGTTGCCAGTAAATCAATAGAGCTGGAAGAGGTTTTTATAACGGAGTTTAACACCTAGCTCTAAGTGCTCCTGGTGGCAGGTCATTTGTTCATTAGAGTGACTTATCACAATAAACAATGGCAACTCTGATTGGGCTACCCCGGTGTGATGACAAAAACATTTACCTAAATCTCAGGTGGGCATGGGAGGGCCAATAAGGCGGAGCCTGGGCGGCAGGCAGGCAGGGGAGCTAGCTGAAGATTAATACTGTAATGATCTACTGTACAGGACTGAGACACTGTGGCAACAGCATGTGGGCTCAACACTGTCAAGCTTTCCCAATGCCTCCCTCCACACCGTCCCTATTGGAGGTCTACATCAGGATGGAGCATGTTATTGTTCCAATTTGTAAGTCGCTCTGGATAAGAGCGTCTGCTAAATGACTTAAATGTAAATAAATGTAAATGTTATGTTATAAGGCTTTTCAGAAGCTGCTGCTTGTAAATGTCACATTCTAAAGAGTACAGGAGGCCTGTCACTTTTCTAGAATGCAGCGATGAAGTTTGAGAGACTAATGTTAAGATACAAATGTATTACTGTTCATCGCAGTCTGTCTTGTTTAGGTTTCTGAACACACAAAATCACTATACTGTAATCAAACCTTCTGAAGAAACTTTAAATAGCAGTGTAAAAGTACCATTATTGACAGAGCCAAGATATTTACAGTATTTGTCTAGGGATCCATAATTTCATTCAATCGCCAAGACAATGAGAGAGCATTGGGGATATTTTCTCAGCTCTTGATATATTGCTTCTATTATACAATGGTTTGCCAGTGTGCTCTGTACACAATCTGCACATGCAGTTTGTACTGTAGGTCCCTGGGCTAAATCCAGGGGAGAATTTGATGGTAAGACTTGAGGACAGCGCAATCCATCAAAGTGCAGTGGTGGCTAAGTGACCACATAGACATATGTTACCAAAGCAAAGTGAGAGTGAGTTAAAATACATATTATCTGTATTATACAGTAAACCCTAAGGTAAAGGCTGCAGATCTTCTGCTTGGGGAACTGTCCATGTCCCTAAAGTTTGCAGACTGGAGTTTTCCAAAAGAAACACATGAAGAAATACATGTGATTGGTTAAGTTTAGGGTAAGGGGTAAGTTTATAGTACCAAAAAGTGTGTGCCTACTACTATGATCTTAGCTATTTCACTTCATTTTTGTTTGTTTGTTTAATTCATCACCTCACAGGAATAGAGTAGCAGCTGGAGTTTGTAATTATACACTGCCCTTCAATACCTCCACACTCTCTTCTCTACTGTAGCCAACTACTGCATAATTTACACGTCTATTAGCTAATCAATTACAGTGAAATTACGGCGTTACATAATGAGCTTTCATCATATTATAAAGTGAGTCATCAAACGAACCAACAAACAAACAAACAAACGATCAGGGTAAAGATAAAAAAAACGAATGAGTGAGCAAAAATTGAAAGGCACAAGGTTTTTAATGTGTGCTGTTAATGCACCCCAGACGGCTGCCATTGCTACAGACTGATCAGACTGAGAAGGAAGGCATTATCCCGAGCATTATCCCGAGCATTATCCCGAGCATTATCCCGAGCATTATCTCTGAGCTTATTGCTTGTGTTTGTTTACCTATAATTCAAATGTTCTGCTAACTGTCTCATGATTCATTATTGTGCTTAATAAAAATACTGTAGCCCTCCGTCGTAGCCCTCGTCTCTCCATAAGCCCTTTAAAGATGCATTTATGCAGATTTCTCTGTGAGGAAATTTGACAGGGAAGATTATAACCGAATGCATTATGCATGATATGAGTTACCTTTTAATGGAAACAAGCGAAACAATTCCAGAGGTCGAGGGGCAAAGTTATTGACCAGCGACTGGAGTGATTTAACAGCACAACTAAGCCTACACGACCTCTCAGTGGGAATGTATTAGTCATAGCAGGCTGATATTCTGGTCTGGAATGTTGAATGTTATTTGAGACACAAAACAGATACAGAGACAGTATGCTAACACATTGAGACATTGTTCATTCTAGTAGGAGCCTACTCTATGGGACTCTTCTTACCTTGTCATGTCCCTGTGTTATCTGGTGCCCTGTTCTCTCTCAGATAATATAATGATATATGCCATTTAGCAGACGCTTTTATCCAAAGCGACTTACAGTCATGCGTGCATACATTTTACGTATGGGTGGTCCCTGGACTCACTATTCTGGAGTTGCAAGCGCCATGCTCTACCAACTGAGCTACAGAGGACCAGAATCTATAGTCAGTGTGAGTGAAGGCCAATGACATCACCTTCCACCGGCAGCGTCTCTTGACCATGTCAGTAACCCCACTATCCCCTCTCCTCCAGCCCCTCTCCACCAGCCCCTCCCACAACCCCCCTCTCCTGCAGCCCCTCCCACAACCCCCCTCTCCTCTTGCCCCTCCCACTATTCCCCTCTCCTCCAGCCCCTCACACATTTCCCCCCTCCCCTCAGATCCCCTCCCAGGAGTTACTGGAGAATCCTTTGGGACCTAGCCTTCCAGTTTCCCTAGATGGTAGCACTCTCCCTAACTGCCAGTCCTTGCCGAGACAGTTCCCTGGCTGGAAAAACATTGTTGTGAAGCCATAATTTCCTATAGTCAGAGAAAATAACTCGGTGTCCTTCTTTCTGTTCATCTCCCTTGAGTATTGACTGTACAGATAGCTGTATGGTATGTAAGAACTGAAAACACTGAAGGTTTGTTAGAGAGTCCACAATTCTAAATAGTTGATACAGCTGAACGTTTTTGCTCTAGATGGAATTTAATTGACAAAAACAACTCTTCAATCCATGACGAACAAACTCAGACATCTTCTTTCTCGGTGAGCATTGCCTTGAGAACTCATCTTCGTCCCTCTCTATGAATCTAACACATCTGACAATGGACCTTTCAGAGGTACAAGAACAACCGGCTGCAGAACGACCGGCTGCAGACTGCAAAAGGGCCCTTTCAGCATTCATACAGAATGTTGCTTGAGGTCAGAAGGCTAATAAATCTGTGGAAGTTAGACCTGGTAATACATTTACATTTACATTTTAGTCATTTAGCAGACGCTCTTATCCAGAGCGACTTACAGGAGCAATTAGGGTTAAGTGCCTTGCTCAAGGGCACATCAACGTCATTTAGCAGACGCTCTTAGCCAGAGCGACTCACAAATTGGTGCGTTCACCCTATAGCCAGTGGGATAACCACTTTACAATTGGGGGGGGGGGGGGGGGGTAGAAGGATTCCTTTATCCTATCCCAGGCATTCCTTAAAGAGGTGGGGTTTCAAATGTCTCCGGAAGGTGGTGAGTGACTCCGCTGTCCTGGCGTCGTGAGGGAGTAGTAGTAATGGACTCCAAGAGGGACGGATAGTTAAACAGTGATGAGCAATGCAAACTGTGGGCAGGCAACACACAGCTGTAACCTCCTTAGAGGCGTGGAGAGGATCGGATGGAAACTGCAAACATTTTGGAGGCCCAGCGATTGGTTCTATTTTTGGAATGGGAGGGAGGGATTTAGTGGGACCTGCTAGCAGTTAAGCAACACATGTGGATCTAGCAGCAGTTCGAGAGTCAACACGAGGACAGAGGTCATGTTGTGCAGAAAATGAGGGAACAGGGTTGTTTAAAAGACCGAACGGTAAACTTGTATATACATTTTTTAATGGGAGTGCCTTGAGCCTTGAGTGTTTATACAAGGGAGCGTATAGCTACACGAGTTTACCCATGGAAACAGATATGTGTCAAGCCTCTGTTACGTAACCCTCCTGAGACGTAGTTAGAGACTAGTAGAATGGCAAAGAGTCAAGTAAAGAGTGGTCTGCTCTCTGCTTTTGTCATTAGGATTGTAATAAAGCGTTGTTCAGGTTCGGCCCTTATCCTTTTGGCCTCTAACACCACATGATTTTCCCCATTGTATATTCTCCTAAGAATAGAACATATTGCATGGACAATCTGGCGCATGTTCACAACACCCTAGTAGCATGGGTTTCCTTCCAGTAAAACCATGCTTTCTGACTTTACTGCAAATTCATTGATTTCATTGACTTGGAATCTATGAAATCACTGGAAAAGCATGCTGTAAAATACGTTTTCTGCAATCAATACTGCTCAGTCTTAACGGTAGATTCTTATCACTGAGACCACCTAAAAGACAGGCTTTAGATGTTTACATTTTAATTTTGCTTTTATTTGTGTTGAACGTTCCATGGATTCTTTCCTTATGGGCAGAATCCCCTCGTCTGGCTCATGTCTGACTAACGTAAATAAATGGATCCAAACCCGAGCCAGTTGGGTTGGAATGTCAAGGGTCACCACTGCAAGCACAGAAATTAGGTTTGAGTCACCAAGCGCCCAGTTCTACTCAATTTGATTACAGGGTTCTGTGTCCTCAAGAACATGGCCGCTCAACTAGGGTCTAGTTCAAAATAGGTTAGAGTTAGAAATAGAAAGTGAATATACAATGCATTTGACAAAGCATGGTGCAATTTTTTTTTCTGGAAATATATTCTGAAAATGGAGTTGTTGACATATCTCAAGCCTCTTAAATTGTATCCAGGGAAAGTCTATTCTAGAAAAGTTTAGGTTTTTCCCCAGTCTGTCATTGCTTCTCAACATATAGCTAACCTAGAGGGAGTGGATCTCCTATCAAACATTAAAGAGCCTCTCCAACACACTTCAAGTAAACAAATTAGACTTGGTTCAGATGGCTTGAGTGACAATATTCTCCAATAACAGGAAATGATAAAGAAACACTTTATGTGATGGAGGCTTCAACATGTCTCGAGTGCCGTATGAAAGGTTTAAAATCTCAGTCTTATTATAAATCCCCACACCAAACACTTTTATAATGATGAGTTTGGATGAATAAACAGCAATTTATGATTTATCACACAACATATACACTGTAGAATGTTTGACATTGACAAGCTGCCAGCTCTCTCCATACATGACAGAATGCAGAGAGCAAGGAGCTTCACTTTTGGAAATTATGAATATAAAGTAATGCTTTATACATCTCCCAGTGAATTTATTCATTCCCCGCCAAAAATCGGAAATGTAAGCCAGCCAAATCAATGGAATATAGTTAATCTCTGTCCACATAATCATTCGCTAATGGCTACTATCAATTGTCTGCCTGCAGGTTGTAGCCTACACCCACCACTGTTGCAACTAAACCAAACAAGCGCTCACCTTCGACCAAAAGGAGGTTTAGCATTGAATCCCAGGTTAATTCATTGATTACTTTTTGCATGGAGAATTATCACTCTTCTTTATTTATTTCTAATCACTTTATTTATATATATATATTTTTTTTACACTTTTTCTAGGTTTGATGTGTATGTGGGATCATGTTTATTGACTATGTTAGGAAAGAGTAAAACTTGGAACCGTTTGGGGGTGGATTGGTTCAAGTCAATACATTACAATACATTACTGACTTTGCTAGCACTGACTTTTTTTAGGACAATTGTACTTACTATGACTGAGATATGTGGTTGTCTCACCTAGCTACCTTAAGATGAATGCACTAACTGTAAGCTGCTCTGCATAAAAACGACAATAAAACAATACTAAAACACATGCAGTCGTCAATAGTTGAAAGATGGATGGAGCAGAGATAGTATTGATACCATAGACCATCAGGCTAAAGTATACATTTAAGCTATGAGTAGAGAAGTGTACATTGACCCTGCTCTAATCAGCTGTGCAGCATTCCAAAAGGGAGTAAACACACTGAACAACCCCACCATGCCTTATATTTGTTCTCTTCCCGTTGCCGCGTCAACCTATACAACACAATGCAATGCTCGCTTTTGGAAACACAGTTACTTATTTATCATACCCCGAGTGTTCTTCCTCATTCCAGAGATTATTTCTGTGTTACTGTCACCGTTTCTCCCTGTGTTTTCATAAAGACAGTAATGCTGGTAACTACAGCATCGACCATGAGATGGAAGTCTTAGACGTTGATGTATTGTGTCAAGTTGCCTAGCCTGGAAATCCATATAATGGACAACCGGAGAAAGCGTGAACAGCCTTTTTGCATTTGTTATCCAGGTCAAGCTATAAAGCATACATAATGCAGCAAGGACACGCACAACTTATCTTGATATTATTTATCTTCTCAATATGTAATGGAAATTGTTGTTTTCTTGGAGAGGATATAAGACCTTCTGAAGTGATTCAGAGTCATCTTTACGTGACACTCATCCACCGGTCCAAGGCCTTATACTCTGGCATTGATGTCAGCTAATGTGCTCCAGCTTGCTGCCTCTGGGCAGGAGCTGTCTAGATCATCTATTCAATATTCCTCCTCCTGTACCTTCCCATATCATAACTGTCCGATGTAGATCGCCTGACTGTCTGTAATAAAATGACGCGCTAAAATGTTGTTTAGCTGACCAACATCCACCTTGGGGTTTCGGCCTCATCAACACTATTGGCCTGTCTTCCATTGACTGACACACTATCGTTTGGGGTCAACGAGGTCTCATATCACTTTCCAGGCGTCCAATCTGAATGACACAAATCCTATTGAAAATGTGTCTCGAACTGGACACCCCTTGAACAAGAATTGCTTTCATGCATTTACCTCTTCCCAGAGATCGCGGACCTTTCGATAACAATATCGCCTATGTGAATCAATTCCCACAAAGCAGTATGGGAGGCCTATGGATAGCATTGATCAGTGCTTTGATGGCTCTGGCCTTTCAAAAAATTGCTATCTTTGTATTATTGGCATGGCCAGTCAGTCTCTGAGACAGGTCCTGGCCCTGTGCTGGAGAGCAAGAGGTCTGAGAGTCTAGAAACCAAACCAGCAGGGTTTCACAGGTGTCAATACCACCACTGCTTATTGACAATTAGGCTGCTTTGGGGACCCCAGAATGCAATAGGAAATGACAGGGGGCTTTGATCTTGGCCTGAAACCTCATCCTAGAAATATGTAATTCCTCCGACCCCAGGGGATTCACTAAGGGTCTAGCCATAAGACATCTACCGGCTTTAAAACCACAGAATGTCTGTCACTCCTTGGATGAACCTAGTTTCCTAGAGGGGGGGAACGAAGGAACTATGGGTATCATTTCACCTCTCTGCAGTGTGCTGTCATGAACAGACGCAGATAACTGCGGCCCATATAGTTTTATGTTTTATGTGGTTGTGTGCCAATAGGTCCAGATGGACACGGTAGAATTCATGTGTTGTAATGAGTCTGGTCTGCCTACTTTCTGTTCTCTGTTGCTCCAACCGGTATGGGGTTTAAGGAGAAGGCAGCAGTCAGACGTACTTTAGATTGCTAAATAACCAGCTAATTGTTTTAAGAGGCCAGACATGGTCATTTGATACCGGCACTAGACCTAGCTTCTCGCCCACTAGCTATCCTGTTATTTCACTGTTGTAGCACACACGTGGTTCAGAGACCACGCTTACATTGAGGGAGAGAGCTCACTCTGGAATCTTACATTGACAAGTTTCTGCCTTTAATGTTGCAATGCTACTGTTACTTTAAATCAAAAGTGACTATTATAGAACAGAATATTTTTGGTCTACCCATCTCCCCACCACATGAATAGTCTTTATATTTCCTCACCCCTGACCACTTATTCAGCAGTGTCGCAAACCACCCAACCTATTACTAAAGCACAAAACAATTACAACAATAACACTAGTCAGAAAACATGCAAAAAACATTAGCAGGACCATTTTATTCAATGTAACAGAGGGAGTATTTAAAAAGGAAAACAGTTTATTGTTAATTTTTTTGCAGGTAAAAAAGAAGACGTTGTTGTTTACTGCTTACCTACACACTATACATTTCAGTCCAGTTCTCTCTCTCTCTCTCTCTCTCTCTCTCTCTCTCTCTCTCTCTCTCTCTCTCTCTCTCTCTCTCTCTCTCTCTCTCTCTCTCTCTCTCTCTCTCTCTCTCTCTCTCTCTCTCTCTCTCTCTCTCTCTCTCTCTCTCTCTCTCTCTCTAATCAATGAGGCCATAACAGCAGTGTGATCTATTCCCAGCATGGTCCTTTAACATGTGAGCATGTCAGCAGCTCGCTAGAATGAATCGCCTGAGCTGACAGCAGATGGTGCTCTTTGGGTAGGAGAGGCCCTTCAGACCAAACATTCAGCATTCAGCCCCACTCACCATGCAATTCATCATCATTCTCTTTCTCTGTCTTCACACCCCATAGAGAGGACTCAGGCTTGCCATTCTCTGACATAATTTACCTTTGTGCACTGGAATGTCAGTCCCCACGGCCTTGAGGTGCATCGTGGGAGTTAGAGTCCACATAGTTTAGACCTGGATTCGCATCTGTCACGACTATCTCCTAAGCTGCCTCGGGCAGGCTTCGGCGCTCGTCGTCACCGGACTTCTAGCCACTGCCGCTCCTCATCTCATCATTCCATTTGTTTTGTCTTGTTTTTACACACACCTGGTTCATATCCCCTCATTAGTACCTGTATAAGTATTCCCTCTGCCCCCCATGTCTTTTGTGTGTGATTGTTTTCATGTGGAGGTGGCGATAGCTTGGTGGAGCTTTATGCATTGTATCGCTGGGCTGTTCACCCGTGTGCTTTGTTTTCTCCAGTGCGCCATTTTACCGCACTGTAGTGTTTTGCGCATTTCTGCGTACCGCTGTATTTGCCGAATAAACCATTTATTCTGTGATTTACCCTCCTGAGCCTGACTCCGTCCAAATCACCCCCTACAGAATCACACACCCAACAGCATGGAGTCAGAAGGAGCGGGGAATATGCCTGGAGTCGTTGAGCGGGTCCGGGAGCATTACAACATGCTAGCCAGCTTAGGCGAAGCGATGGATCGGGTTCTCCAGGTCATCCAGCGCATGGAGAGGAGAGGACCCAACCTTGCGGAACCAGCTGAGCGACCGGATCCAGCCACCCACACCCCAGCACCCAGAGGTATTCACCTGTCTCGACCTAGGGAATACGACGGGACAGCGGACCGCTGCCAGGGTTTCTTCCTGCAGTTGGACCTCTATTTTTCCACCATCAGCCCGGCTCCATCGGGTTTGGAGAAGGTGTCCGCCCTCGTCTCCTGCCTCTCGGGGAAAGCCCTGGAGTGGGCCAACGCGGTCTGGAGTGAAGGAGGAGACGCGTTGGACAACTACGGGAGTTCGCTCGCCTCTTCCGGTCAGTCTTCGATCACCCCCTCGAGGGTAGAGAGGCGGGCGAGCGGCTGGTCCATCTGAGGCAGGGGACGAGGACCGCGCAGGACTTTGCCCTGGAGTTTAGAACTCTAGCGGCTGGATCCGGGTCGAATGAGCGGGCCCTCATTGACCGCTTCCAGTGCAGCCTGCGAGAGGACGTCCGAAGGGAGCTAGCCTGCCGGGATGCCACGTTGACCTTCAACCAACTGGTGGACATGGCCATCCGGTTGGACAACCTGCTGGCTTTGAGAGGACATCCTGGAAGGGGCCTGCCCGTTTCACCCCCCCCCCCCCTCAACCCGGATCACGTTCCGATGGAGCTGGGTGGTGCACTCGTACAGAGCCCTCTGCTGCGGTTTGTCTCCTTCCTCGGATACCACATCACCACCTCAGGTGTGGAGATGGAGGGAGACTGCATTTCAGCCGTGCGTAATTGGCCAACTCCAACCATGGTGAAAGAGGTGCAGCGCTTCATTGGCTTTGCCAATTACTATTGGACGTTTATCCGGGGCTTTGGCAAGGTTGCAGCTCTCATCACCTCTCTGTTTAAGGGTGGGCTGTCCCGGCTCCGCTGGTCTGCTGAGGCTGACAGGGCTTTCAGTAACCTGAGGGCTCTGATCACCTCAGCCCCGGTAAAAAGGAGGGAGTAGTAACCTATATGTAACCTTGTTTACTATCCTCAGGACTTTGAATGGGCCCACAAACCACAGGCTGAAATTCCGGCAGGGCAGGCGGAGGGGCAGGTTCCGGGTCGAGAGCCAGACCAGATCACCCGGTACAAAGACCGGGGCCTCACTGCGGTGGCGGTCAGCGTTGGCCTGCTGGCGACGCACGGCACGCTGGAGGTGGACGTGGGCAGCGTTCCACGTCTCATCCGCGCGCTGAAACCAGTCATCCACTGCAGGAGCTTCGGTCTGGCTCTGATGCCATGAAGCCAGAACCGGCTGATAACCTAAAACACATTGAAATGGAGATAGGTTAGTGGAGGAGTGGCGGAGAGCGCTCTGGGCATATTCGGCCCCATGGCAAGAACACCAACCACTCCCCCGGCCGGTCCTGGCAGTAGGACCGCAGGAACCTACCCACATCCTGATTCACCCGTTCCACCTGCCCATTAGATTCGGGGTGAAACCCAGAGGTCAGGCTGACCGAGACCCCCAGATGTTCCATGAACGCGGGACCCCGGTCAGACACTATGTCCTCTGGCACCCCGTAGTGCCGGAAGACGTGAGTAAACAGCGCTTCCGCAGTTTGCAGGGCCGTGGGGAGACCGGGCAGAGGAAGGAGGCGGCAGGCTTTAGAAAAGCGGTCCACAGCGACCAGGATGGTGGTGTTACCCTGAGAGAGGGGAAGATCAGTTAGGAAGTCAATTGATAAGTGGACCATGGCCATTGTGGAACTGGTAAGGGATGTAACTTACCCGCAGGAAGGTGCCTAGGTGCCTTACTCTGGGTGCACACCGAGCAGGAGGAGACGTACACCCTCACGTCCTTAGCCAAGGTAGGCCGCCAGTACCTCCCGGTCAGGCAGCGCACTGTACGGCCGATGCCTGGGTTACCAGAGGAGGGGGACGTGTGTGCCCAATAGATAAGACAATCACGGACAATAGACGGCACGTACCGCAGCCCAGCTGGGCACTGAGGTGGAGATGGCTCTTTGCGTAACGCCCACTCTATGTCTGCGTCCACCGCCCACACTACTGGCGCCACAATGCAGGAGGCCGGGAGTATGGGGGTGTTGTCTATGGGCCTCTCCTCTGTGTCGTACAGCTGTGACAGTGCGTCTGCCTTCACGTTCTTTGTGGCTGGTATGTAGGACAGCGTGAAATCAAACCGGGTGAAGAACAAGGCCCACCTGGCCTGGTGAGGGTAAAGCCTCCTCACTGCCCGGTTGTACTCCAGGTTACGGTGGTCAGTCCAAATGAGGAAAGGGTGTTTCGCCCCCTCGAGCCAGTGCCTCCACGGGGTCAGGGCTCTGACAACAGCCAACAGGTCCCGATCACCAACGTTGTAGATCTGCTCCGGCTGGTCCGCTCCAGGAGTCTGAGGTGTGGGAGGTCCCTCCGCCCCCTCTGGACATCGAGGGGGCCCCGGCGTACTCCCTCCGTTCCATCCTGGATTCGAGGCGTCGGGTGGGGGGCCTTCAGTACCTCGTGGAGTGGAAGGGGTATGTTGTGGAGGAGCGGTGCTGGTTCCCGGTGAGGGATGTCCCTCCCTGTTGAGGGATTTCCACCGTCGCCATCCGGCTCGCCCTGCTCTGCGTCCTCCTGGCCGTCCCCAAGGCCGGCGTCACTGCACTGCTGGAGCTGCACGTCAAGGGGGGATCCTGTCACGACTTACTCCGAAGCTGCCTCCTCTCCTTGTTCGGGCAGGCTTCGGCGCTCGTCGTCACCGGCCTTCTAGCCACTGCCGCTCCTCATCTCATCATTCCATTTGTTTTGTCTTGTTTTTACACACACCTGGTTCATATCCCTTCATCAGTACCTGTATTCGCTCTGCCCCCCATGTCTTTGTGTGTGATTGTTTTCATATGTAAGTGACGATAGCTCGGTGGAGCTTTAAGTATTGTATCGCCGGGATATTCACCCGGGTGCTTTGTTTTCTCCAGTGCGCCGTTTTACCGCACTGTAGTGTTTTACGCATTGCTGCGTACCGCTGTATTTGCCTAATAAACCATTTATTCTGTGATTTACCCTCCTGCGCCTGACTCCGTCCAGATTACCCGCTACAGCATCTTATTGCTGACTGTTCCACTAGAAGTGGCTTAAAGGTGATTCAGACCAGGAGGCAAGTGTTGTGCGGAGCTTTTGCAGCTGTCTTTAGAAATGTTTTGTGACGCTATAGAGCTTACACTTTTATTTCAGAGTGTGCATATAATACAAGAAAGACTGTTGTTGGCACAAGCCTGTACAATAAGCCCTGAAGTGAACTAGGCAAACAGCCAAAATACAATACAAATGCAAGACACCTTGTATTTATTACAGCATACTGTTACACTCGTACACACATACTGTTACACTTGTACACACATACTGTTACACTTGTACACACATACTGTTACACTCGTACACACATGCTGTTACACCCTTACACACATACTGTTACACTATATATATATATATATTTACAGTACCAGTCAAAAGTTTTGACACACCTACTCATTCCAGGGTTTTTCTTTATTTTTACTATTTGCTACATTGTAGAATAATAGTGAAGACACCAAAACTATGAAATATCAAAGATGGAATCATGTAGTAACCAAGAAAGTGTTAAACATATTTTATATTTGAGATTCTTCAAAGTAGCCACCCCTTGCCTTGATGAGAGCTTTAAACACTCTTGGCATTCTCTCAACCAGCTTCATGAGGTAGTCACCTGGAATGCATTTCAATTAACAGGTGTGTCTTGTTAAAAGTTAATTTGTGGAATTTCTTTCCTTCTTAATGCGTTTGAGCCCATCAGTTGTGTTGTGACAAGGTAGGGGTGGTATACAGAAGATAGCCCTATTTGGTAAAAGATTAAGTCCATATTATGGCAAGAACAGCACAAATAAGCTAAGAGAAACAACAGTCCGTCATTACTTTAAGACATGAAGGTCAGTCGATACGGAACATTTCAAGAACTTTTAAAGTTTCTTCAGGTGCAGTCGCAAAAACCATCAAGCGCTATGATGAAACTGGCTCTCATGAGGACTGCCACAGGAATAGAAGACCCAGAGTTACCTCTACTGCAGAGGATAAGTTCATTAGAGTTACCAGCCTCAGAAATTGCAGCCCAAATAAATGCTTCACAGAGTTCAAGTAACAGACACAACTCAACATCAACTGTTCAGAGGAGACTGTGTGAATCAAGCCTTCATGGTCGAATTGCTGCAAAGAAACCACTACTGAAAGACACCAATAAGAAGAACAGACTTGTTTGGGCCAAGAAACCAGAGCAATGGACATTAGACCGGTGGACATTTGTCCTTTGGTCTGGAGTCCAAATTGGAGCTCTTTGGTTCCAAACGCTGTTTCTTTGAGAGATGCGGTGTGGGTGAACGGATGATCTCCGCATGTGTATTTCCCACCGTGAAGCATGGAGGAGGAGGTGTGATGGTGTGGGGGTGCTTTGCTGATGACACTGTCTGTGATTTATTTAGAATTCAAGGCACACTTAATCAGCATGGCTACCACAGTATTCTGCAGCGATTCACCATCCAATATGGTTTGCGCTTAGCAGGACTATCATTTGTTTTTCAACAGGACAATGACCCAAAACACACCTCCAGGCTGTGTAAGGGCTTTTTGACCAAGGAGAGTGATGGAGTGCAGCATCAGATGACCTGGCCTCCACAATCACCCGACCTCAACCCAATTGAGATGGTTTGGGATGAGTTGGACCGCAGAGTGAAGGAAATGCAGCCAACAAGTGCTCAGCATATGTGGGACTCCTTCAAGACTGTTGGAAAGCATTCCTCATGAAGCTGGTTGAGAGAATGCCAAGAGTGTGCAAAGCTGTCATCAAGGCAAAGGGTGGCTACTTTGAAGAATCTAACATCTAAAATATATTTTGATTTATTTATCACTTCTTTGGTTACTACATGATTCCATATGTGTTATTTCATAGTTTTGATGTCTTCACTATTATTCTACAATGTAGAAAATAGTAAAAATAAAGAAAAACTCTTGAATGATTAGGTGTGTCAAAACTTTTGCATGGTACTGTATATATATTTTTCTTCACACACTGCTCGCTTAACCCGGAAGCCAGCCGCACCAATGTTTCGGAGGAAACATTGGACAGCTGGCGACCGAAGTCAGCTTGCAGGCACCCGGCCCACCACAAGGAGTCGCTAGAGTGCGATGGGACAAGGAAATCCCATCTGGCCAAACCCTCCCCTAACCCGGACGACGCTGGGCCAATTGTGCGCCACCTCATGGGTCTCCCGGTCACGGCTGGCTGTGACACAGCCTGGGGCTGTAGTGATGCCTCAAGCACTGCGATGCAGTGCCTTTGACTGCTGCGCCACTCGGGAGGCACTGCTGAGGGGAGGACGGCTCATATTAATGGCTGGAATGGAGGGAATGGAATGGTATCAAACACATGGAAACCATTTATTCCGTTCCAGCCGTTACTATGAGCCTGTCATCGCCAATTAAGATGTCACCAGCCGCCTGTGGTCTATTGTATATGCTGTATGTCACTTAGATGCCTATAAGCAATCTATAGGGGGCTCACTCTCCCTCCTCTCTACTTCTGTAAGCCAGACCCTTCATCTCAAATGCAAATGTTTTAATATGTCAAAGTGATGTCGAGAACCAATCAGGTATATTGCTGTGATTGGATTAAAATCTGGATTTTTCGCCAACTCAGCAGAAGTCGTATTGGTAGTCAATTAAAGATTTGTGCTAATATGATGGAGGACAGTTTGAAATGATCCCCTACTAAAACGTACGACAGGCCACTTCTAAAAGGGTCACCATCGATGAGCTTTATTCGCTATAGGCTTTATATGAATATAAATATAATATGCTGGTTTCAGTATATATAATATTTTCCTGTGCCTCAAATAAAACTTAAATGAAGGCTGAACACCGGACTCCCAGACAGTTCTGCTAGCACATTTCCCATTTTCCCCACACAATAGAAATCAATGCAACGAGTCATTCACATATTCATTAAGAAAATGTGCCTTCAGTTCCCAGCTATTTGTGAAGTGGGCTGACAAATTGTTGCCTTTTCACATTATTACTTGGAGTGAGTAGCTGGCGGTGGGATTCATATTTGGACACTTTTCTCCCTTCAGTTAATAGTGCTACTTAATGCTCATCAATCTTAGCCTTCAAAAGATATTGATTGCCAGCCAGATTAAATCAGAGTTATTCCACTGTGATGGCCATTACAAAGTACAAGTATTACAGTGAAATGGCTCTTGATTTAATATGTGAAAAGCCTTTGCCTTGGTGTACTGCAGTATATGACCACAGGGAAGGAACTGTGTACGAGCTGTACAAGCGGCCCTCATCTTTACTCAATGTTCTGAAATGAATTTCCATCTCTGCAGGATCTCTCTCTTTTTTCAATCCCCATCCACAACCTTATTACAGTAAAGCAATGCATAACATCAACCTGGACTTTTCCCTAGTTATCTGACCGATTTTATGATGGTGATGCCATAGTGGGTGACTACAGTCGTGGTCAAAAGTTTTGAGAATGACACAAGTATTGGTCTTCACAAAGTTTGCTGCTTCAGTGTTATGAGATATTTTTGTGAGATGTTACTATGGTATACTGAAGTATAATTACAAGCATTCCATAAGTGTCAAAGGCTTTTATTGACAATTACATTACGTTTATGCAAAGAGTCAATATTTGCATTGTTGACCCATCTTTTTCAAGACCTCTGCAATCCGCCCAGGCATGCTGTCAATTAACTTCTGGGCCACATCCTGACTGATGGCAGCCGATTCTTGCATAATCAATGCTTGGAGTTTGTCAGAATTTGTGGGTTTTTGTTTGTCCACCCGCCTCTTGAGGATTGACCACAAGTTCTCAATGGGATTAAGGTCTGGGGAGTTTCCTGGCCATGTACCCATAATGTCGATGTTTTGTTCCCCGAGCCACTTAGTTATCACTTTTGCCTTATGGCAAGGTGCTCCATCATGCTGGAAAAGGCGTTGTTCGTCACCAAACTGTTCTTGGATGGTTGGGAGAAGTTGCTCTCGGAGGATGTGTTGGTACCATTTTTTATTCATGGCTGTGTTCTTAGGCAAAATTGTGAGTGAGCCCACTCCCTTGGCTGAGAAGCAACCCCACACATGAATGGTCTCAGGATGCTTTACTGTTGGCATGACACAGGACTGATGGAAGCACTCACCTTGTCTTCTCCGGACAAGGTGTTTTCCGGATGCCCCAAACAATCGGAAAGGGAATTCATCAGAGAAAATGACTTTACCACAGTCCTCTGCAGTCCAATCCCTGTACCTTTTGCAGAATATCAGTCTGTCCCTGATGTTTTTCCTGGATAGAAGTGGCTTCCTCGCTGCCCTTCTTGACACCAGGCCATTCTCCAAAAGTCTTCGCCTCACTGTGCGTGCAGATGCAGTCACACCTGCCTGCTGCCATTCCTGAGCAGGCTCTGCACTGCTGGTGCCCCGATCCCGCAGCTGAATCAACTTTAGGAGACGGTCCTGGCGCTTGCTGGACTTTCTTTGGCGCCCTGAAGCCTTCTTCACAACAATTGAACCTCTCTCCTTGAAGTTCTTGATGATCCGATAAATGGTTGATTTAGGTGCAATCTTACTAGCAGCAATATCCTTGCCTGTGAAGCCTTTTTTGTGCAAAGCAATGATGACGGCACGTGTTTCCTTGCAGGTAACCATGGTTAACAGAGGAAGAACAATGATTTCAAGCACCACCCTCCTTTTAAAGCTTCTAGTCTGTTATTCTAACTCAATCAGCATGACAGAGTGATCTCCAGCCTTGTCCTCGTCAACACTCTCACTTGTGTTAACGAGAGAGTCACTGACATGATGTCAGCTGGTCCTTTTGTGGCAGGGCTGAAATGCAGTGGAAATGTTTTTTTGGTATTAAGTTAGTTTTCATGGCAAAGAGGGACTTTGCAATTAATTGCAATTCATCTGATCACTCTTGATAACATTCTTGAGTATATGCAAACTGTTTTTTGGCCCCATTATGATGGCATTATTTTTGTCCAGTTAAAATCAAATCAAATCAAATGAAATTGTATTGGTCACATACACATATTTAGCAGATGTTATTGCACGTGTAGCGAAATGCTTGTGTTCCTAGCTCCAACAGTGCAGTAGTGTCTAACAATTCACAACAATACACACACATCTAAAAGTAAAAGAATGGAATTAAGAAATATATCAATATTAGGACGAGCAATGTCTGAGTGGAATTGACTAAAATACAGTTACGATGGCATACGCTTATTGTCAGCGTTGGGTAGGTTAGTTTCTAAATGTAATCCGTTACAGTTACTAGTTACCTGTCCAGAATTGTAATCTATAACGTAACTTTTGGATTACCCAAACTCAGTAACGTAATCGGATTACTTTTCCAGTAAGAGGCATTAGAAGAAGACAAAAAGGATCCATCAAACACATTTGGTGTGTCATCATAGTGGTCTCTGACTGATGGTCATCATTTGGTGTGTCATCATAGTGGTCTCTGATTGGTGGTCATCATTTGGTGTGTCATCATAGTGGTCTCTGATTAGTGGTCATCATTTGGTGTGTCATTATAGTGGTCTCTGATTGGTGGTCATTATTTGGTGTGTCATCATAGTGGTCTCTGATTGGTGGTCATCATTTGGTGTGTCATCATAGTGGCCTCTGACTTGTGGTCAGACTCGTTTACAAACTTAAACTTGTGCCTTTTTTCAATGCTGAAATGAATGTCATTGAGAAAACAGAAAGGTGTCATAATGTATTTTTCCCATGCAAAAATCATTTCTGAATTTAAAATCAATCCAAGAAGTAATCATCTTGTTTTTCAAAGGTATCTGTAATCTGATTACAATATTTGAGCTCGGAACAGAACTGACTACAGTTAAACATTTTTGGTAATCAGATTACATGTAATCAGTTACTCCAATGACCTGCTTCTTCTCTGTTAAAACCACACTGTACCATTTTAACTCCCATAGTCTTGTCACTGGGCCTTTATAACAACTGTCTCACTAGCTCTGTACTGTACTGTAGTGTCTTATGACAGCTGTCTCACTAACCCTGTACTGTAGTGTCTTATGACAGCTGTCTCACTAACCCTGTACTGTTGTGTCTTATGACAGCTGTCTCACTAACCCTGTACTCTACTGTAGTGTCTTATGAAAGCTGTCTCACTAACCCTGTACTCTACTGTAGTGTCTTATGAAAGCTGTCTCACTAACCCTGTACTCTACTGTAGTGTCTTATGAAAGCTGTCTCACTAACCCTGTACTCTACTGTAGTGTCTTATGACAGCTGTCTCACTAACCCTGTACTGTAGTGTCTTATGACAGCTGTCTCACTAGCTCTGTACTGTACTGTTGTGTCTTATGACAGCTGTCTCACTAACCCTGTACTGTAGTGTCTTATGAAAGCTGTCTCACTAACCCTGTACTCTACTGTAGTGTCTTATGACAGCTGTCTCACTAACCCTGTACTGTAGTGTCTTATGAAAGCTGTCTCACTAACCCTGTACTGTAGTGTCTTATGAAAGCTGTCTCACTAACCCTGTACTGTAGTGTCTTATGAAAGCTGTCTCACTAACCATGTACTGTAGTGTCTTATGACAGCTGTCTCACTAACCGTGTACTGTAGTGTAGTGTCTTATGACAGCTGTCTCACTAACCCTGTACTCTACTGTAGTGTCTTATGACAGCTGTCTCACTAACCCTGTACTGTAGTGTCTTATGACAGCTGTCTCACTAACCGTGTACTGTAGTGTAGTGTCTTATGACAGCTGTCTCACTAACCCTGTACTGTAGTGTCTTATGACAGCTGTCTCACTAGCTCTGTACTGTACTGTAGTGTCTTATGACAGCTGTCTCACTAACCCTGTACTGTAGTGTCTTATGACAGCTGTCTCACTAGCCCTGTACTGTACTGTAGTGTCTCATGACAGCTGTCTCACTAACCCTGTACTGTACTGTTGTGTTCTATTAGTTGATCGTCCTCAGACAGGTGCGCTAGCGTGTGCCTCACTGCGCTGAAACAGCTGGGACCAGTCATCAGCACTCACTGGAGATGACATCACCTGACAAGTGTTACACTGACTCATCTCCCTCACTCGCTCTAGCTTTCTCTCTCTGACACACACTTTACCACAGAGCCAGTGGGTTCAGTGACAGTGTGCTAGGCTAGGCTAGGTCAATGAAATAACCAGGCTGTGAGTCAGGTGAATCACTACTGTTGCACTTTGCACTTCAATGGGCACAGACCATGGGACCATGACCATGAGTCAGAACATGGGTTTTTCCTGACCATATGACCTGACCAGGAAACGCCCTGGACCCTATTTAAAGACTTTGGTGACAACTTAGTATTTTTTAAACCTCCCGCTTTGGTCTGGATGTGTCAATGTGTAGTTCATACATGCATAATCTATGAGCAGAATTACTGTCTTACCTCAATTAACAACGAAATCCCTAGTTTGAAAGCGACTGTTTTTCTGGAAGCTGTGCTGCAACATTTTAACGACATGTTCACCCACATGGGCCAGCCCACTAGCAATGACGTGATGCACATGTCTGCACATATGTGACGTAGTACGCAATTTTCGGGGACCACTTTTGGCTTGTGAGCACTACTTTCAGAACTACTGGCTAAAAAGTATGCAAAGTACCAGAGAATCTCTTTAACCTCTTAAAGACCCTTTTATAACAATTTCTCCTAAAATGACATACCCAAATCTAACTGCCTGTAGCTCAGGACCTGAAGCAAGTATATGCATATTCTTGATACCATTTGAAAGGAAACACTTTGAAGTTTATAGAAATGTGAAATTAATGTTGGAGAATATAACACATTAGATCTGGTAAAAGATAATAAAAAACAAAACAACATGTGTTTTCTATTTTTTTGATTTGTTCCATCATCTTTGAAATGCACGAGAAAGGCCACAATATAATATTGCAGTTTATGCGTAATTTAGAGTTTGGCCACTAGATGGCAGCAGTGTGTGTGCAAAGTTTCAGATTGATCCAGTGAAGCATTGCAATACTGGACTATTTTGTATCAATTCTGCCCAAATGTGCCGAATTGGTCAATTGATACCTTTTCAAGTACATATAGTGGGGAGAACAAGTATTTGATACACTGCCGATTTTGCAAAGCATGTAGAGGTCTTTAATTTTTATCATAGGTACACTTCAACTGTGAGAGACGGAATCAAAAAAAAATCCAGAAAATCACATTGTATGATTTTTAAGTAATTAATTTGCATTTTATTGCATGACATAAGTATTTGATACATCAGAAAAGCAGAACTTAATATTTGGTACAGAAACCTTTGTTTGCAATTACAGAGATCATATGTTTCCTGTATGTCTTGACCAGGTTTGCACACACTGCAGCAGGGATTTTGGCCCACTCCTCCATACAGACCTTCTCCAGATCCTTCAGGTTTCGGGGCTGTCGCTGGGCAATACGGACATTCAGCTCCCTCCAAAGATTTTCTATTGGGTTCAGGTCTGGAGACTGGCTAGGCCACTCCAGGACCTTGAGATGCATCTTACGGAGCCACTCCTTAGTTGCCCTGGCTGTGTGTTTCGGGTTGTTGTCATGCTGGAAGACCCAGCCACGAACCATCTTCAATGGTCTTACTGAAGGAAGGAAGTTGTTGGCCAAGATCTCGCGATACATGGCCCCATCCATCCTCCCCTCAATACGGTGCAGTCGTCCTGTCCCCTTTGCAGAAAAGCATCCCCAAAGAATGATGTTTCCACCTCCATGCTTCACGGTTGGGATGGTGTTCTTGGGGTTGTACTTATCCTTCTTCTTCCTCCAAACACGGCGAATGGAGTTTAGACCAAAAAGGTCTATTTTTGTCTCATCAGACCACATGACCTTCTCCCATTCCTCCTCTGGATCATCCAGATGGTCATTGGCAAACTTCAGACGGGCCTGGACATGCACTGGCTTGAGCAGGGGGACCTTGCGTGCGCTGCAGGATTTTAATCCATGACGGCGTAGTGTGTTACTAATGGTTTTCTTTGAGACTGTGGTCCCAGCTCTCTTCAGGTCATTGACCAGGTCCTGCCGTGTAGTTCTGGGCTGATCCCTCACCTTCCTCATGATCATTGATGCCCCACGAGGTGAGATCTTGCATGGAGCCCCAGACCGAGGGTGATTGACCGTCATCTTGAACTTCTTCCATTTTCTAATAATTGCGCCAATAGTTGTTGCCTTCTCACCAAGCTGCTTGCCTATTGTCCTGTAGCCCATCCCAGCCTTGTGCAGGTCTACAATTGTATCCCTGATGTCCTTACACAGCTCTCTGGTCTTGGCCATTGTGGAGAGGTTGGAGTCTGTTTGATTGAGTGTGTGGACAGGTGTCTTTTATACAGGTAACGAGTTCAAACAGGTGCAGTTAATACAGGTAATGAGTGGAGAACAGGAGGGCTTCTTAAAGAAAAACGAACAGGTCTGTGAGAGCCGGAATTCTTACTGGTTGGTAGGTAATCAAATACTTATGTCATGCAATAAAATGCTAATTAATTACTTAAAAATCATACAATTTGATTTTCTGGATTTTTGTTTTGTACCTATGATAAAAATTACAGACCTCTACATGCTTTGTAAGTAGGAAAACCTGCAAAATCGGCAGTGTATCAAATACTTGTTCTCCACACTGTAACTATAGAGAACATACAAAAATGATATGGTAATACAAAATGTCATACAGGAATGTCATACATGATGGATCATTAGCTTATACACTAACTTTCACACATCTAGGTGGCCGGGCGGGGTGGGTGTGGAGCCAGACACAGCAGGGGTTCAAACTGTAGAACCCAGTTCCTACATTAGAATAAAAAAATTGATTTTATGAAATAAAAATATGCTACATTTTAACTCTGGGACCCTTAGGATGACAAATCAGAGCAAGATTACTGAATGTAAGTACATCATTTACTTTCAGAGGTGAATGTATCAAACCAGTTGCAGTGAAATGTTTTTTGTTGTTGTGCACTCTCCTGAAACAATAGCATTGTATTTTTACACTATAAATTGGACAGTGCAGTTAGATTAACAAGAATTTAAGCTTTTTGCCCATATAGATATGTCTATGTCCTGGAAAGTTTGCTGTTACTTACAACAGTCATGCTAATCACATTAGCGCACGTTAGCTCAACCATCCCGTTTACGGACACCGATCCCGTAGAGGTTAAAGCCGAGTTTGGGAAACCCTGCACTAGTGGAGGGGAGGGAGAGTGTAATGTAAATTGATGCGTCCCATTGCAGATGTCGTAAAAAGCAATTAATTAATTAGGTAATTTATACATTTCGGGAGAAGGTGAACGTGAAGGAATATGTGATGTGCCGTTAAACTGTCCAAAGTATCTTCTTAACTTATATCCGCTCCCTTATCTAATTATAATCCTATAAATGTAGGAGAAGTGATTCATGTGACATCAGTCGGTGATTCTTACAATCAAACTAGAAGAAGTGGGCTATATGCTGAGCACATTTAGCAGTACCATCCTTCTGTGATCTACAGCTCACCCCCTGTAGCGCTCTTCATCAACCTTCATCAGATCAAAATGACACACTTTAAACACCAAGAGATACTTTAATAGCGATAATAACACACAGTCCTATGAGTAACCAAGAAGATGAGGAAGATGAAGATGATCAAGGTGCTGCGTGATGCAGACTGTTCTGTCTCCGTCTCCGAGGGGCCTGATAACTTCTGAGACAGTTAGTCCATAACATTACATCATCGCCCTGCCGCCAGCCTTCTCAGCAAACTGAGCTGAGATCAGCGTGCAATGTACGTACCTCCCACCAGCACACAGGCAGAGACACAGGCTGCAGTCTGCAGTACCTTAATGCAGCCCCCCCCCCTTCGGAGAAATCTGAGAGACGCTGTTCATCTGCAGCCCAAACACGGCTGGTATCAGTTACATTCTCAGGTGAAACAGCTTCTATTTGAGTAGTCAGCAGAGCAAATCAGGCTCTGGCAAACAGACCCAGACACCCCAGTGTTTGCAGTGCGATCACACAGAGTAAACACATTATTACATAAATCAAAGAGTCCATGGAAGTCACAGAACATTTATAGCCTAGAACAGTATTTTTGTTCGCATATATCCAGACACAGCAGTTAGCTTGCACAGATCTCGTATGGTGAGACTTATTACTCAATACTGTATATGGTCTCTTTTAAGTGTCAATCTTATTGCTAGCCGTGGCCACTAGACTGTATCCCCTTGCTTCGGGGGCCTAGTGTCCAGAGTGTCAGTAGGGGAAAAAATTGTATGGCCAGATGATCTAATTCTACCAGGCTGACACATAGGTGACTCTAGCTCCGGTTCCACCTAACTCCCCCTGGTTAGCTCCCACTGACACCATAATGATGACAAAGCCTAACCAGTAAGCAACCACTAGCAGCAGCACCAGTGCTTTTATGGTGCAATGAAAATGAAGGATGAGGCATCACTGTCAAACGGGCTCCTGCAAATCACCAGACATGGCCGCCGGACTGGATGGGGACGACAGCATTGGAATCGAGTCGAGCTTGACATTTATCAACAATCAGCGGATCTGTCACGAGAATGTGGCACCGCAAATCAACATGGCCGCTGATCTGTGGTTCACCACAGCCAGAAAAACTGTCACTGTCAGTGTCTCAGCTTTTGTTTCTAGGAATGTTCTACTATGAAGTCTATGGCTAGATGAAGTGCTAGCATAAACACTAGATAGTTATACAGTGGGGAGAACAAGTATTTGACACACTGCCGATTTTACAGGTTTTCCTACTTACAAAGCATGTAGAAGTCTGTAATTTTTATCATAGGTACACTTCAACTGTGAGAGACGGAATCTAAAACAAAAATCCAGAAAATCACATTGTATGATTTTTAAGTAATTAATTTGCATTTTATTGCATGACATAAGTATTTGATCACCTACCAACCAGTAAGAATTCCGGCTCTCACAGACCTGTTAGTTTTTCTTTAAGAAGCCCTCCTGTTCTCCACTCATTATCTGTATTAACTGCACCTGTTTGAACTCGTTACCTGTATAAAAGACACCTGACCACACACTCAATCAAACAGACTCCAACCTCTCCACAATGGCCATGACCAGAGAGCTGTGTAAGGACATCAGAGATAAAATTGTAGACCTGCACAAGGCTGGGATGGGCTATAGGACAATAGGCAAGCAGCTTGGTGAGAAGGCAACAACTATTGGCGCAATTATTAGAAAATGGAAGAAGTTCAAGATGACGGTCAATCACCCTCGGTCTGGGGCTCCATGCAAGATCTCACCTCGTGGGGCATCAATGATCATGAGGAAGGTGAGGGATCAGCCCAGAACTACACGGCAGGACCTGGTCAATGACCTGAAGAGAGCTGGGACCACAGTCTCAAAGAAAACCATTAGTAACACACTACGCCTTCATGGATTAAAATCCTGCAGCGCACGCAAGGTCCCCCTACTCAAGCCAGCGCATGTCCAGGCCTGTCTGAAGTTTGCCAATGACCATCTGGATGATCCAGAGGAGGAATGGGAGAAGGTCATGTGATCTGATGAGACACCGTATTGAGGGGAGGATGGATGGGGCCATGTATCGCGAGATCTTGGCCAACAACTTCCTTCCCTCAGTAAGAGCATTGAAGATGGGTCGTGGCTGGGTCTTCCAGCATGACAACGACCCGAAACACACAGCCAGGGCAACTAAGGAATGGCTCCGTAAGATGCATCTCAAGGTCCTGGAGTGGCCTAGCCAGTCTCCAGACCTGAACCCAATAGAACATCTTTGGAGGGAGCTGAAAGTCCGTATTGCACAGCGACAGCCCCGAAACCTGAAGGATCTGGAGAAGGTCTGTATGGAGGAGTGGGCCAAAATCCCTGCTGCAGTGTATGCAAACCTGGTCAAGACCTACAGGAAACGTATGATCTCTGTAATTGCAAACAAAGGATTCTGTACCAAATATTAAGTTCTGCTTTTCTGATGTATCAAATACTTATGTCATGCAATAAAATGCAAATGAATTACTTAAAAATCATGTGATTTTCTGGATTTTTGTTTTAGATTCCGTCTCTCACAGTTGAAGTGTACCTATGATAAAAATTTAAGACCTCTACATGCTTTGTAAGTATGAAAACCTGCTAGCAATAACAAGAGTAACATTTCTGAACATTTCTACAAAGGCCTAGAAAAACATTTACATTTAAGACACACTTGACGGCACAGCCGAGGCCAAAGAGCAACTTTCTTCTCTCTCTTTTTTAAAAGGCAGTCATGACAGCTGGTGGAAGACATTGTGATGACAAGCAAGATGTTTTACTGGCTTCACTACCCATCCTCTTATGCCTGCTTTCATGCCTGCTTTCACCAAACGCAAGCAGCTGGAGCATCAGAGGGCCCGGAGACTTAAAGAGGTACATTGTTAAACGAAACTCGTCATGTATGCTGCCGTACAAATGAAGGCTATAACCAGATTAACGCGTCTCCACTGCTCCGAGTACGTTGATGCAGGCGGTGGCCATTTTTAAATGGAGTGGTTTGTTTTGGGAGCAGCAGAAGACACTGTGATGATGTCATATGGGTTGACTGGCCTTGGTATTGTGTAGCACACAGTCTCTTGTCCTGTGTGAAATCAGTGCGCAGACTGTCGGGCCACACTTTGGAGTGTCTCTCTCTGCCTGAGGTAATGTGCTGTAAATGACATCATGGTCCCAAAAATGGATTACTGGGAGGGTGTGGAGAGAAACAGGACACGTACTAAAACATCTTTACTTGTAGCGTACTGAGTTACATAATACATCCCAGAATATAAAACCCACCGTCCTACAGGCCTCTCTAGCAACACATGGAAAGATATTCATCCAACAAGGTCGCATTTTGATTCCACATCATTCCATAAGTAAACACACATTTATTTATTTTATAATCAAGGTGTTTTTTTAAATTAGAAATAGATTGATCAGGTGAAGGACAAAGCACACAACTGACACTCTACTGCCAAATAATTATCCTGTGGTCAATATCAATTACTAGCACGACTTGTTGCACCTGTGCTAGATACATCAGCAGTGAATTTGGTCTTGTTTAGCTGTCCAGTCAGTGGTCCATCCAGTCTAGTGTAAAGGGCACAGTGAAGGTGAGGCAGCAGCATATAGGATGTGTTTAGATTCTCCACACTGAGTCAACACGTACGCACGGACGCACACACACACACACACACACACACACACACACACACACACACACACACACACACACACACACACACACACACACACACACACACACACACACACACACACACACACACACACACACACACACACAGCAGGCAGACAGCATGAGGAGATGCATGTTCCATCCAGCCTGATGACATCACCTTCTTGGCTAGGTAGCACGGTTATTTTCAATAGGCTCTCCTCTGTTGCCGAGGAGAGCCTCCACCAATCGCTGTCCCTTGTTTTTAATGTATACAACACCGGTTCCATGAATGATCTGTGACAAAGCTTCCACGGGCCGATCCAAAGACAACATTATGCGATCACTCAAAGGAGGCTGCTGGCTGCTGTTCTCCCCATGGCTCTGGACCGTCTGGATGCACTGTGTTTATGGCTTTGTCTCACTGTGAGCAGAATACTGAGTTGCTGATGGCTTGAAGCTCAATGTGTGTATTTGACAGTGCATCATCTGTGGCTCTTTCCCGATAGAACAAAATGTTTTCATCCAAGACAATTCCTTGTCCTTTCCCATATGTTTAGGTGTTCCAGGATAAACACTGGATGCAGCAGTCCAGTTGTGTACAGTCTATAATTTAACATTGAGCAGAACCTATAGGGAGGCACATTATGCCAGAAGTGCTGACCAGACAGAGTCCTTCTCTCTCACTAGCAGTACACGCACAATACATGAACTGGGCACACAATAAATCCACAACTGTTTAGCTCAATACCATACCTGACACTGGCTGAAGATCTATACCTGTCTTGAGATCCCCCCTCCCCCCCAATAGCCTAGCAGTCCCTTGGCGGACATTTAAGGAGCCGTGAGCCGCTGAAGCTCTCTTTCTCTGGAGAAGCAAGGTCAGGAGGTCAGCGATATGTGTTATTTTCCCACTGGTGCTGTACGCAGGATGTGTCAGAGCGATGTCAGTGGAATGAAGGTGGAGAGAAAGACGGCAGGTTCGGAGACAAAGGCCAGTGAGAGCTTTAGATCGGCAGGCTACGCACTCTGCACACCAGGTGGACCGAGACACACACCGCAAACACAACAATAAAAAGGTTCCTGTGTGATGCCTAGATTGACCTGTCTGGGGTTCTGCTCCTGGAGTGTGTGAAACGGCCACACACACACACACACACACACACACACACACACACACACACACACACACACACACACACACACACACACACACACACACACACACACAATGGACTCCCCACCTCTATCCCCCCTGTCTACTTCAGGAGCCCACCATAGCAGAAGAAACCCCCCACGCATGTCGAGTTGACGAATGGATCTGGGTAACTGTCAATTAAAATGAAATCCCATCTGTGGAGCAGAATGAGGAGGACACGTTCAATAGAAAATACAGTCCCGAGGAACAGTCTTGAGCTCAGTTCTGCCTGACGACAACGGTTGATCCAGGCATTGGTGCTCATATAGGCAATGAATCAAACCGCCGGCATTATCAGTGACTACACCTCAGAAGACTTCAACATGATTCATTATAATTAATTAGAGAAATGCTATATGCTGTCTAATTTATCATATTTGCATTATTCTAGATCCTAAACATAGCCAACAGCGGGAGGTTTTGCAACAAACTGCCAAATCAGCAGGTTTCAATGTGTGCATTTCAACCGGCAATTAGCATCTTTGCTGAAGCCTATATACATTGAGTTCAAAATCAAATCTATTCTCAGTTGTGATCCAACTTCAATGGGAAATGGTTAGGAAATGGTTGTAAATAACTCTAAACCTTTTTTCAACAAACTATAAAAAAAAAGATTGATCATCATCCAATTAAGTCAAATTCTTAAGGAATTGATGGGTTTTAGATTTAAAAATTTTAAACTACGATACATCTGGCGATGTAAGATAAGCATTTAAGGGAAGTGTAGAAATGGTAGATAGAATCATATACATTACTAACGACCCAGGCCTGGACTTAAGCCAGTCTTCACAGTGCAAAACTATCACCAAACGGTTGAGAGCAAAAGGTGAAACGGTCTGCAAGCATCATTACCCCAATTAATGACCATTCCCATTGCATAAGCAAAACCCATTTAAGGGTAGAAGTCACTACCTTGGTTATGATAATGGTTTTAAATGCTCATCTAATGCAGTATGCTTATGCAGAACTTTGCTACTCCAAATGGAAGGACATCAGCATTAGCGACAATAAAGGTAATTGAAACGAGGGGGCCTCTGCCTGTAGCAATTAAATGGGCAAAAGTCAAAGACTGTATCATATATTTTCATTATCAAATGTGTAGTAACCTTTTATCTTGTATAATTGCGAAGTGCGGTTTGTTACATGTACTGTAAATGTGGGTGTTCTGTCCTAATGTAGCGTTTTGTCTATATATGTTTCCAGTATAGGAAATCAAATCTGATCTGAAAGTGTTCTTGGGGAGGTCCCAGTCATAAATATTCATTTTTTATACACTGGACATTCATCAGAGGTTGAAATTGCATAGCATTAGCAGGCGGTCCAATGAAGGAAATATTATGGGCTGTAATTACATTTGAAATTACGTGATATTTCATCTAGTCTCATTAATTAGGAAAGAGGACGATCATTAAATAATTATTTATTTCTAGGAAATAGGAGAGAAAAATTGAAATCTACTCAAGGATGTCAAGGGTTAAAGGAGTCCAGAGTAGGAGGTGTTGGCCCTGGTGCATTTTGGGTATCATGATATCATGGAAAGCAACCTGATCCAAGGTGCAGCAGAGTAAGGCAGCCTTCTGAATAGGCGGAAGGTTGGTAAACAAATTTTTTTTTTTACTAACACATTGAAAATGTGTCACACTTGGTGCTTGTCCTTGCATTTAATCAAAGCCATAATGCTAGTACATCTGCTTTGTCTGGCAACGTATTCTTCTATAGTATCACTATCAGAGCTGATAAGACCTTTGATGGCCACCCATCCGTCTTAAAGATGCATAGAGACGTAAACCTTACAGTGAGGGAAAAAAGTATTTGATCCCCTGCTGATTTTGTACGTTTGCCCATTTACAAAGAAATGATCAGTCTATAATTTTAATGGTAGGTTTATTTGAACAGTGAGGGACAAAATAACAACAAAAAAATCCAGAAAAAGCATGTCAAAAATGTTATAAATTGATTTGCATTTTAATGAGGGAAATAAGTATTTGACCCCCTCTCAATCAGAAAGATTTCTGGCTCCCAGGTGTCTTTTATACAGGTAACGAGCTGAGATTAGGAGCACACTTTTTTAAAATCTTTTATTTGATTATTTAGTTCTTTTGTTTTCATTTTCTTTTTTCTCTTTTTTTTCAGCTTAATATTGCAGATAGATTGTAACTTCCATCAATGTAATCCCCCACTTCCAATCCCCCATGTTTTTTATATATATACTCCCCTTTATTACTTTTCAACCCCGCCATCCTTTCCCTACTTGGGGTAAATTAGTGAACAACAATGCCCAGGCCTCTACTTCCAGCCTATACTTACTATCTACACCTTATGGACACAGTCAATTTTACAAGAATTATATTTTATTTGTTTTTGCTCGTGAACTTCTTCTACTCTCAACCTCTCCGATCATTTTCATGATGTCCATCCGGTTTGCTTCTATATGCCATATCTTTCTAACTGTGCTCTTTCCCAAAAGCTCCCAACATACAACCTATATACTTATTATGGACACAGTATGCTTACATTATTAGTTATCTTGTTATTATTTGTTGTTATTTGTTATTAGTCCCATCCTTCAACTCCATTCAATACCTCCCATCTATCTCTTAACACCATCCATATAGGATTTCTATTTGCCATATATATTTCAACCGTACTGTGATGTTTTACAAAAGTTCTGAACCTTTCTGTTCTCATTGCTTCTACAGATTGTGAATTAAAAATAAACATTTTTGCTAAAAGTATTATTATATTATTGATCGATTTACTATGACTTTTCAGATCACCCAGTAATGCTATCTGCAAGGTGAGCTCCAGGTAAATATTGCAATCCTTTAGCCATTCTTGTACCTGTGTCCAAAAACAAGCTACAAATGGACAGAACCAAAACAAATGATCTAATGATTCTGTCTCTTCACAGCTAAATCTGTAGAGCTGGGAAGATTGTATCCCCCATATAAATAACATTCTATTGGTAGCAAGAATTTTATATAATAATTTAAATTGAAAGATTCTAAATTTTGAATCCGGTGTCGTTTTGCGTGTCAGTTCATAAACACTATGCCATGGGATCGGTACGTCAAAAATCTCTTCCCAACTATTTTGCAATCTATATGGGACGGCTGTCAATCCTTTGGTCCTTAAGTGAAACTGATATACTTTTTTATTTATCACAGTTTCCCTTAACCAATTATGTTCTTTAATGCAAGGCCGACAGACAAGTTCCTTACTTTCTCCCCCTTCCACTTTCCTCTTCCACTTTTGCGGTAAGGCTGCAATTATTTGGTTGTAATTTTGGGTAGAGCAGACATTTCCATATGTTTTTGTTAGCTGCATGTGCGACATAACTCCACCAGTCCTACCGATGATATAATTTATGAAGATTATACCTTTTTTAAACATTCTGTCAAAAAATATATTTGAATTTAACCACGATATTTGTTGCATTATTTGTTCTGTCGTTTCTGGGGGATTAAATTGATATTGCAACCAACTTTCTATGGCTTGTTTTAGAAATAGTGATATTTGGGAGATGATTTCCTTTTCAAATAACTGAAAATGAGTGGTTGTAATCTGAATAAAGGGAAAAAGGCCATTCTTGAACATTGGGTGAGACAATCATACTAATTTGCTTGAGAACCAGTTCGAATTTAAGTATAACTTTTGTATGACTGAAGCTTTTAGTGATAGGTCTAATGCTTTAATATTTAATCATTTCTGTCCTCCGAATTCATATTCATTATATAAATAGGCCCTTTTAATTTTGTCTGGCTTGCCGTTCCAAATAAAATTGAATATTTTGTTCTCATATAATTAAAAAAACTGTTCGCTAGGCGTAGGCAAGACAATAAGCAAATAGGTAAACTGGGATAATACTAAAGAGTTAATCAGGGTGATTTTTCCACAAATTGACAAGTATTTACCTTTCCATGGTAGCAAGATCTTATCTATTTTTCCTAACTTTCTATTAAAATGTATTGAAGTGAGATCATTTATTTCCTTTGGAATATGTATTCCGAGTATATCCACATCACCATCAGACCATTTTATTGGTAAACTACATGGTAATGTAACATTTTTATTTTTTAGTGATCCAATACGTAATATAGTACATTTGTCATAATTTGGTTGTAATCCAAAGAGGTTAGAAAATGTATCTAGATCCTCTATGAGGCTGTGGAGGGATTCTAGTTGTGGATTTAAAAGAAAACATGAATCATCAGCGTACAATGACACCTTTGTTTTTAAGCCCTGCATTTCTAATCCTCTGATATTATTATTGGATCTGATTTTAATAGCTAACATCTCGATAGCCACAATAAATAGATATGCCGATAGTGGACAACCTTGTTTCACTCCTCTTGACAGTTTAAAACTTTCTGAGAAATAGCCATTATTGACTATTTTACACCTAGGGTTACTATACATGATTTTGACCCATTTTATAAGAGATTCTCCAAAATTGAAATGCTCCAGGCATTTATATATAAACCCCAGTCGTACTTTATCAAATGCCTTTTCGAAGTCTGCTATGAATAGCAGGCCTGGTTTCCCATATTTTCCATAGTGTTCTATTGTTTCCAATACTTGCCTTATATTATCTCCAATGTATCTTCCATGTAAAAAACCTGTCTGATTAGAATGAATAAAATCCGACAATACCTTTTTAATTCTAGGCGCTATACATTTTGCTAGAATTTTTGCATCACAACACTGAAGTGTAAGGGGCCTCCAATTTTTTAAATGGACTGGATCTTTATATTTTCCACTTGTATCCTGTTTCAGTAATAATTAGATCTTCTTCTTGAGTGTCAGATAATCTACCATTTACATAGGAGTGGTTAAAACATGCTAATAACGGTCCTCTAGTATATCAAAATAGGTTTGGTATACCTCGACTGGTATGCCATCCAACCCTGGAGTTTTCCCGGACTTAAAGTCTTTAATTGCATCCAGAAGTTCCTCCTCTGTAATTTCACCTTCACATGAGTCTTTCTGTATGGCTGTTAATTTTACATTATCAATAGAAAAAAAATCTCTACAATTAGCTTCAATTAGAGGAGATGGAGGCGACTGAAAAGAAAACATATGCTTAAAGTACTTTGTTTCCTCCTTCAAAATATAATTTGGTGAATCATGGGTGACTCCGTCAATTGTAACCAGTTTCATTAAGTTATTTTTGGTAGCATTCGTATGTTGAAGATTAAAACAGAATTTTGTGAATTTTTCCCCATATTCCATCCAGTTTGCTTTATTTTGATAATATATTACACTTGATCTTTCTTGAATAAGTTTCTCCATTTATTTTAGTTTTTCCTCTAATTTATTCTGAGACTCTATGTTACAGTTTTTATTGCCATCTATCTGTTCTGTTAGACTTTCTATTTCCTATGTTAGTATAAACTCTTTTGACCTAAATTGCTTTTGTTTTCGAGATGAGTACTGAATTGCATGGCCTCTAAAGGCATATTTAAAGGTGTCCCATACAATAAGGAGATTTGCTGTACCTATGTTATGTCGGAAAAAGTCAGTTATAAATTCCTTTGTTCTAATTATAAATAAATTATCATCCAACAGGCTTTGATAAAATTTCCAATATCCTCACCCACGTGGAAATTCAGTAGGAGTAATGTATATTTTTACATTACATTTACGTCATTTAGCAGACGCTCTTATCCAGAGCAACTTACAAGTTGGTGCATTCACCTTATAGCCAGTGGGATAACCACTTTACAATGTTATTATTATTATTTTTTTTAGTTTATTTAGTTTTTTAGTTTAAAAAAATATATTTTTAATTTTTTTAAATTTTTTTGGGGTGGGGGTGGGTTGGGGTAAGGGGGGGTAGAAGGATTACTTTATCCTATCCCAGGTATTCCTTAATGAGGTGGGGTTTCAAATGTCTCCGGAAGGTGGTGAGTGAATCCGCTGTCCTGGCGTCGTGAGGGAGCTTGTTCCACCATTGTATATGCCAATTATATGATGGTCCGACCGCATTCTGTCCCCTATCAACACGTTTTAAACTTTTGGTGCCAACGAGAATGAGATAAGAAAGAAGTCAAGACGACTAGCTTGATTCAGTCTCCGCCATGTATATCTCACTAGATCAGTATATTTAAGCCTCCATATATCTACTAGTTCTAATGTATCCATGACATTCACAATTTCCTTAAGAGCATGTGGGTGATTGTTTGTGGTGTGATTTCCTTTACGGTCCATTGAGCTATTTAAAACAGTATTATAATCCCCCACCATAATAATATTGTCTTGAATTGCTTGCAGGGTTGATAATTTATTATATATATTGTCAAAGAAGTGTGGATCATCATTATTTGGTCCGTAAAGGTTAATGAGCCATATCTGTTTATGGTCCAATAACATATTTAAAATAATCCATCTACCTTGCGTATCTATTTGGACAATTTGCACATTCGGATCGAAATTACTATTAATTAATATCATCACCCCTTTTGAATTTCTTTGCCCATGGGAGAAGTATATTCACCCCCCCCCCCCCCCCCCCCCCCATTCTTTTTTCCACGCAACTTCATCTCGAATTGTTGAATGAGTTTCTTGTATACAATAGATATTATATTCCTTCTCTTTGAGCCATGTAAATATTGTTCTTCTTTTGTTATTATCAGCTAAGCCATTACAATTATAACTGGCTATACTTATTTCACCATACACCATAATGAGATACAAGTTTCAAGTCTATTTATCATTATATATGTTTGTAAATTTACCAATAAAAAATACCGTAATGATTGAGTGTCCATATAGCTGTACCGTGATATTTGCATTGCTACTGAGTAACCCTTCAATTGTTCTCCACTAATTCCCCCGCTAAAGCCCCTCCCCATCCCAAGTTGAGCTGTCATCCCAGTGATCGGCATCCCACCCACGTCCCTCCGGATCCCTAAGGCCCCAAGAGGCCAGGACCCATCCATCGAAAACAGCACACAGTGCCACCCACAAAACAGAAGCAGATTAACCGCTAAAAGCATTTCCAATGCTGTCACCTCTCTCTCTCTCTCTCTATATATATATATATATATATATATAAATATTTAAAAAATGCATATCCTATTTTCCATCATTATCAATTAATATGCGTAATAATGTCGGCAGTTTATGGGTAGGATTTTAACATATAACCCGGATTGCCATTGTATTTCATTTAATTTATTGACAAGCAATTATTATCCTAGCAAATAATTCCCGCGGTCCATCCCATAACCCCCCCCCCCACCCCCCCCACCAACATCCCCACCCCCCCCCACAACAGATGCCGGACAAACACACACGCACATACTCACATACTCCAACACACTCAACCCCCCTCCTCCACAATCCACCATAAAATCAGATACTCAACGGCTGTTATATCCCAGAGCCCAACTCAAGCAAGGACCTGATTTACGAGTGCACATACAGTTAAAGCTGATTGAGAAAGCATGCAGATTGAGCAGAAATTGACAACAATGTGAGATTTGATTAATCTACTTAATCTATGTCAAGTCCTAGGTGATGGAGATCAGATCCACCCTCTTCACCTGAGACACAAACACTCTGATCCCCTGTTGTAACCATTTTCCCAAGCATCTCCGTGCAGTCAGACCTTTGATTATTTTGTGCCATCTGGGCCACAATGATAAACCCCCTCTCTGATTGTCCGAGTGTGACCCCCTCCCCATGGGTTACTGCAGCCAGTGTTGCCAGCAATGCCACTACCTGGGTGGGGGTACCCCACCGGAATCCCCACCGGCTAGGTAAAAGGTCGTCAAGGTTCTCATTAGCAGCTTTGAGAATTTCCTTGTATATAATGCTCTCCCATCAGGGGGATCTGGCTTTATAGGACCAACCCTGCCAGGCAGGCTCAGAATTTTGAGTGGGCGGTGCTGCTCAAGTAGGTGGGTGTCCAGGATATAGAGTTAGGGATCTTTCCATCATGATAGGACAATAACAAATTTGATTAGATGTATACTACATTGCTCAAAAAAATTAAGGGAACACTAAAATAACACATCCTAGATCTGAATGAATGAAATAATCTTATTAAATACTTTTTTCTTTACATAGTTGAATGTGCTGACAACAAAATCACACAAAAATTATCAATGGAAATCAAATGTATCAACCCATGGAGGTCTGGATTTGGAGTCACCCTCAAAATTAAAGTGGAAAACCACAATACAGGCTGATCCAACTTTGATGTAATGTCCTTAAAACAAGTCAAAATGAGGCTCAGTAGTGTGTGTGGCCTCCACGTGCCTGTATGACCTCCCTACAACGTCTGGGCATGCTCCTGATGAGGTGGCAGATGGTCTCCTGAGGGATCTCCTCCCAGACCTGGACTAAAGCATCCGCCAACTCCTGGACAGTCTGTGGTGCAACGTGGCATTGGTGGATGAAGCGAGACATGATGTCCCAGATATGCTCAATTGGATTCAGGTCTGGGGAACGGTCGGGCCAGTCCATAGCATCAATGCCTTCCTCTTGCAGGAACTGCTGACACACTCCAGCCACATGAGGTCTAGCATTGTCTTGCATTAGGAGGAACCCAGGGCCAACCGCACCAGCATATGGTCTCACAAGGGGTCTGAGGATCTCATCTCGGTACCTAATGGCAGTCAGGCTACCTCTGGCGAGCACATGGAGGGCTGTGCGGCCCCCCAAAGAAATGCCACCCCACACCATGACTGACCCACCACCAAACCGGTCATGCTGTAGGATGTTGCAGGCAGCAGAACGTTCTCCACGGCGTCTCCAGACTCTGTCACGTCTGTCACATGTGCTCAGTGTGAACCTGCTTTCATCTGTGAAGAGCACAGGACGCCAGTGGCTAATTTGCCAATCTTGGTGTTCTCTGGCAAATGCCAAACGTCCTGCACGGTGTTGGGCTGTAAGCACAACCCCCACCTGTGGACGTCGGGCCCTCATACCACCCTCATGGAGTCTGTTTCTGACCATTTGAGCAGACACATGCACATTTGTGGCCTGCTGGAGGTCATTTTGCAGGGCTCTGGCAGTGCTCCTCCTGCTCCTCCTTGCACAAAGGCGGAGGTAGCAGTCCTGCTGCTGGGTTGTTGCCCTCCTACGGCCTCCTCCACGTCTCCTGATGTACTGGCCTGTCTCCTGGTAGAGCCTCCATGCTCTGGACACTACGCTGACAGACACAGCAAACCTTCTTGCCACAGCTCGCATTGATGTGCCATCCTGGATGAGCTGCACTACCTGAGCCACTTGTGTGGGTTGTAGACTCCGTCTCATGCTACCACTAGAGTGAAAGCACCGCCAGCATTCAAAAGTGACCAAAACATCAGCCAGGAAGCATAGGAACTGAGAAGTGGTCTGTGGTCACCACCTGCAAAACCAGTCCTTTATTGGGGGGTGTCTTGCTAATTGCCTATAGTTTCCACCTGTTGTCTATTCCATTTGCACAACAGCATGTGAAATGTATTGTCAATCAGTGTTGCTTCCTAAGTGGACAGTTTGATTTCACAGAAGTGTGATTGACTTGGAGTTACATTGTGTTGTTTAAGTGTTCCCTTTATTTTTTGAGCAGTGTATATTTAAAAATGTATATCCCTCATCTACACAAAATTGAAAGCTCTCTCTCACTACCCCTGCTCATAGACCCCCGTCGGCTCTGGGATATGCAACCATTTCCCCTCTCACTCACTTAACGCAGCACCTTTTCAAACACAAAAATGCACACCACATGGTTGACTGCAGAAGAAATGGGCCGAGCTTGCAAACGCACCCGCATCCACACTTGCCGCAAGGGGGAAAGGACGCCAGAGAGAACACAGGACCAACCACAACAACCATTCGCCAAAACAACAACCTCCCGCCAAAAAAGCCATGTTCTAATTATTTGTATTTAAAGATGTATTATTCTGCTTGTTATCTTTTCTTGTTATATCGTTTTATCCTTTTATAAAATACTATACTTACTATAAATGTTCTTTAATATTACAATCCCTATCATTGCTAGTATTGGGTTCACCATTATTCGACTCCTCTATTACAACTTTTAGAATAGCCATGGAGTAGTCTTTGTGTCTCTGAACATTTGGTTGTCGATATAAAGTTTATCCACCACGATTGCAACATGTTTCCCTTTTAATCTGTTTTCCTTGAAGATTGGATACAGAACTTTGCGCCTTTCTGCAATCTACCTCGGGAACTGATCATTCATGCCTATTTTTGTGCCAGCAAGTCTTTTCCCTAGGCTTTTAACCATTGCTTTATCCTTAAAAAATGCAAATTTGGCAACGATTGGGCGCTCACATTTCTGTCCTATTTTTCAGAAACAGTGTACACGTTCAAGTTGGATTCCCTAACGTCCGTTTCCATCTTAGAGACTGTCACTTTTAATTTTTTGGTTTCTTTCTCCATTACCAAAGCTTTTTCGTAACTCATTTGAAGACTCGCTTTCAACTCTTTTACGTCCTTACTGACCAATTCTAGTATGCCCAATTTGTCATTTATCGACTTCAACAGGTCGCTTTCCACACTTACTAGACCCAGTCGTGAAAAGCATATATCATCTGTATCAGTCGACGAGTCGCGTTTCCTCTTGGGGATCGGCTCTCCTCGCTTATCTTCCGCCATGTTTGGGTGTTGCGTGTTGTTGTAATATTTGTTGATATATTTCTCTAGCCTTATGATCTGTTTTGTGTTATTATCCAGATGGAATTATATTAACTGCGAATATATGAAATGCTAATATTTAGTCTAACTTACTGATTTTGAATATTATGTTTTTAGGAGCACACTCTTAAAGGGAGTGCTCCTAATCTCAGCTTGTTACCACAGAAGCAATCAATCAATCAGATTCAAAACTCTCCACCATGGCCAAGACCAAAGAGCTCTCCAAGGATGTCAGGGACAAGATTGTAGACCTACACAAGGCTGGAATGGGCTACAAGACCATCGCCAAGCAGCTTGGTGAGAAGGTGACAACAGTTGGTGCGATTGTTCGCAAATGGAAGAAACACAAAATAACTGTCAATCTCCCTCGGCCTGGGGCTCCATGCAAGATCTCACCTCGTGGAGTTGCAATGATTATGAGAACGGTGAGGAATCAGCCCAGAACTACACGGGAGGATCTTGTCAATGATCTCAAGGCAGCTGGGACCATAGTCACCAAGAAAACAATTGGTAACACACTACGCCGTGAAGGACTGAAATCCTGCAGCGCCCGCAAGGTCCCCCTGCTCAAGAAAGCACATATACAGGGCCGTCTGAAGTTTGCCAATGAACATCTGAATGATTCAGAGGAGAACTGAGTGAAAGTGTTGTGGTCAGATGAGACCAAAATTGAGCTCTTTGGCATCAACTCAACTCGCCGTGTTTGGAGGAGGAGGAATGTTGCCTATGACCCCAAGAACACCATCCCCACCGTCAAACATGGAGGTGGAAACATTATGCTTTGGGGGTGTTTTTCTGCTAAGGGGACAGGACAACTTCACCGCATCAAAGGGACGATGGACGGGGCCATGTACTGTCAAATCTTGGGTGAGAACCTCCTTCCCTGAGCCAGGGCATTGAAAATGAGTCGTGGATGGGTATTCCAGCATGACAATGACCCAAAACACAGTCAAAGCAACAAAGGAGTGGCTCAAGAAGAAGCACATTAAGGTCCTGGAGTGGCCTAGCCAGTCTCCAGACCTTAATCCCATAGAAAATCTGTGGAGGGAGCTGAAGATTCGACTTGCCAAACGTCAGCCTCGAAACCTTAATGACTTGGAGAAGATCTGCAAAGAGGAGTGGGACAAAATCCCTCCTGAGATGTGTGCAAACCTGGTGGCCAACTACAAGAAACGTCTGACCTCTGTGATTGCCAACAAGGGTTTTGCCACCAAGTACTAAGTCATGTTTTGCAGAGGGGTCAAATACTTATTTCCCTCATTAATTTTTTTGTTGTTGTTATTCTGTCTCTCACTGTTCAAATAAACCTACCATTAAAATTATAGACTGATAATTTCTTTGTTAGTGGGCAAACGTACAAAATCAGCAGGGGATCAAATACTTTTTTCCCTCACTGTATCTAATATAGGATTAGAATACGATCTCCCATTTCAGCACCTAAATCTTCCACCTAATGGGGGGTAGATGACAATAAATACCTTTGCCCAGCTACATGGATCCAAATGCCACCCCAGTCACCTGGCCTTAACTTTGATCAGTCATTTTCTAGTAACAAGATTTCTCTGATTTCATTAAATAGTAATTTCGCACCTGGAGGCCCGTGGCTTTGCTCGGAGATCAATGATCTAATCACGCTAGCATTTAGCCAATTGGCTTGAAAGTCTTTTGTAAAATCCCTTTAGTGTTTTAATGACTTTTGGTTAAGATTAAACTGGTTTCAGGAGCTGAGGATTAAGCGACACGCCCATTGAGGGGGGAAAAAGCTTTTTCTTGATGCATAACTTATTATGGCGAAGGGAAGGATTAAGGACTGTACGCTCTCCTCTCTCCACGTCTTGCTGCTCAGTGATTAGTAATGGACCTCTCAGGACAGACCGTTGTCAAGCTTCTGCCCTGCAAGAGACATCCAGCCCTGTTCTAACACCTTGATGCCTATTTCCTTCTCACCTCCCTTCCTTGATGTTATGACTGACCTGAAATGCTTTGACCGGTTAAAGCAACAGAGTGGAACGTTTGCTCTCTCCTATCCAGCCATGTCTGATGTGTGATTTATTTGAGGCAGAGGAGGAAGGAAGGACGCGTTTTAAAGGCACACTGTACTCTTCTTTACCCTGTGGAGGCACAACGATTAGGGCGCCTCTTCCCCTTTTTCTTTGATGTTTACTTGTAAAGACCCTCTCCCTCAGTCCTGCAAAACAACAGCAACAACTAGTCAGGCCACGCTGTTGAGGGGAAATAAACTACGTAGTTCTCCTTTATATGGGAATATTCAAATAGAACTCAGTGTTACTCAATTCTGGTCCTGCTGGAACTGTGTACTGTGTGCCACTACTGAGCAAACATTAACCGCTTGACAGTGAGTGCTAATTACATCCTTGGTGATGGCTACATGGTATGTTAACACTGCTGAAACATCTAATTTGCGGGATTGTTCTATGATTAGTCAAATATCTGGTTTACCTGAAGGCTATATCTTATGGTGGTTTAGATCAAAAGAGCAACTGTTTTCTGAAAGACAAGGCCCTGTTCTAATCATCGGGAGTCTTCTGTGACTGACACCAGAGGCAAACATTAGTCTCAGATTGTGTGTACTCTATCACAAAGAAGCAATGAAGCGCATTCAGTTGATGTTTTTATGGCATAGTAACAGGGATGTGTGTGTGCGTGTGTGTCTGTGTTATCTTACAACGATTTGTATGATGCACCTGCACGCACGCACGCACGCACACATGCACTCACACACACACACACTCACACACACACAAGCCCGACACAGATGCCCTTGCAGATGAAGAATGAGGTCACCCCCATAGATCCATCCTTCTGAAAGCTTGAGAGCCCTGCTATTTCTCTTCCTAACAAGGCGGAGGATTGTTGGTGTTGGTGAGGATGCTCGTTGAGGTACTCATGTGCATTTCTGTCACCTAGAGTCGCAGTCATGAACAGGATGCACTGAGAGGGAAATAATTAAATAAACACATGAAAGCGCGGCCCGAGTCACATCTGCCAGTGAAAAGAAGGGACAGCTCACTGGCATGAGCCCTACAATCCTGGCCTTGTGAAGGTTCTGGGAGGAGATGAAGCCCAGACATGTGGCGAACACTTTCAACGTGGTTCGTCTCTCGCTCTCTCTTTCTCTCTCTGTCTGTCTCAGTCTCTCCCTATCTCTCTCTCTCTCCCCTTTTCTCTCTCTCTATCTCTCTCTTTCTCTCTCTCTCTCTCTCTCTCTCTCTCTCTCTCTCTCTCTCTCTCTCTCTCTCTCTCTCTCTCTCTCTCTCTCTCTTCTCTCTCTCTCTCTCTCTCTCTCTCTCTCCTCTCTCTCTCTCTTTCTCTTTCTCTCTGTCTGTCCTGTCTCTCCCTATCTCTCCCTATCTCTCTCTCTCTCTCTCTTTATCTCTCTCTCTCTCTCTCTCTCTCTCTCTCTGTCTCTCTCTATATCTCTCTCGCTGTGGTAATCTTCCCCAGCCTCCTCAATTATGTGTCCACGGACAGGAAGAGGCATTTACTCCGGCATGAATACCATGAATACCAATAAGTGTTTCAGAAAACACATTACCAAATACAATTAGAGCAGACAATGCTTCCATAATCTTGTAGGGGGATGCTAACGCGCGGCCCTGTAAACACATATTTACTTTTAAATTAAGTTCATGCCATTTCGGCTATTGGGGTCTCGCGCTATGTCATATAATACAAGTGTCTTCTTCTGAAGAGTAATGTCCAATCTATTTAATTACTTGGCTGGGAAGGAGAGATGGGGGGAGGGCTTCTTTCAGGACATAAAAAATAAGAAATGTTCCTCCGGCACAATGTATAAGTGTGCTTTTTTCATGCTCATGCTGTTTGCAGATGAACTTTATGGTGGCTGCCTCAGGCTACCAGAACAGAGCCCTTATTGCTTCTGCTGGTGTGTGAGTGAGAGCCACAAGGATGACTGTGTCAGTGACTCCTGGTGATTCACCCTGGGTGTGCTAATGTAATGCCAGTGACAAGAGCTGAGTGTGTTTGGTGTTGTGTTTAGCGCTTCCTCTGTGTGTGCAGGCTGGCTGCCCCTCAGTAAAACCCTGACTACATAGCCCCTGGCAGGACAGGAAATGGGGACTACAGGGCATTCTGTGGTTCCTCTGACTCTCTTTGTTAGGAGTGTGGGAAAGTTGGGAGTAGGGCGAGGAAGTGAGACATGATTAAGGGAATGAGGCAGATCGATTTCACACGTTACAAACGTTCCGCTATTGTGTCTTAGTCGGCAGGTGTAAACAGGGAGTTCATTTATCCTACCTACAGGCAACACAGCTTACTAGTTTAAAGGGGTAGAAACGTGACAGGATTTATTTATTTATTTGTTCTTAATTGTCTTTACAGTACTTTTGAACTTAGGTAACATGCTTGCATGTAAAACAGGTAAAGAGTTGGGGTAAGTCACTGAATACTTTCACACCTGTGACAGTATTCCTATGCTACTTTTGCTGCTAATTTATCAAAGTGCAAAAATCTAATTGGCTGTAAGATGAGGTGTTTATGTGTGAGCCATTACACAGTACCGTCTGTTGCATATACAAAACACTGTCGTGTGTAGCTTGACTTATCTCTATTAATTACACTCTGCAAATGCCAGTGTTGACTCTCGAAAGCAAATATGTGTATGTCTTTGTAGATACGTTTTTATTTCACGCTGTGATGTTATTAATCTATCCTTGGAAACTCATCTCATTGTTGCCATAATGACACATTTGGTTAATTGTAAGTGTTTATAAAATGAAGCCAAGCTGTGCTAATCTAATGATACTTGTTTCTTTCCTGCACCGCTAGGTCTGAAAATCAACTATTGATATCCACTATTACATTAAGTGAATGGATTGATAACAACGCACAGCTGTCAGCCACATTTGTATGGATGTTCTATTGATCTGATTTACAATAGTGCACTGTTAGTTGACAGCGCAAACACTACTGACTCTTAGTGTCACACTTCCTGTCCCCCCATAGGGACAGAGTAGAGAGCTGTGTAAATCTGTCAAGGCGTTTTGACTCTTCTCTGGCCAATATTTAGTGTGGACAAACAAGTGATAAAGACCTCTTGGACTGAAACACTGGTTGACATGTAAACCTTTAGTAGAGAAAACAAGAGCGTTAGTATGTACGAGTATAACTACATGTAGGTCAACTAGTAATGTAACTACATTTTGCAGTATCTTGGTGGTAGCTGAACTAAATTCTAACCTTGGTAGTGTTTTCAGTAGTTAATTACGTTTTTGCCATGTAGCTATGTAGCTAACTACTGGAACTGCACACTAAGTTTTTGCAAAAAGAAAAGAAAATATGGGTGAAATGGGCAATCATTTCTATTTCTATTTTTTTCAGCATCAGAACCAGAATCAGCATCAGAACCTGAATCAGCATCAGAACCTGAATCAGCATCAGAACCTGCATAATTCTAATTTCAAACATAGTTTTTGTGCTTAATAGGCTAAATCACACATTGTGTTAACATCTGACTCCAGAGTGATCTGTTCTTGAAATTTGTGGTCTATGACATTTCAGATTTAGATATGATAATTTATCACGCAGTAGTTTGGATTTAGTTTAGTTTAGTTTAATAATTCAACCATTTAAAAAAACAAAACAAGCCATACATGAACATGAGTAAAATCATCGAGGATAACACACAATGAAGTCTGGGACTTATTTCCATTGTGGTCCTCTTGAAACAAGATGGCTAGGCAAGATGGAACACGGTTGAACACAGTATGACAACGAGATAATACAACATAAAACAAAGAAGAAGAAGCACATCTATCTCATCATTGCATTTACATCGTAGGGGTCATTCATATGGGCACAGAAGACATCAAACAGTTTTTTACTTTATTTTTTAAAGCTGCCCAGAGAGGATGTTGTTTTTATAGGCAGAGGCAACTCATTCCACTCTGAGGCTCCAGTATACAAGAAAGTACCTTTCCCAGCATTACTACTGAACCTGTATTAGCACACATTAGCAACACCTGATCTGGTGCTATGATTGTGTGCATCCCTAACACGGGGAAAGTAATCAGTTAAATATCTGGGCGCAGAACCATAAATACTCCTGTAAACCAAACCCAGTCTAATCTAGGACACCCTCAACAGGCAGCCAGTTGAGTTCCTGAAAGCAGCTCCTGCCTATGTGAGTACGTGGACTCACCTTCAATACTACCCTAATCAGCTTATTCTGGGCTATGGAGCTTCCCCTTCATAAGCTTAGAAAAGCCCCCAAACAAGGAAATACTAGCGTAGTGAAAATGGCATTGAATGAGGGCAGTGGCTAGCACTTTCATGTAGTCTTTATCAAGCAGCTTGTACTTTCTAGACAAAAACATTAACCTTCCCTAGCACCTTAGTGGCCATGCTCACACCTCTCAAGCTTCCATCAAGGATGCATCCCAGGTAGCTAACAGAGGTTTTTGTAGTCAGCACCTCACCCCCTAACTCTGATTTCAGAGGACCTACTCAATTTAGGTCTGGATCCAAAAGGAATTGCCTCAGTTTTACCTAAGTGCAGAGATAGCTTATTATCTCCAAGCCATTTGCTAATGTTAGTTAGCTCTGTGCTAAGTATGCTCTCCAACATAGTTTTACTTTTGTGAGACACCAGAAGTGTAGAGTCATCCGCATGAAGGAAAAGACGGCAAGAACAAGCATCTTTCGTATCGTTAATATACAGTAAAAACAGTAGAGGCCCAAGCACGCTCCCCTGCAGAATGCCACAACTCATTGGTTTTGCCTGAGACAGTGAACCATTAACCTCTACTACTTGCTCCCTACCTGATAAATAGGACTTTACCCAGCCTAGAGGGATACTGCTTAACCCCAGTGCCTCCAGTTTGGAGATTAGGAGACTGTGGTTAACAGTATAAATGGCCTTCTGTAGGTCAAGCAGTACCATTACACAGATATTTCCCTCATCAATCTCTTTCCTGATGAAGTCAGTCAAGTAAAGTAGACATGAATCAGTGGAGTATGTCTTTCTAAAACCCGACTGAAAATCATACATTAGACTTTGTTTGTTGACATATTCATACATTTGCTCATGTACAACTCTCTCCAGGATCTTTGATGTTATACTGAGGATAGATACAGGCCTATAATTCCCAGGGTGAGACTTTCCCAGGGTCCCCTGCTTAGACAGAGGTATAACTTTAGTGTGTTTCATGTCCCTGGGAAAGATGCCTTGTTCAAGAGAGATTAACGATATGCGTAATAAAGGGGCAATTTGCTCAGCAGAATCTCTAAGAAACCTTGCAGGAATATTATCCAGGCCTGTGGCTTTGGAGCATTTAAGCTCTGCTAGCATACTGGCTATTTTGGCTGTTGCTACTTTTGCAAAAGAAAAAGAGTTTGTCTGAACCCCTAACTCGGCATAATACTTCTTGACTTGGTTGTTTCCATACAAACATTTTACATTTACATTTTTTTACAAAGCAGAACTGGTGGGCAGCTCGCTAACCAGCATGTTGGCAACAGAAGTAAAAAAAAGAGTTAATTGGCAACCTCTGCCTTTTCATATACCATCTCCCCCCTGATGTTCAGTCCAATACTATTTAGATTGTTTTTGCTAGTACTACTACAGCCTAGTTCCTTAAATGATTTCCAAATCTTTTTAGGGTCATTTTTGTTCTCAATGATTTTATCAGCAAAGTAACCCCTCTTAGCTTCATCCATCCTGCTCTGTGCTTCATTTCTGTGATGTTTATATAGGACAAAATCAGGCTGCTCTTGAGACTTCATACATTTCTTAAAGGCCTTATTCCTTGCTTGGATATATTCTAGAATCTCATGATTAAACCAAGGTCTAGATCTCCGCTTTACTCTGACCCGTCTAATGGTAGCCATCACATTCACAACATCAAGGACTGTACATTTAAAGGCTTCCCAGGCACTGTCTACCCCTACACTATCCAGCACAGGTGACCAGTCAATTTCACCCACTTGCTCCCTAAACATTTCAACACAGTATTTTTTAATTCCTCTGATTCTAACAGTTTTGTGACAAATAAATATAACTTTAAAAACCCTCCTTGTGCAAAATGTAATAAAATGATCACTGATTCCATATACTATCACTCCACTCTGGATTTATCAGACACCAATATTACGTCAATCGTACTTCGCACTGTTTCACGTACCCTGGTGGGATCTTTTATAATTTGGGTCGAAGCAAGTGATCTACAGAAGTGAATAAATAAATACATTGTGGGTTGGGCTATCCTTTTTGCAGACATCAGTATTGAAATCCCCTAACAAAATTAGGGTGGATGCAGTTACAGTTTTTGCCTATTGCTTACACACTTTTTGCAGAATTTGGCTCATTATGTCAAAACTCAACACACAAGCCAATCAGACATAACACTTGGAGATTAACAACTCACATATATGCCAAAATGAAACACTGCAATCAAAACTGAACACTCCTTTCTAAAAATGAAATTCTTGCAACAAAACCATACACACAAGCAACATTTGAATTACTCTTTCATATCACCAGCAACACACTGATGGGCTTTATATAAAACACTGCAGTCTTTGTGTTTCTATTTTTATTGTAATTGTATTGTCATTGTCTTCTGTAAAACTCAAAAGCAGAATTTCTGCAGTAATCAAACAGTATTTACAAAAAAGTTTTTACAAAAAAACAAACATTCTTACAGAAATTCTTAACATCAAATTTAGCAACAAAACAAAAGTAAAAAAACAAAACAATTACTGGATAAATTGCTATTGGGGGAAAAAACATATACACATACTTGTTTTGTGTGTGTGTGTGTGTGTGCGTGTGCGTGTGTGTGGTGGGGGGCGGGGGGGCTTATGGATCACGCCTTCTGTTCGGATCTGGCCACAAGACCTCGTCAACATCACAGGCGATGTCCTCGCGGGCTAGGCATCGGGGAAAATATCGCCTTGTGTGCCGAATCCACCCTTGGATTGATCCCACCTCAATGTCTTCACATGCCTCTTCCATTGCTTGCAGAAGAGTCATGCGGGCATGTGGTTGCCGATCATATACTTTCCACCGCCACGCTGAAAATAATTCCTTGATTGCATTTAGAAAGGGGCTGTAAGGGGGCAGGTATAAAACTGTGAAATGATTATGGTTGTTGAACCAATCTCGGACCAGAGCAGCCCGGTGTGGTATCGCGTCGAATGTTGGTGGGTATTGCTGTCGATCAAAGAATCCACTTAAGCTGTATCGTGTTTTAGAGGCTTTTATTACAGTTTTTTCCAACTGCTTACACACAAAATCTTTTCATGTCACACGATTTTTGAAACCTCTCACTCAAAGTGCAAAACTACACACAAAATCTCCAAAACCATAAGCTATTTCTCAGCCTTTGACTCAGTTGTCAATTGCATAAAACACTTTTTTCAAAACACTACACACAATTCTCTACCTAAAACACAAAAATCGAACAGGAAGTGACTTGCTTTCCTTTTCCAAACACAACCAATCAAAATGCTACACTTATTCACCAGGTCAAACACACTCTCCTCACATGTTCAAACACTAATTGCTTAACTGATCACTAACCAATCACTGCTTTACTGTAGTATAGGACTGTTTTGAACAATGGATGCCAACAATGGACAGAGAGCAAGAGGAGTAGGAGGGAGAGGCAGGGAACAACAACGAGGACAAATTCAAAGACGAATAGTTGGAAGAGGAGGAGTAGGAGGTAGAGGAAGAGGAAGAGGAAGAAGAGGACGAGGGCAAAGAAGAGAAGGAAGGAGAGCCATCTCTGATGAGATTAGGGCAACACTTGTTGATCATGTGATCAACCACGGTTTGACCATGAGAGAGGCTGGACTGAGAGTCCAGCCCAACTTGAGTCGATTTACAGTGGCGTCCATAATTCGAACCTTCAGAAATGAGAACAGGTATGCAACTATCTAATTACTATTTTAACAATACAGTAAGGTACTGTAAAATACGTATTACTGCATAGTATTGCGTAAACATTTGTAACTCTAAGCCATCCATTTACTGCACTGCATTGAATGAATGAGGTTGGTTATCATGCTGTACTACATTTTTGTGTACATTGTTTACAGTTCCTATGCTGAACACATACTGTGTTTGAATTCTGTACAGAGTGGAAAGGCAAAGACATCATGGAGGACGAGGACGCTTGTTTACAGATGTACAAGAGACTGCAATTATAAATATGGTTTTGGCCAACAATGCAGTTAGGATTCGAGAGATAAAAGAGCATATCTTGAATAATGACACCATATTTAACAACATCAATGCTGTAAGCCTGTCAACCATACAACGCATCCTCCAACGGCACCAAGTGATGATGAAACAACTTTACAAGGTGCCATTTGAGAGAAACTCTGACAGTCAAGAATCTGCGACATGACTTTGTAGAGGTATGTATGCAACACTACTTCCAGTACTTCAGACATACCATATTTACTCATCTGTATATCCTTTTGTCTGTTACAGAGAGTATTGGAGATGGATGCCCATGTAATTCGCCATGAATTTATTTATGTGGATGAGATTGGCTTCAACCTCACCAAAACCAGGCGCCGCGGAAGAAATGTAATAGGACAGAGGGCAATTACCAATGTCCCTGGACAGCGTGGGGGTAATATAACTATGTGTGTTGCCAACACTCAAAACGGGGTCCTCCATCACAACACCGGCCATATGCTCACTTTTCTGGATCAATTTACACAATGCTTGTCCCTGATCCAGATCAGGAGCCTGCTAGATTTGTGGTTATATGGGACAATGTTAGTTTTCACCGGGCTGTTCTGGTCCAAAACTGGTTTGCCACCCATCCACAATTTGTAGTTTTGTACCTACCCCCATATTCACCTTTTCTAAATCCCATAGAGGAATTCTTCTCAGCCTGGCGCTGGAAAGTGTATGATCGCCAACCCTATGCCCGCATGCCGCATCTCCAGGCAATGGAGAACGCATGTGGGGACATAGAGGTTGCCTCTGTCCAAGGTTGGATACGCCATGCTAGGAGATACTTCCCTCGATGTTTGGCAAGAGAAAACGTATCTTGTGATGTGGATGAAGTATTGTGGCCAGACCCAGCCCGTAGAAGAGATGAAGCGTAGCTTAGCACTGGTGACTGCCCCCCCCCCCCTACCAATTCCTGGACTGCCCCACCGGGACCCCACACACACAATTGTGTTCTTTACTGTATTCTAAAGAATATACTTTTGGTTTACATATGTTTATGGTTTTGTTGTATGCTACTGTATACAACAGTAATGTTTGGCCTAATAAATATGTTCTGTTTCTACATTGCATTGGTGTTTACAGTGTACTTGTTACCCCTCTCAGCAGATTACGTTCACTGTAGAACATTGTATTGAAATGTAGATATAAGCCTATGAAAGACCAAAGAGCTTTAGATTTAGAACAACAGTGTTTACATGGTATATCCAAAAATTTACTATTATGAAAGAAGTGTTTGCCATTTGATGCAAATGCTTCTTTCTGACATGTGTTTATGGCATTTTGAATGCATTGTTACATTTTGAAGGAGATGTGAGGCATTTAGCATTTTGTGTGTGCAGTTTTGGGAATTGTGTGTAGAGTTTTGAAAAAAGTAGACATAGTTTTGAAAACGTGTGTAAGCAGTTAGAAAAAACTGTAATACCACGAGGTTACAGCATAAGTTAACAGACCCGCGGAGATCCGGAGAAGCAGTCCCAAATGAATCTTAATGCTTTCTGCCCCTCCGTCGTTGTTCCCCCCTTATATATAACCTCCCAAGATGTGGGTGGCTCCCTCTACTGTCCAATCCCCGTGTCTACAACACACTTCCTGTCTGTTGTATGTGGCGCTACACTAAAACCTTCCCTCTTGATACCAAAATCAACATTCTTTCAGTTCCACTTAAAAAAACATTTAAGACCATCATAATGTCAATACACTACACCGGTGGAAACTAACATTATCCCAGATGACAACAAACCTGGGCTGCTGTGGTCTGTCCTGGACAACTGCATGTAGTGCATCTAGAAATGCAATGATCTGTCCTGTATTGTAGGGACCTAGAGTGGCATGATGATGCAGGACTCCTTGGACACTAATTGCAGCACACAAGGTTATATTTCCCCCACGCTGCCCAGGGACATTTACAACAGCCCTTTGTCCAACTACGTTACGGCCCCGACGCCTGGTTTTGGCCAGATTGAAGCCTGCCTCATCCACGTAGATGAACTCATGCGGCAGTTCGGCGGCATCAAACTCCAGAACTGTCTGTAACAGAAAATATTGAATAGTGTTACTGAAAACACATACAGTAACTACAATGTCTATATTTTCACACAAGTAGGGGCTGGGTTGGGTGAGTATAGACAAAAACTACAAGCTACAGGCAGGGCAGGTGGCAGCATAAACCCTCATTCCCACATCACAATATATAGTATGTAAAGTATAGTGACACATACCTGCACATAATCATGGTGCAGAACCTTGACCCTGACACTGTTCCTCTCAAATGGCACCCTGTACAGCTGCTTCATTCTGAAGTTATGTTTCTGTAGGATGCGACTTAGTGTAGAAATGCTGACCCTGTTGATATTGTTGAATTCATTTCCATTTGCAATTATGCGTTGTTGCAACTCACAAAGTCGGATTGCATTATTTTCTCGCACCATCAATGATGGCAAGCTCTTGTTGTTGAGTGAAGAGCCGTTCCCTTCCACCTTGAGGAGGTCGTCCAACCATTCTGTAGAAAATTTCACCACAAGATGTCATTGGTTAGGTTAGTTTTCACATACTGTACTTTCAAACTGTACACAGTACTGCAACATCACAATGGTATTCCTTTACATATACAGTACTTCACAGCACTACCCATTTTTGTATAGTATAGTTAGTACAGTAATATTGTAATATGATACAGAATCATGTGACACATACAGTAGGTACAGTCTGGAGTAGAAACTTGAAGATATACCTGTTCTCCAGTCGGAATGTCCTTATTATCGATGCTACTGTGTAGCGACTGAGGTTAGGGTGGACTCTTTGCCCAGCCTCCTTCATGGACAGGCCATGATTTATCACATGGTCCACCAGAGTAGCCCTGATGTCATCTGATATACGTCTCTGCACTGGTCCTCGTCCTCTTCCACGTCCTCTTCCACATCCGACTCCTCTCTCTCTTTGTCCTCCTCTTACTCTGACTCTCATTGCCACCATGCTTGCAAAGTTCTAAAAATGGCTTACCTGAGGCCTATTTGTAGTGCTAAGGCTCAGACTGATTGGTGTTCTGTTTTCTGTGCAAGTGTTTTCAGGTGTGTATGTAAGTGCATACAATTGCCAGATGAGTTTTGCATTTTGAACAGAGTGTTTTCCCAATGATAACAGGTGATTTCGTTTTTGAACAAAGTGTCTAATGTAAGAAAACGTGTGTAGTGTTTCGCAATAAGTGTGTTACAGAATTGCAAACAAAGTGCAAAGTTGACATTGTGTTTAAGCTATGGTTACACTGTGTTTAAGGTATGCTACAAGAAGTTTAGGTATTGAGGCTTTGGTCTAAGCATTCGGTTTTAGTGTGTAAGCAATGGGCAAAAACTGTAACTACTTTTTCAAAGTAACTTTAGTTAAGTAAACTATATGCTTCATTAAGGGTAGCTTTCGTGTAGCTTAACTTCTCCCAGTGTGAAGTAGTTGGTAGCTTGGTAAACTATGTTTTCAGAGTAACTTCCCCGACACTGGTTGTATGATTGTATGATGTTGAAGGGTTGAGAAGGTGTGCAAACATATAAATAAATAAAAATGCTGCCCCATTATTCCCTAATCTTTTCCCAAAGCACATATGAGAGGGGATATAAATACATTAGTCCACTCATATTGCAGCGTATCAGGGGGCCATCGGGCAATCAATGAGCATACCTGCTCAGACCACCACCGCCTGCCTGCATGAGACTGCCTGGGTACCTTCGTGCAGCAGCTGTGGATAGATAGTTAAGATAGACTCTGAGAAACTGAGCTCATTGTACTTGTGAGACTCTTGATTGTACTACATACAATGAAGTCTGTGTTTGTCATGGTACACTTAACCGCTATGGAAATTGGCCTTTAACTGTCCAGAAATCTCAATGAAAGACTCATATTACTCATCACTCAAGATGTTATCCACTGGTGGTTTGAGTCAGTGTTGCAGAAACATCAATGAAAACTGAGAGATTATCAGACAATTTGTTATCAGCTCGAGGACTGAGCAGTCCAGAATCACACACACACGCACACGCACACTCACACGCACACACACATGCACGCACACGCACACACGCACACACACACACACACACACACTCACACACACTCACACACTCACAGACACTCACACACACGCACACACACACACACACATACACACACACACACACACACATACACACACACACACACACATACACACACACACACACATACACACACGCACACACACACACACACACACACATACACATTCACACACACACACACACACACACACACACACAGAGAAATAGGCCTGAACTTGTCTTCCACGGAGCAAATCAACTCCTTGTGCATTTTTATCAGCTGTCAGCGTTAGACAGACATTTCTGCAGGTCCAGGCAGGAAATCCGGCTATTAAATTACAGCTTTTCACATGGACCTTGTCGTTCTCCTCTGCTTTCCTATGTTCCATCAAAGTAAGTCATTGTAGCCATGTATCTTTCCCAGGCTGTGTTTTTCCTCCGGTCTCAGAGCTGAGCTCCATTGGCTTTTGAATCTTTTCTGTCTGGCTTCTCTGCTCTTCTGCTGATCTTGGCTTAGTTTGTACCTGCATTGGGTTCAAGGACAAAATCCATTTCGGAGATGTCAGTGAGGGTCACTGGCCAGTCGGGGGCCAGGGAGAGTGAACTAGCAATGATCATACAGGCAACATGGCTCCCATATTGGGATGTCTGCCACCTAGATGTTGGATCTGCAATATGGCCAGACAACCCAATAGAAGGCTGGAAATGTGAACTAAAGACTAAGACATATATTCACAGTGAAAACACCTATATTCACCACATGGATGGGTGATAGATCAAAATATTCAATTCCAATAGTAAACGGGAATGTACAGTTCTGGCTCAGAATATTGGTTTCTTGTGAAAGTATTTTCAGATTTGTTGAAGGAGGGGTTTGACCTGGTAGTCTGAGGTCCTTCGGGTAGCAGTACCTAACATACAGTAGATGCAGTTGTCCCAGGAGCTACAGCACATGCTAATGAGGGAGGAAATGTGTGAAAGGGTTTTTGCCCACAATTTACATTGAGTAACTACCCGTGTAACATACTATGTAACATGATAGTTAGTACATGTATTTGTACACCCCTAGCCTACCTCTGTTGTGCTTAGTTTTTTTTAATGATATTTTGTCAAGTAATTAATCCAAAAAGAAAGCATCATTCAAAGTTTATTTCTAAGTATGGTTTAAAGCTATACGTTCAGTAACATGTGCAATGGCATCAACAGTAGCTGTTTTCTTGATATGTAAATGCCCTTATATAATATGCAAATCTTCATGAGTTTGAAGTCTATAGGATGTTTACTGCCGAGAGACATTACAGTCACATATGGCGAAATGTCAATTAAAATATGTACATAAATATTCATTTGTGAATTCAAATGCCCATCACCTTCCTATGAAACACTGACATACAGTATGTCGGGTTGCTTCAATAATATCCACTTTAATACAGTCTGTTTGTAGGCTGCAAGCTAGGATAATGGGTCACTCCGTTTCTATTGTGTTTTATTTGAATGACATTCCGGGGAATTTTTCCAATTGTCATGATCTCATTTGTACTTCTTTTTATACTTGACTACAGAGATGTCAGTGAGGGACATAGACTAGAGTAACATTTCAGAGAAGGGAGGCCATGATGTTACGCAGCACTTTTATCCAAGCTGATAAAACATCTGTCCCTATGCCTTCTCTTCCACACAACTCCTCTCATCTCATCTATCATCCCACTATCTCTACTTAAACTTGAATTTAACATCAGGAAGCTATTGGAACGCTATTGGAACGCTATTGGAACGCTATACAGCTTCGGTATGAAAGGGAAATTGGATCTCATTATTTCAGACCCTCCTCTCACTTTGGTCATGATTGATTATTATCCAAAGAGGCCATTTGGAAAGCAAGTGATTCTGCTTTGAGAATTTAAGACAAGAGAAAAGGCTACCTTATGAAAGTGAAAAGATATACACGTCTCTGTGGAACTGTCACAAAAGAGCTACTTATTCCCCTCTTCGCCTTAGATTTAGAGAAAGGAGGTCACTTAGGTGAGCTTGACATTTATGTAATGTTTTTGAAGAAAGGTAAGGTGGAAATAAGAAAAATAACTTCACTAAAAGGGTAAACCATTGTTGATTCATGAGAAAACTTTCAATGGTAGACACTTTCTGCTGTATATTCAGTATAAATAGTTTATTAGAAAATGTTCAGAGGAATAATAATATTATCCAAGAGAACAAACATATAATCCCTTAAACTCCTTTCTCTAATTATCTGGCCTTTTCAAAATATCAAATTATTCAAGATCAATTCAATGTTCCTGCTGAAGATTAGAGAGCTCAACAATAAAAGGGAAAAAGTTAGATTTTCCCACATTAGAAATCATTTGTGATTTTGGAGTTAGGGCTGAGTGATATTATTAAATGTACTTTGCACAAGGGATCTTCAACAAAGATAATTTCAGAACATGTATTTTTACATTGGGGAACTGACAATGTTAACAGTTGTTAGTGTTTAGATTTCTCTGCGCGGTAGGGCGTTCCACATTTTCTCTGACCGTCCATCTTGTATTCGTGGTCATTCTTTCTTTGTCCTTTACTTTATTAGAGCCACTCTAAGTATGCTAACTATGCTAACTATGCTAACTATATCGCTCATAGTTCCAACCCATGAGCTCTATATATTGCATCCTTAGCAACAACAACATTGAGTTTCAATATTTCATGACAAGACAAAGAAGAGTTTTGGGTCCCATAAAATATTCAATCCACTGGGAGAAAACATAAAATAATGTCACAGTGATTTTTGGGGTCGTGTCCCTCCTGCCAGTGGCTATGACATGCCACCACAGAGAATAGTCAAACACACACATAATGGTCAAAGTACCTGCCAACTCATACAGATTTATTCTTCAAGTTGATGTGAAAGTTGCTTTTTATTATTTTTATTTATTATTTTTTATTATTAGTATTTATTCAATCAATAGGCAGAATAAATAGCTTTGGACAAATGACAAATGCTTTGTCAGGGCACGTCCAGTCCAAATAACTTTTCTGTCAATTTACTCTAGCTCAATTAGATTTTACCGGATGCCTACTACAAACCAAAAGGTAAGATCTGTTGACACCTGTCTTATTGAAAAAGTTAAGTTAAGTCACTCCAACACACTTTGCATATCAAATACCTACAGCTATTACATCTAGTACACAATGCCATACTACATTTCTAAAAAATGCTACAAAGCAAGAGCAGCAAAGAATCCACACACAACACATGACATCCAGTGCAGGAACTCTCAGGCGCTACATACTTTTCATACACGTTTTTATCCCACAGGCCAGAATTTACAAATATAAATTATGTAAAATTAGTGACTCAGCTTTAATTAAAAGCAGTGACCCATTCCCGCGCAATAATAATAAAAATAAATCAAATTGCCATGTCACGTTATGGTTATATGGAATAGGCAGCGAGCTTAGAGTCAAGTTAACATGTTTACTGATAAGATAATAGCAACAATTCAGGCCATGAATCTGGGTCCTTGACGTTTACCATGATATAATTAACCCTTAACAGGACAGGTGGAAGATCAGCAGCTCTATAAAGTCAGTTATACAAATCTACAGTGTATGTAACATAAAGCACTGGCCTTGGCAAAGTCTTTCAATCTCATACACAAAACGTACAATATATTGGAAGCCTCATGGCTTCAGTCGATATAGCTCACAGTGGGAAGGGTGGAGCCTAACAGCAGCGTCCAACAGCTTTCTTTTTATCTTCCTCCTGGTCTGTCCATCATCATCATCCATCATTATCTTCCTCCTGGTCTGTCCATCATCATCCCCATTTGGCCGCTTCACCTTCATCAGCTTACTTTTTACTTTTGATTAATCCTGTCTCATTGGAGACTTCAGACTATCAATGGGAATTATACAAATCCCCAGGTATAAAATGACCATGGAGAAGCAATGGAAGACATTCATTAACCCCCGATAGTGGGGAGCCCATGGTAAATCTAGATGGATTCAGTCCCACCTGCAAATCTGATAGGTTACAGTGCTCTATTTAATTTAATCCTTGTTGAAGGTAGAAATTTCGTCCGGTGCATACCCAAATATCTCCAGAAAAATGTTCAGTGTGTTTTCAATATTGGCCTATTTGTGATAACGAGACGCTATACATGTGCTGTGGTGCTAAGGGTTGTCGTGTGAGAGATTAGTACATGTAAAATAAAAATATAATAATATTTTAGCAAAAAATGTAAACGTGAGGTAGAACTTGATCATCGTGATTTTCTTATTTGCCTGTCTGGAATGCTACTGTTGTAATAATGGAGAAATATTAAGTTATCAACCAACACTTGGCAGTTGGTTTCAAATGAATGAATCCAACACTTGAATCTAGACTTTCACCAATAAAGGGATACACATGTATAGATCCAGTCTGAAATGTAATGACATGTAGAACTCTCTCTGTGGATGCTATTGTACTATTGATCCCTCCATTGTATTTTGTCCAACACTTCCTTCATCAGACAAACGTCTTGTTTCCATAGTAACTCTTGTTTTTTTTATGGAATGGAACATGGGCATCAATTGAGGAATAAATCACAGTCGGTATAGACCATACACTGGAGTATTTCCACTGGAGGGACATGTTTTTCACGAAGCAAAATTGGACCAACATCTGTTGTAGGCCTAGTTGATTCTATAATTGCAGTAATATGTTCCATTAATGCCAGAGCACTCACAGGCATTAGGGAGACAGTCGATGCAAGCCCCCTTGGATCAGCTCTGCTTCTTCTCTGCCTTATTTCTCGGTAACATGGCACAGATTGGTGATACTGCCATTATTTTACATGCATATGTCAGTTATTTCGGTGGCAGGGTGTTGAGCGGTGCACATCTGCCAGGGGATGATGTTTCCCCAAGAGCCAGCGCTCTGAGCCAGTGTCTAATAAATCAAACCATAAGTTGCCACGCTTCACGATATAGCAACACTTACCAGTCCTGTATGAGCCAGTCACCACACCTTTATTTAAATGTGCAAGAAATAATTGGACAGTTTAAAAGTAGTCTTCCTTCCAAGTTTACAGTATATAGGACTTTTGTCATTGTAATATTTTATTCATTTGGTTGTTCTTTCTATGTCCTTCATGATCCTATGGCTTGGATGTAGGGCATGTCTATGTCCATGTGTCTATGTACATGATGGGGGATCTCTTCACATCTCACCCAGATCTGACTACCTGCTGTGTTATTGGGCAAATACATTACACTAGCGACAGCCCAGTTCCCTGAATGTTGTCATCAAGAACATCCAGTTATCACGTCTCACGCTCAACCACCTGCCGAGTTCACAGAGATATCTGCATCCCTCATAACATGCCTGGGTCTCTGTGTGCCTCTGCTGGAGACCTGGTAAACACCCCCAGCCTTCCCAGCGTTGGGCGTCATATATCTCCTTGAGACCCATCCAACTAGTACACACACACGCACACACACACACACACACACACACACACACACACACACACACACACACACACACACACACACACACACACACGCGCGCACACACACACACAAAACCACACACACACAAAACCACACACACACACGCACACACACACACACACACACACACACACACACACACACACACACACACACACACGCACACACGCACACACGCACACACACACACACACACACGCACACACGCACACACACACACACACACACGCACACACACACACACACACACACAAAACCACATACACACACACATAGACACACACTGGTGTTTTTTCCCATGTAGAAATGAACACACTTGAAGGGTATTGAGATGTAGCCTCTGTGGTTGTGTATTCTGCAGTGCTGTCCCCTGAATAAGGATGTTTCCAGTAGCATCAGGATCTAAGTGTGTGGATTACAGCAGTATACATTTGTATAATGCCTGTGATAATGGGATAAAGCAGCTTCCGTGGGAGAAATCTGTATGGAGAATGGATTATTCTAAAGCTCTGCCGATGGGATGTTGGACCCAGGACTTATCACAAACAGACTGGATCTCAAGCGGGCGCTACGCCTTGAAAAGTGTGACAATGCCACTCTATGTCCGAATTGTATCCACTTGGGGAAAAACATTGGTAAGGAGAAGGAAGGTACACCGTGTAGGTTTAGTTAATAATTACCACTGGCTCTTCCTAACGACGAGCTAAGTTCCATGAAAAAAGGATACATTTGAATTTGCTTTACATTAGAGCGTGTGTGCATTTTCAAATACATATTTATTGTGCTCTCTCTCCAGACAAACCAAACCCACTGAAGTAGTTTGTATGTTTCTCTTGATAGTCATTATAGAGGAGAAATTAGCATTCCCACGCATACAAAAGCATTTACTGTCAATTTGTACACATTTCATTGAAACGTGTCATCAAGTATGGGCCCAAGATACAGGACTCTTTCGCTAGCACAGACTGGAATATGTTCTGGGATTCATGCAATGGCATTGAGGAGTATACTACATCAGTCACCAGCTTCATTAATAAGTGCATCGACGACGTCGTCCCCACAGTGACCGTACATACAAGAAAAAGGGCTTCCTATAATTAAATTATAAAGATATTTAGCTTCTATGTGGTAAATGGTACGTGTGTTTATAGATTGTGTATAGGCTTGCCTCCCACATGATTCTTCTCTTGGTGCCAGACTGGGTTCAAATGACTTCTGTTTAATTTTTCTGTATTTATGTATGTATGTATGTACAGTTGAAGTCGGAACTTTACATACACTTAGGTTGGAGTCATTAAAACTTGTTTTTCAACCACTCCCCAAATGTCTTGTTAACAAACTATAGTTTTGGCAAGTCGGTTAGGACATCTACTTTGTGCATGACACAAGTAATTTTTCCAACAATTGTTTACAGACAGATTATTTTACTTATAATTCACTGTATCACAATTCCAGTGGGTCAGAAGTTTACATACACTAAGTTGACTGTGCCTTTAAACAGCTTGGAAAATTCCAGAAAATGATGTCATGGCTTTAGAAGCTTCTAATAGGCTAATTGACATTTTTGAGTCAATTGGAGGTGTACCTGTGGATGTATTTCAAGGCCTACCTTCAAACTCAGTGCCTCTTTGCTTGACATCATGGGAAAATCAAAAGAAATCAGCCAAAATGGTAGACCTCCACAAATCTGGTTCATCCTTGGGAGCAATTTCCAAATGCCTGAAGGTACCACTTTCATCTGTACAAACAATAGTACGCAAGTATAAACACCATGGGACCACGCAGGAGTCATACCGCTCAGGAAGGAGACGCATTCTGTCTCCTAGAAATGAACGTACTTTGGGGTGCGAAAAGTGTAAATCAATCCCAGAACAACAGCAAAGGACCTAGTGAAGATGCTGGAGGAAACCGGTACAAAAGTATCTATATCCACAGTAAAACGAGTCCTATATCGACATAACCTGAAAGGCCACTCAGCAAGGAAGAAGCCATTGCTCCAAAACCGCCATAAAAAAGCCACACTACGGTTTGCAACTGCACATTGGGACAAAGATCGTACTTTTTGGAGAAATGTCCTCTGGTCTGATGAAACAAAAGTAGAACTGTTTGGTCATAATGACCATTGTTAGGTTTGGAAGAAAAAGGGGATTGCTTGCAAGCCGAAGAACACCATCCCAACCGTGAAGCACGGGGGTGGCAGCATCCTCCATAACTCACTACATTGTGTTATTGACTGTACGTTTTTGTTCATTCCATATGTAACTCTGTGTTGTTGTTGTTTTTATCGCACTGCTTTGCTTTATCTTGGCCAGGTCGCAGTTGTAAATGAGAACTTGTTCTCAACTGGCTTACCTGGTTAAATAAAGGTGAAATAAAAATAAAAATGCTGTGGGGGTGCTTTGCTGCAGGAGGGACTGGTGTACTTCACAAAATAGATGGCATCATGAGTAAGGAAATTATGTGGATATATTGAAGCAACATCTCAAGACATCAGTCAGGAAGTTAAAGCTTGGTCGCAAATGGGTCTTTCAAATGGACAATGACCCCAAGCATACTTCCAAAGTTGTGGCAAAATGGCTCAAGGATAACAAAGTCAATGTATTGGAGTGGCCATCACAAAGCCCTGACCTCAATCCTATAGAAAATGTGTGGGCAGAACTGACAAAGCGTGTGCGAGCAAGGAGGCCTACAAACCTGACTCAGTTACACCATCTCTGTTAGGAGGAATGGGCCAAAATTCACCCAACTTATTGTGGGAAGCTTGTGGAAGGCTACCCGAAACGTTTGGCCCAAGTCAAACAATTTAAAGGCAATGCTACCAAATACTAATTGAGTGTATGTAAACTTCTGACCCACTGGGAATGTGATGAAATAAATACAATCTGAAATAAATCATTCTCTCTACTATTATTCTGACATTTCACATTAGTAAAATAAAGTGGTGATCCTAACTCACATAAGACAGGGAATTTTTACTAGGATTAAATGTCAGGAATTGTGAAAAACTGAGTTTAAATGTATTTGGCTAAGGTGTATGTAAACTTCCGACTTCAACTGAATGTATGTGTGTGTGTATGTATGTATGTACACTACCGTTCAAAAGTTTTGGGTCACCTAGAAATGTCCTTGTTTTCCATGAAAACATACATGAAATGAGTTTGAATAGGAAATATAGCAAAATGAATAGAAAATATAGTCATTGACAAGGTTAGAAATAATGATTTTTAATTGAAATAAGAATCCTCCATTTGCAGCAATTACAGCCTTGCAGACCTTTGGCATTCTAGTTGTCAATTTGTTGAGGTAATCTGAAGAGATTTCACCCCATGCTTCCTGAAGCACCTCCCACAAATTGGATTGGCTTGATGGGCACTTCTTACGTACCATACGGTCAAGCTGCTCCCAAAACAGCTCAATAGGGTTGAGATCTGGTGACTGTGCTGGCCACTCATTTTACATTTACATTTACATTACATTTTAGTCCTTTAGAAGACGCTCTTATCCAGAGCGACTTACAGTTAGTGAATACATATATATATATATATATATATATATATATATATATATATATATATATATATATATATATATATATTATACTGGCCGCCCGTGGGAAACGAACCCACAACCCTGGCGTTGCAAACGCCATGCTCTATCAACTGAGCTACATCCCTGCCGGCCATTCCCCCCCCTACCCTGGACGACGCTGGGCCAATTGTGCGCCGCCCATGAGTCTCCCGGTCGCAGCCGGCTGCGACAGAGCCTGGATCACTCCATTATAGCCAGAATACCAGCTGACTGCTTCTTCCCTAAAAAGTTATTTCATAGCTTGGAGCTGTGCTTTGAGTCATTGTCCTGTTGTAGGAGGAAATTGGCTCCAATCAAGCGCCGTCCACAGGGTATGGCATGGCGTTGCAAAATTGAGTGATAGCCTTTCTTCTTTAAGATCCCTTTTACCCTGTACACATCTCCCACTTTACCACCACCAAAGCACCCCCAGACCATCACATTGCCTCCACCATGATTGACAGATGGCATCAAGCACTCCTCCAGCATCTTTTCATTTGGTCTGTGTCTCACAAATGTTCTTCTTTGTGATCCGAACACCTCAAACTTAGATTTGTCTGTCCATAACACTTTTTTCCAATCTTCCTCTGTCATGTGTCTGTGTTCTTTTGCCCATCTTAATCTTTTATTTTTATTGGCCAGTCTGAGATATGGCTTTTTCTTTGCATCTCTGCCTAGAAGGTCAGCATCCCGGAGTCGCCTCTTCACTGTTGACGTTGAGACTGGTGTTTTGCGGGTACTATTTAATGAAGCTGCCAGTTGAGGACCTGTGAGGCGTCTGTTTCTCAAACTAGACACTCTAATGTATTTATCCTCTTGCTCAGTTATGCGCCGGGGCCTCCCACTCCTCTTTCTATTCTGGTTAGAGACAGTTTGCGCTGTTCTGTGAAGGGAGTAGTACACAGCTTTGTACGAGATCTTCAGTTTCTTGGCAATTTCTCGCATGGAATAGCCTTCATTTATCAGAACAAGAATAGACAGACGGGTGTCAGAAGAAAGTTATTTGTTTCTGGCCCTTTTGAGCCTGTAATCGAACCCACAATTGCTGATGCTCCAGATACTCAACTAGTCTCAAGAAGGCCAGTTGTATTGCTTCTTTAATCAGCACAGCAGTTTTCAGCTGTGCTAACATAATTGCAAAAGGGTTTTCTAATGCTCAATTAGCCTTTTAAAATGATAACTTGGATTAGCAAACACAACGGCCATTGGAACACAGGACTGATGGTTGCTGATAATGGGCCTCTGTACGCCTATGTAGATATTCCGTAAAAAATCAGCCATTTCCCGCTACAATAGCCATTTACAACATTAACAATGTCCACACTGTATTTCTGATCAATTTGATGTTATTTTAATGGATTTAATTTCTAAGTGACCCCAAACTTTTGAACAGTAGTGTACAGTGAGGGAAAAAAGTATTTGATCCCCTGCTGATTTTGTACGTTTTCCCACTGACAAAGATATGATCAGTCTATAATTTTAATGGTAGGTTTATTTGAACAGTGAGAGACAGAATAACAACAAAATAATCCAGAAAAACGCATGTCAAAAATATGACTTAGTACTTGGTGGCAAAACCCTTGTTGGCAATCACAGAGGTCAGACGTTTCTTGTAGTTGGCCACCAGGTTTGCACACATCTCAGGAAGGATTTTGTCTCACTCCTCTTTGCAGATCTTCTCCAAGTCATTAAGGTTTCGAGCCTGACGTTTGGCAACTCGAACCTTCAGCTCCCTCCACAGATTTTCTAAGGGATTAAGGTCTGGAGACTGGCTAGGCCACTCCAGGACCATAATGTGCTTCTTCTTGAGCCACTCCTTTGTTGCCTTGGCCATGTGTTTTGGGTCATTGTCATGATGGAATACCCATCCACGACTCATTTTCAATGCCCTGGCTGAGAGAAGGAGGTTCTCACCCAAGATTTGACGGTACATGGCCCCGTCCATCGTCCCTTTTGATGCGGTGAAGTTGTCCTGTCCCCTTAGCAGAAAAACACCCCCAAAGCATAATGTTTCCACCTCCATGTTTGATGGTGGGGATGGTGTTCTTGGGGTCATAGGCAGCATTCCACCTCCTCCAAACACGGCGAGATGAGTTGATGCCAAAGAGATCGATTTTGGTCTCATCTGACCACAACACCTTCACCCAGTTCTCATCTGAATCATTCAGATGTTCATTGGCAAACTTCAGACGGGCCTGAATATGTGCTTTCTTGAGCAGGACCTTGCGGGCGCTGCAGGATTTCAGTCCTTCACGACGTAGTGTGTTACCAATTGTTTTCTTGGTGACTATGGTCCCAGCTGCCTTGAGATCATTGACAAGATCCTCCCGTGTAGTTCTGGGCTGATTCCTCACCATTCTCATGATCATTGCAACTCCACGAGGTGAGATCTTGCATGGAGACCCAGGCAGAGGGAGATTGACAGTTATTTTGTGTTTCTTCCATTTGCGAATAATCGCACCAACTGTTGTCACCTTCTCACCAAGCTGCTTGGCGATGGTCTTGTAGCCCATTCCAGCCTTGTGTAGGTCTATAATCTTGTCCCTGACATCCTTGGAGGGCACTTTGGTCTTGGCCATGGTGGAGATTAGGAGCACTCCCTTTAAGAGTGTGCTCCTACTCTCAGCTCGTTACCTGTATAAAAGACACCTGGGAGCCAGAAATCTTTCTGATTGAGAGGGGGCCAAATACTTATTTCCCTCATTAAAATGCAAATCAATTATAACATTTTTGACATGCGTTTTTCTGGATTTTTTTGTTGTTATTCTGTCTCTCACTGTTCAAATAAACCTACCATTAAAATTATAGACTGATCATTTCTTTTTCAATGGGCAAACATACAAAATCAGCAGGGGATCAAATACTTTTTTCCCTCACTGTATGTCTGTATGTATGTGTATATGTATGTATGTGCCACTCGGGCTCCCGAGTGGCTCAGCGGTATATGGCCCTGGTTTGATTCCAGGCAGTATCATAACCGGCCATGATTGGGAGTCCCATAGGTTTGGCCAGTTTGGGCCGTCATTGTAAATAAGAATTTCATTCATACAGTACATACAGTGACTATAGAAAGTATTCACACTCCTTGACTTTTTCCACATTTCGTTGTGTTACAGCCTGAATTTAAAATTGATTAAATTTAGTAATACAAAATTCTAAGCTGAAATGTGTTGAGTCAATAAATATCCAACCCCTTTGTTATGGCAAGCCTAAATACGTTCAGAAGTAAAAATGTGCTTAACAAGTCATATAATAAGTTGCATGGACTCTCTGTGTGCAATAGTAGTATTTAAAATATTTTTTTAATGACTACCTCATCTCTGTACCCCACACATACAATTATCTGTAAGGTACCTGTCGAACAGTGAATTTCAAACACAGATTCAACCACAAAGACAAGGGAGGTTTTCCAATGCTTCGCAAAGAAGGGCACATATTGGTAGATGGATAAACAAATAAAAAATAAACAGACATTGAATATCCCTTTGAGCATGTGTCACGATCGTCTGAAGGAGCGGACCAATACGCAGCGCGTGGAGTGAACATGATGACTTTATTATTTAAAGCAACCACGAAGAAAACAACAAATGACGATACGTGAAGTTCAAATACTGGTACAGACTAACAGCAACACGGAAACAATAACCCACAAAACAAAGGAGAAAACACACAGAATATATATGGCTCCCAATCAGAGATAACGAGCCGACAGCTGACACTCGTTACCTCCGATTGGGAGTCATAGACCAATCACCATAGACACAACCAAAATGAAACTCACCCATCCCCAACACCACCAAATGAAATACACCCAAACACATGAAAATGAACAACCCTGGCTCAATTATAAAGTCCATAGAGCCAGAGTGTCACAGTACCCCCCCCTAAAGGTGCGAACTCCGGGCGCACCAACATCAGGACTAGGGGAGGGTCTGGGTGGGCGTCTGTCCACGGTGGCGGCTCTGGCCCCGGTCGTGATCCCCACCCCACCACAGTCACAACCTGCTTCGGTAGCCTCCTCCCAATGACCACCCTCCAACTAACCCCACCTGGACTAAGGGGCAACACCGGACTAAGGGGCAGCATCGGCCTAAGGGGCAGCACCGGGATAAGGGGCAGCACCGGGATAAGGGGCAGCACCGGGACAAGGGGCAGCACCGGTACAAGGGGCAGCACCGGACTACGGGGCAGCACCGGGCTACGGGGCAGCACCTGACTAAGGGGCAGCACCGGACTAAGGGGTAGTACCAGGCTGAATGGCGGATCCCGGCTGGTCGGCTCTGGCGGATCCCGGCTGGACGGCTCTGGCGGATCCCGGCTGGACGGCTCTGGCGGATCCCGGCTGGACGGCTCTGGCGGATCCCGGCTGGACGGCTCTGGCGGATCCCGGCTGGACGGCTCTGGCGGATCCCGGTTGGACGGCTCTGGCGGATCCCGGCTGGACGGCTCTGGCGGATCCCGGCGGGACGGCTCTGGCGGATCCAGGCTGGACGGCTCTGGCGGATCCCGGCGGGACGGCTCTGGCGGATCCAGGCTGGACGGCTCTGGCGGATCCTGGCTGGACGGCTCTGGCGGATCCTGGCTGGACGGCTCTGGCGGACCTGGCTGGACGGCTCTGGCGGATCCTTGCTGGACGGCTCTGGCGGATCCTGGCTAGACGGCTCTGGCGGATCCTGGCTGGACGGCTCTGGCGGATCCTTGCTGGACGGCTCTGGCGGATCCTGGCTGGACGGCTCTGGCGGATCCTGGCTGGACGGCTCTGGAGGATCCTGGCTGGCTGACGGATCTGGCTGCTCATGGCTGGCTGACGGATCTGGCTGCTCATGGCTGGCTGACGGATCTGGCTGCTCATGGCTGGCTGACGGATCTGGCTGCTCATGGCTGGCTGACGGATCTGGCTGCTCATGGCTGGCTGACGGATCTGGCTGCTCATGGCTGGCTGACGGATCTGGCTGCTCATGGCTGGCTGACGGATCTGGCTGCTCATGGCTGGCTGACGGATCTGGCTGCTCATGGCTGGCTGACGGATCTGGCTGCTCATGGCTGGCTGACGGGTCTGGCTGCTCATGGCTGGCTGACGGGTCTGGCTGCTCATGGCTGGCTGACGGATCTGGCTGCTCATGGCTGGCTGACGGATCTGGCTGCTCATGGCTGGCTGATGGTGCTGGCTGGGCGGCTGGCGGTGGAGGCGGACCCCAGCCTCGGATTGCAGTCATCACCTCCAGCAGGGCGGCTCCCATCTGCAGGAGCTGCTCTTGCTGGTCCCGAACCTGAGCTTCCAGTCTAGTATGGGCTGCGTCGGCTCCTGCTGATTCCATAGCAGGTGTATGATTCTGTCTGGCGGAAGGCTCTAGCGGCTCCTGTCTGGCGGAAGGCTCTAGCGGCTCCGATCTGGCGGACGGCTCTGAAGGCTCATGGCAGACGGGCGGCTTTGCAGGCTCAGTACAGACGGACGGCTTATGCAGCGCTTGGCAGACGGGCAGTTCAGACGCCCTAGGGCAGACGGGCAGTTCCGGCGCCGTTGGGCAGACGGCCAGTTCAGGTGCCGTTGGGCAGACAGCAGACTCTGGCCGGCTGGCGACGCACATCGTGGACCTGGTGCGTGGAGTAGGAACAGGCCGGTCCATACCGGGAACACACACCACTGGCCTTAACTGGGGATCAGGAACGGGCCGGACCGGACTGGTAACACACTTCAGTCTCTCATGCCGTGCCACAACAACTTCCCTCCTTCTACTCGCCAATGGCTCCCGTACTCCGTTAGCCTTCTCTCCTTTTCTCCCTGTGGCAGCCTCCTGCTGCCCAGCTGCCCAAGCCATGTGCCCCCCCCCAAAAATTTCTTGGGGTTGCCTCTCTTCCACGGCCTTCCAGCCTCGCCTTCGCGCTGCCTCCTCGTACCACCTCCTCTCGGCTTTGGCTGCCTCCAGCTCTTCACGAGGGCGGTGATATTCCTCCGGTTGTGCCCAAGGACCCTTTCCAGCCCGAATCTCCTCCCATGTCCAAAAATCCTTAGGAGGCGTCCATAACTCCTGTGTAGGTAGGTCCTGTTGCCGCTTGTTACGCTGCTTGGTCCTTTTGTGGTGGGTTATTCTGTCACGATCGTCTGAAGGAGCGGACCAATACGCAGCGCGTGGAGTGAACATGATGACTTTATTATTTAAAGCAACCACGAAGAAAACAACAAATGACGATACGTGAAGTTCAAATACTGGTACAGACTAACAGCAACACGGAAACAATAACCCACAAAACAAAGGAGAAAACACACAGAATATATATGGCTCCCAATCAGAGATAACGAGCCGACAGCTGACACTCGTTACCTCCGATTGGGAGTCATAGACCAATCACCATAGACACAACCAAAATGAAACTCACCCATCCCCAACACCACCAAATGAAATACACCCAAACACATGAAAATGAACAACCCTGGCTCAATTATAAAGTCCATAGAGCCAGAGTGTCACAGCATGGTGAAGTTATTAAGTACACTTTGAATGGTGTATCAATACAACCGGTCACTACAAAGATACAGGTGTCCTTCCTAACTCAGTTGCCAGAGAGGAAGGAAACCACTCAGGAATTTCACCATGAGGCCAACGGTGACTTTAAAACAGTTACAGGCAGTGATAGGAGAGAACTGAGGATGGATAAACAACATTGTAGTTACTCCACAAAAATAACCTAATTGACAGTGTGAAAAGGTGGAAGCCTCTATAGAATACACATATTCCAAAACATGAATCCTGTTTGCAACAAGGCACTAAAATTATACTGCAAATAAATGTGGCAAAGCAATTAACATTTTGTCCTGAATACAGTGTTATGTTTGGGGCAAATCCAATACAACACATTACTTATGTCACGATCGTCTTCAAAAGGAGTAGTAGACCAAGGCGCAGCGTGTGAAATAAACATGACTTTATTTAATTAAAGTTACTAAATACAAACAAAAAACACGACTCGTGAAGTCCAACGGTTAAACATACCGACACGGAACAAAAACCCACAACACCCAAGAGAAAACACACAGTTTAAATATGGCTCCCAATCAGAGACAACCAGCCGACAGCTGACACTCGTTGCCTCTGATTGGGAGTCACACATGCAAACATAGACATAGACAACCTAGAACAACCCACATAGAAAATGAACACATAGAATGCACACACCCTGGCTCAACATATAGAGTCCCAGAGCCAGGGTGTGACAGTACCCCCCCCTAAAGGCGCGGACTGCGACCGCGTCTTAACAAACCCCAAACAGGGGAGGGCTGGGTGGGCATTCCTCCTCGGAGACGGCTCCGGCTCCGGCCTTGACCACCACCCCTCCATAATACCCCCGTAGCGCCCCTGGTCCGGTCTGACCCCGCTGGCTGGATCTGGACTGGACATAGACGGAGCGGATAGCTTACGCTCCGTTGTGGAGCAGCTGACCGGTCTTACCAGGCTGACGACTCGCACCCCGGGCTTGGTGCGAGTAGCAGGAACGGGCTGAACCAGGCTGACGACTCGCACCCCTGGCTTGGTGCGAGTGGCAGGAACGGGCTGGACCAGGCTGACGACTCGCACCCCTGGCTTGGTGCGAGTGGCAGGAACGGGCTGGACCAGGCTGACGACTCGCACCCCTGGCTTGGTGCGAGTGGCAGGAACGAGCCGGGCCGGGCTGGCGACGCGCACCGTAGGTTTGGTGCGAGTGGCAGGAACAGGCCGGGCCGGGCTGGCGACGCACACCGTAGGTTTGGTGCGTTGAGCAGGGACAGGCCGGGCTGGGCTGGCGACGCACCCCGTAGGCTTGGTGCGTGGAGCAGGGACAGGCCGAACCGGGCTGTGGAGACGGATAGGAGACCTGGAGTGAAGAGCGGCCACCACCCGTCCTGGCTGAATGCCTACCCTCACACACTCTGTGTGAGGCATCCGCACAGGACGTACAGGGCGGTGTACCCCTGGCCTGGTGGCCTCCTGGATTCGCCCCATCTTTGCCTCCGTCAGCCCCGTCGTCCATGCCGTGTGCCCCCCCCTAAAAAAATTTTGGGGTTGCCTCTCGACCCTCCGACGCTGCTCCCACGTCCAGGTTGCCTGTTCCTGGACACGCTGCTTGGTCCTGGTATGGTGGGTTTTTCTGTCACGATCGTCTTCAAAAGGAGTAGTAGACCAAGGCGCAGCGTGTGAAATAAACATGACTTTATTTAATTAAAGTTACTAAATACAAACAAAAAACACGACTCGTGAAGTCCAACGGTTAAACATACCGACACGGAACAAAAACCCACAACACCCAAGAGAAAACACACAGTTTAAATATGGCTCCCAATCAGAGACAACCAGCCGACAGCTGACACTCGTTGCCTCTGATTGGGAGTCACACATGCAAACATAGACATAGACAACCTAGAACAACCCACATAGAAAATGAACACGTAGAATGCACACACCCTGGCTCAACATATAGAGTCCCAGAGCCAGGGTGTGACAACTTAGTACCACTCTCCATATTTTCAAGCATAGTGGTGGCTGCATCATGTTATGGGTATAATTGTAATCGTTAAGGACTGGGGAGTTTTTCAGTATAAAAAATAAACGGAATGGGCCTCCCAAGTGGCGAAGCAGTCTAAGGCACTGCATCGCAGTGTTGCGGCATCACTACAGCCTGTCATTACCGGCCGTGACCAGGAGTCCCATAGGGCGGCGCACAATTGGCCCAGCGTCGTCCGGGTTAGGGGAGGGTTTGGCCGGGGGGGCTTTACTTGGCTCATCACGCTCTAGCGACTCCTTGTGGCGAGCCGGGCCCCTGCAGGCTGACCTCGGTCGTCAGTTGAAAAATCAAATCAAATCAAATGTTATTGGCCACATGCGCCGAATACAACAGGTGTAGACATTACAGTTAAATGCTTACTTACAGCCCTTAACCAACAATGCTTTTATTTTTTAATAAAACATTTCAAATAAAACAACAACAAAAAAGTGTTGAGAAAAAAAGAGTAGAAGTAAAATAAAATAACAGTAGGGAGGCTATATATACAGGGGGGTACCGGTGCAGAGTCAATGTGTGGGGGCACCGGCTAGTTGAGGTAGTTGAGGTAATATGTACATGTGGATAGAGTTAAAGTGACTATGCATAAGAGGGGCTGGGGGTGGGGGTGTGGGGGCAATGCAAATCGTTCGGGTAGCCATGATTATCTGTTCAGGAGTCTTATGGCTTGGGGGTAGAAGCTGTTGAGAAGTCTTTTGGACCTAGACTTGGCACTCCGGTACCGCTTGCCGTGCGGTAGCAGAGAGAACAGTCTATGACTAGGGTGGCTGGAGTCTTTGACAATTTTGAGGGGCCTTCCTCTGACACCGCCTGGTATAGAGGTCCTGAATGGCAGGAAGCTTGGCCCCAGTGGGTCAAGTAAGCATTTCACTGTTAGTCTACACCTGTTGTTACGAAGCATGTGACAAATCCCATTTTATTTTATTTTATTTCCGGGTAGAGATAAGAGCTGGTGCTCTCACAATGAACATCTGAGGTCCAGACACACTCCCACTGATCCCTATATCTGTCCACAATGGCATGTTCATTAGTCCTTTCACAGAATTTTTATTTGCCTATTTCAAACCAAATTAAAAAGAGCTGTATTGATAGCAAAGCTTTTGACTTTGATTCATGTCTGTGGAAATAGGCCTCCAGTTTACACGATACAAACCTATAGCTCCTCTATGTCCATATCATAGACCAATTAGTTTCTTCCATGTTTAATTATGCAGAATATGTTCAACATATACTGTGAGTATAATTGCTATTACTGTAAAATACAGAGGGAAGATAAACTGTATTGTTTTGGCTCTACAAAATTTGCTGCACTGCCCGTCTCACGATGATTTCACAACTACATCAACCCTGTTTGTCCATTGCAATATCTCATTTCCAGAGTAACATTCTATCTCATGACATTCTATCTTGCTGACTGTAATGATTTTATGCAGGCATCGTTATTTGCCCTTTAACGATGTGTCCTGTTGCCATGCATTTTCGAGAGGAAAACCCAATGACATACTAAAATCCCACCATTCATTAGGCCAAACAGGCTGATCTGCTTAAAGTGTTTCGACGCAGCAGCAATTCTGCTCTGAGGATGAGTCACCTCCAGATTGTCTCATTATTCACTAGGAAGCATTACGTCATCCTTTAACTGGTCCTGCAGAGATTAGTGAATTACTCTCGCAAAACCCTATTTTTACATTATATGAAATATTATTCTCCGGGCACAAGGGATCTAGGCAATCAGTTAGCTCTTGATAAACTCAGAGAGAGAGAGAGAGAGAGAGAGAGAGAGAGAGAGAGAGAGAGAGAGAGAGAGAGAGAGAGAGAGAGAGAGAGAGAGAGAGAGAGAGAGATAGATAGATAGATAGAGAGACAGAGAGACAGAGAGAGAGAGAGAGTCCCAGTCACTGATCAGGATGATAGAGGGATGATAGAGGAAGGGAGCATGGCAGAAGGAGGGAGGAAGAATGGGATGATAACAAACCTGCTGACATCAGTGAGGCTTAAGGGTCTAAATCTGACAAGCACATTTTTGGCAAATGGTCAGTGGAAAACAAACCCGGCAGAAAGGTTCAAAGCTGTTAGTTGACCTCTGGAGGAAGTTACCTCGTTTTTGAACTTTTTTTTATAGATAGGTCTTACCTTCATATTGAAAAACCAAGTAGCTTATTTTTATTTTTTATTTTATTTCACCTTTATTTAACCAGGTAAGCCAGTTGAGAACAAGTTCTCATTTACAACTGCGACCTGGCCAAGATAAAGCAAAGCAGTGCGATAAAAACAACAACACAGAGTTACATATGGGGTAAAACAAAACATAAAGTCAAAAATACAACAGAAAATATATATACAGTGTGTGCAAATGTAGCAAGTTATGGAGGTAAGGCAATAAATAGGTCATAGTGCAAAATAATTACAATTAGTATTAACACTGGAATGATAGATGTGCAAGAGATGATGTGCAAATAGAGATACTGGGGTGCAAATGAGCAAAATAAATAACAATATGGGGATGAGGTAGTTGAGTGGGCTAATTACAGATGGGCTGTGTACAGGTGCAGTGATCGGTAAGCTGCTCTGACAACTGATGCTTAAAGTTAGTGAGGGAGATAAGAGTCTCCAGATTTAGAGATTTTTTCAGTTCGTTCCAGTCATTGGCAGCAGAGAACTGGAAGGAATGGCGGCCAAAGAAGGTGTTGGCTTTGGGGATGACCAGTGAGATATACCTGCTGGAGTGCATTATACGGGTGGGTGTTGCTATGGTGACCAATGAGCTAAGATAAGGCAGGGATTTGCCTAGCAGTGATTTATAGATGGCCTGGAGCCAGTGGGTTTGGCGACGAATATGTAGTGAGGACCAGCCAACAAGAGCGTACAGGTCACAGTGGTGGGTAGTATATGGGGATTTGGTGACAAAACGGATGGCACTGTGATAGACTACATCCAATTTGCTGAATAGAGTGTTGGAAGCTATTTTGTAAATGACATCGCCAAAGTCAAGGATCGGTAGGATAGTCAGTTTTACGAGGGCATGTTTGGCAGCATTAGTGAAGGAGGCTTTTGTTGCGAAATAGGAAGCCGATTCTAGATGTAACTTTGGATTGGAGATGCTTAATGTGAGTCTGGAAGGAGAGTTTACAGTCTAACCAGACACCTAGGTATTTGTAGTTGTCCACATACTCTAGGTCAGACCCGTCGAGAGTAGTGATTCTAGTCGGGTGGGCGGGTGCCAGCAGTGTTCGCTTGAAGAGCATGCATTTAGTTTTACTAGTGTTTAAGAGCAGTTGGAGGCTACGGAAGGAGTGTTGTATGGCATTGAAGCTTGTTTGGAGGTTTGTTAACACAGTGTCCAATGAAGGGCCAGATGTATACAAAATGGTGTCGTCTGTGTAGAGGTGGATCTGAGAGTCACCAGCAGCAAGAGCGACATCATTGATATACATGGAGAAAAGAGTCGGCCCAAGAATTGAACCCTGTGGCACCCCCATAGAGACTGCCATAGGTCCAGACAACAGGCACTCCGATTTGACACATTGAACTCTATCTGAGAAGTAGTTGGTGAACCAGGCGAGGCAGTCATTTGAGAAACCAAGGCTATTTAGTCTGCCAATAAGAATGCGGTGGTTGACAGAGTCGAAAGCCTTGGCCAGGTCGATGAAGACGGCTGCACAGTACTGTCTATTATCGATCGCGGTTTTAATATCGTTTAGGACCTTGAGCGTGGCTGAGGTGCACCCATGACCAGCTCGGAAACCGGATTGCATAGCGGAGAAGGTACGGTGGGATTCGAAATGGTCGGTGATCTGTTTGTTAACTTGGCTTTCAAAAACGTTCGAAATGCAGGGCAGGATGGATATAGGTCTGTAACAGTTTGGATCTAGAGTGTCACCCCCTTTGAAGAGGGGGATGACCGCGGCAGCTTTCCAATCTCTGGGGATCTCAGACGTTACGAAAGAGAGGTTGAACAGGCTAGTAATAGGGGTTGCAACAATTTCGGCTGCTAATTTTAGAAAGAAAGGGTCCAGATTGTCTAGCCCAGATGATTTGTAGTGGTCCAGATTTTGCAGCTCTTTCAGAACATCAGCTGTCTGAATTTGTGTGAAGGAGAAGCGGGTGGGGCATGGGCAAGTTGCAGCGGAGGGTGCAGAGCTGGTGGCCGGGGTAGTGGTAGCCAGCTGGAAAGCATGGCGAGCCGTAGCAAAATGCTTGTTGAAATTCTCGATTATTGTAGATTTATCGGTGGTGATAGTGTTTCCTAGCCTCAGTGCAGTGGGCAGCTGGGAGGAGGTGCTCTTATTCTCCATGGACTTTACAGTGTCCCAAAACTTTTTGGAGTTAGTGCTACAGGATGCAAATTTCTGTTTGAAAAAGCTAGCCTTTGCTTTCCTAACTGCTTGTGAGCAGTTGAAACAACAACAAAGCGTTTTCCCACCCCTGTTTTTGTAGAAAGCTGAGGGATGGGGCTGGAGAAATGTAACCGCTCTCAAATTCATAGACAGGGCAATGGATGGACTGACCATCCATTATATCAAAATGGCAGCTGCAATCCTGTTTTGAGGCTTTATAGTGTTTCTTTACATTTACTTTGTTTAAAAACATTGAGGTAAAACAAGCCTATATTTTGGGTTCTGATGGAGAAAGACAGTTGAACTAAAGCTCATGAGGCATTAATAAGTTATATTCTTCAAGAACCTATGGGTATATCTCATTAATTTATTATAAATCCAAAAATGGATGTAGCAACTCCAGATTGCCCATTTAAAGCAGTGTTTCCCAACCCTGGCTCTCCAGTACCCCAACAGTACACAGTTTCGTTGTAGCTCTTGACAAACACCACCTGATTCAACTAATTGAGGGCTTGACGATTAGTTGACAAGTTGAATCAGGTGTGCTTGTACAGGGCTACAATAAAAATGTGTACTGTTGGGGTACTGGAGAGCCAGGGTTGGGAAACACTGCTTTAAAGCACACATGAGAAGAATAGACAGAGTTCTTTTTTTAAAAACTGGTAATCACATCTGCAATGAAGGTAGCCTAGGCAACCACATCACAGTATATTGAGGTGTGATCCCATAATTCTGCCATTTATTTACTTGGGTAGCACAGAGCAGGATGGAGCGGCGATTGTGAACTCAATCACAGCGCGGGCGATGTCACAGTGTGGAACGCTCCCCGTGAATCACACACTGAAAGGCTATCACCCAAACCTCCAAGGTCCACAGCCAACTCATCATTCATCTTGGACCAGGCTAGGAACGGATCAGCCATGCACACAACAGCGCTGGCCACTGGGGAGAACCACCAACTGGACCCTGTACTATACCCTCTGTGAAACCAAACCATAGTCCATGTAGCCTATAGTATATTCCAAGGCCTGAGAATGAATTTGCCCCTCAAAATATAGTCAATTCCACCAACATTTTTGTGTGAAATTGAAACGGTCAGTGGTGTTGATGCATGAATCCATTTCATATTCTTATCCTAAGAATGGAAATGTTTTGTAAAATGTTACATGCATTAGAGTAGAAGGTATATGTATCCATTCTTAATATCCAGTGTGAGCTACAAAATATTAGGAATTACAATACCATTTCAACCTAAAATCACTTTGCGTGAAAGATCTATACGCGCTGGGATGTTTAAGCATAATTTGAATATAAAACGTTGAATTGCCCCACACTGCAATTTTAAGTATGGTCTTTTCTTTTCCCAAAGACAAATAGCCAATTGAAGATTTGACTCGTTCCACTGACATGTAAATGAATGTGACAAGAAAACATATGAATAAGTGGCATACAATGTGGAGGGAATGAGGGATGAAACAAATTTGCATGATCTTTCTTTGAATTTGCATGATTATATGGAAATGTGAGTGATTTACCGGTGGTTTTGTCTGACAGTGGTTTTGCGTGAGGGACTTTTGAGTGGCATCTGATTCTGTATTCATAGAGCACCTGAATGAAACTCAAATGATTTCTAATAAATGATGTTTAAACGTGAGAGGAAGCAGGCCACAGACGTGGCATACTTCTAACTTTTTACTTCCAAGCAATTGACTTCTACCATTTTAAGACCCCCTCCCAATATTTTCTCACCCACTGCTTACCCTCTCTTGTGTGTATTTTCTAGACTTTTCCAATTATAGTTTCCCAAAGTCTAAAAGTATTATCAGCCAAGCTCATGTGTTGTGTGGCTTATTCAAGCCGACTGCTCCCCGTGCATTACCTACCCCACTGTGCACATCAAATCTCATACATTGCATACTCAAGCCCAAACTAAATCACATAAGAAAACAGATGATATGACAATTTCCCATTTAGCGTTATTTTCCCCCCTCCGTTCGACTAACCTGTGACCAAGCAATCTTCCTGGAGTAAACACAATAGTAAGTAATTACCATAATGTTTAGAATTTAAAACACTTTGAATGGAGGCAGGGGGAAATATTAGATTAATCTTCTTAACACGTTTCATGTGCAGATTCTTTGAGTTAATTTCAAGGACCATGCCTAAAGGAGATTACCTTCCTATGCTCCTGCACATTTGCTCATGAGTGATTTTGTTTATTCATGTTTTATATTATAATGCTCTTCCTGCAGTCTCCAGCCACAGAACCACCGCCAAAAATGCAATTTATTTCCCGCTCTGCACACGATGGCTAAGGCTGATAATGTCACAAGGAAATATGAAGACTGCTGGAATGGGACCAAACAGCCTACTATTTATGTATGGAATAGAAATAAAATATTTAGTGTGCTCTGCACCGCCCAAAGAAAGTTGTTCCACTTTTAAAGTAATTCCCTGACAGTTCTTGGACCAACACTTAGGGCAACACAGTTATGTCTGTGTGAATGTTTGTATATCATTTAAATATATATTTGTCCCGACAGTACGCTATTGCATGAACTATGACTTCTCAATATCAATATTTTGCCATAGCTCACAATAATATAATATCAAAGATGAAACGATTGTGATCTTTTTTCAAGCAGATCATCTATTACACATTTCTTCAGTTATCCGTGACACTTATCACTGGTATCCAACCTCTCTCTAAGGAAAATACATCTACACTATGTTGTTATGACATACAGTATATGACAGAGCCTACTCATATTTCTTGAACTTGCATCCAGGCTCTTCATTGGCCTGCTAATATGGATTTATCTGGCCTATTGGCAGTAGCCTAGAAAATCATCAAATCAAATCCAAAATCAAATCACATTTTCTTTGTCACATGTGCGAATGAAACAGGTGTAGACTTTACTTCGAAATGCTTACTTACGAGCCCTTTCCCAACAATGCAGAAAGTAAGAACATTTTGCAAAATTAAAAAAGGAAATAGTAACACAATAAAATAACGATAACGAGGTTATATACAAGGAGTCCCGGTATCGAGTCAATATGCAGGGGTACGGTAGTAGTCGAGGTAATTGAGGTGATATGTACATTTTTATTTTATTTAACCTTTATTTAACCAGTAAAAGCCCATTGAGACCCAAAGTCTCTTTTTCCAGGGAGACCTGGCCAAGAAGGCAGCAACAATCAATACATTACAGAATTAAAACATACAATAATACAATTCAACAACATGATCCAGCCTAAAAAAAAGCATGTACACTCCTCTGTAACAGAGTCTCCCATCAAAATGATGAATTAATTCAGTGGCACTAACATATCTAGATGAAGCATGGGTTGTAGATTATTCAAAGCCTCTGGTACACAAGACGAGAAGGCAGTCTTGCCTAATACTGTAAATGTCCTGGGGACTTAAGGTAGAGGTAAAATTGACTAGGCAATCAGGATAGATAATAAACAGAGTAGCAGGAGTGTGTGTGAAGAGTGTGAAAGCGTGTGAAAGTGTGTCTATTCGTGAATGTATGTGTGGTGTCAAAATGCATGTGTGTGTGTGTGTGTGTGTGTGTGTTTTGTGTGTGAGCGTATGTAGTATGTATGTGTGTGTGTGTGTTGGAGTGTCAGTGTAGTATGTGTGAGTGTGTGTGTTGAGTCCAGGGAGTGTGCATAGAGGCAGTGCAAGAGAGTCAGTGCAAAACAAATATATAAAAAACATAAAAATAAGGGAGTCAATGCAAATAGTAGCCATTTGATTAACTGTTCAGCAGTCTTATGGCTTGGGGGTAGAAGCTGTTCAGGAGCCTTTTGGCCCTAGACTTAATGCTCCCGTACCGACTGCCGTGCGGTAGCGAAGAGAACAGTCTATGACTTGGGTTCCTGGAGTCTTTGACAATTTTTAAGGCCTTCCTCTTTTTAGGGATGAGTGATGTAACTCATAACACATTTTAGTACCCTGTAACTCTGTTTACATTATAGTACCCTGTTCATTGCCCCTATGTAATGATGATGGCCACAGCTCTTAGCCAGTCAACTGGATTTATGGGCTGCAGTGGCATCCCCGGCACCAATGCATTGTCTCCGGGCAGATCGTTCAGCCTGTCCTTGCTTTATTGATCTCGTTCCTCAGAAGTTCACAACTTCCACATTCTTGTTGCTTTGCTTGACAGGATAGATATTTAGTGGAGGGATGAGGTCAGATACTAGAGGAAGAGAGATGTAGAGAACAAGAGAGGAGAGCAGGAGAGGGCGAAAGACGAGCGAGAGAGTATTAGTTCTTCCGGGAAACATGCTCCGGGGCCAGTCAAGGGAAGATTGATACTTGAGAGTGTTCAAAGATTTGCTGAATTAGTCCCCAGTAGATTTGAAAGCCAGTGGTAAACACATCTCCACACTCTCTGAGGTGTTCACGTCAATCTAAGCAAACTCCCTCCTTCGCTGTGCCCACTGTACACACACACACACACATTATGTGGTCCTCTGTAGCTCAGCTGGTAGAGCACGGCGCTTGTAACGCCAAGGTAGTGGGTTCAATCCCCAGGACCACCCATACACAAAAAAGTGTCTGCTAAATGGCATATTATTATTATTATTATTATTAAATGGTCATAAAGAACACACGGGCACATACCCCAGACTTTCAATGTTTAACTCACTGCAGAGGTCAGTCAGTGTGAATATTTCTCTACATCTTAACATGTTTAACTTGAACTGTTTGACTTGGACATGTGTGTTCAGTATTAACATCCCTTTTATTTGGTAACATCCCTTTGTGCTTTCAACAGTTACAGAGACTGATTGCCTGAGAGTGTGTTTGGGTGTTTATGTACAAGTGTGACCTCCCCATACTCCCATCGACCTCCCCATACTTCCAGTGACCTTCCCATACTCCCAGTGACCTTCCCATACTCCCAGTGACCTCCCCATACTCTCATCGACCTCCCCATACTCCAATCGACCTCCCCATACTCTCATCGACCTCCCCATACTCCAATCGACCTCCCCATACTATCATCAACCTCCCCATACTCCCATCGACCTCCCCATACTCCAATCAACCTCCCCATACTCCAATCGACCTCCCCATACTCCCATCAACCTCCCCATACTCCCATCGACCTCCCCATACTCCAATCGACCTCCCCATACTCTCATCGACCTCCCCATACTCCAATCGACCTCCCCATACTCCAATCGACCTCCCCATACTCTCATCGACCTCCCCATACTCCAATCAACCTCCCATACTCCCAGTGACCTCCCCATACTCCTAGTGACCTCCCCGTACTAATCAGGTTATGGCAGCACCCTGACTTCTGGCTCAACATGTAACTTTGTTGTGATCCTCCCTTCTAAAACAGCTTTGGCCCTAACCTCGTCGCTCCGGGGGACCTGTACACATTGGTCTGATCTCCCGTCACTGAAGGCGACATGCCGTACCCCGAAAACATATTTACCAGCCATCTGGTTTACCTATTTCTGAGAAACGTTTCCTGTCACAGAAGGCAAATCTATAATCTAGAATGCCTTACCAGTCGGTACGGGCTATACAATGTGTAAACTATGGTAAAAATAAACGTTTAAATCTACATTTTCCGAAGCTCAATCCCAAGTCCCCATACTCTGTAGTAGTTGCCACACCAGATTACCCGGTGTACCCAGATGTCAGCGCACCTTTTGGGAGATATGGTTGTGAATTCAGTCAACTTTGGAAAAGTTGGATATAAATGTTGTATAGCCCGTACCAACTAGTAAGGCATTCTAGATTATAGATTTGCCTTTGGTGACGTGAAACATTTCTCAGAAATAGGTCAACCAGATGGGGTATGGCATGTCGCCTTTAGCGACGGGAGATCAGACGAATGTGTACAGGTCTCCCGGAGCGTAGAGGCCCCTTTTCACCCAGTCTCAGTCTAAGGGATAACTTTAGAGAAGCAGCCATTCTGAGTTCACTGGGCCCAAAGGGAGTGTGAGGAGGGCAGGGAAGGCGACTTACATCAGACCAGACAACCTCTAACAACCCACTCCTCACACACTCAGCCCTTCAACAGAGAGGGAAGACCGGACCACCACCCAATACTCCTCCATTTACAACTGCTCCTTCATGCACTCTCCTGGGCAGGGTAAAGGGTCAACATGTGAACACAGAGAAAGCCTTTGTATAGGTATACACCATTCATTGTTAATGATGAATCCTGGTCAGGGAGCCAATCTGCTGGTGGATATCTACTATTGTATCACTAGCATTAGCAGCCTCTTGAAACCCAGAAATCATCATTACATTTTGAGAGATGAAAAGCTTACTGTATTAGTTAGGATTTAATAGCGATTAATTATTAGTTAGAGTCTGAGTTTGTTTTTAGTTATTGGTTTATCAATCTGTTTCACTACAGTGGTATAGTTTTCAGAGATGTTGAAATGCAGACAAGTGGAGGAGTTTGTCATGTAGATTTCAAAGGGACATGCATTTGGGGTGTATCATTTGGCTTGTATCATTGAAGTGATCCAGTGAGTACCGAATTGGTGGAACAAACACTTGCTGTTGTGCCATCACCGCAGGATAAGCTTTGAAATGCACACTTTGGTTTGCCAGTGAAGTCAATGAAATGCACACTTTGGTTTGCCAGTGAAGTCAATGAAATGCACACTTTGGTTTGCCAGTGAAGTCAATGAAATGCAGAACACACAAAGTAGACCTCATGGAGAATCAGGGGTTTACGATCCCAAAATAAAATGGGTCATCAAATTACCCCATGTGATTGTGTGTACCTGTCCAATTATGATTGATCTTTGTGAAAGAAAACAAAGTGCTTTATTTGCATCTCTCTCTCTCTCTCTCTCTCTCTCTCTCTCTCTCTCTCTCTCTCTCTCTCTCTCTCTCTCTCTCTCTCTCTCTCTCTCTCTCTCTCGCACCATCTGTATTTCCAATGTGAATTGCTATTTGCATATTCATCATTTATTTTCATTGGAGGATACAATAGACTAACAACACTCTGCCAAGTCCCAGACTCTTATTTAGCGGTTAATTGAAATTCTAATTTGCATGAGCAAAATCAAACCCTCATTTACATACAGGAGATTATAAAAAGATAACTGCCAGTGTTTGTTGTTCCATATTTGATCTGAATATTTCCATTAATTGCTAAATGCTGAAAATAGGGCTTGCTGTAAAACTCAGAAATGAATGTACACAAGGCACCAATGTAAACGTATCAGTTCAAATGCTTCTGTAGGTTATGTGTCTGTGTGTGTTTGCGACCATTTGCGAGTGCATCCATGTTTCCGTGTATGTCCATGTAGTCCCATATCGAAAAGACAAAGTAGCCTACATCTCTATGTATACGCTATCAATGTGATTGGACTGTTGCCAAAACCCAGTTTTATGTTGCCTAGCCAGCCCCATTCCCAGTGCTAGTGTTATACCCTATTATGAGGGAGAGATCACCTTTACAAACAACAATCCCATCAATTCCAGGAGGACTCCATTACAACCTCGACCCTAGCGCCTGTTCCCTACATGAGCCTCATTAATGCATTGGCCAACATGGGCGGGCACCAGGAGATTTCCATCCCCCCTCCTCCCTCCTCCTCCTCCCTCTCTCCTACTTCCTCCCAAAAACATGATTCATGGGGTTTATTTAGGGGCTGCACCCATGGTAAAACCTGGCCTGAGCCGCAGATACACTCCTGTTTCTTTGAAAATTATGAATCAGTAGGGGCAATTTAGAGAAGAGCCCATGAACAGCGGAGTAAGCTGTTGTCCAATGAGGGATTGTACAGATAATGCCTGTGGGGACTTGCAGTTGGGTAGCGTGTGGCACAGTTACTCACAGTGGGAGAGACAAAGTGAGGCTGGTCTAGTTAAAAAGTGTACATGGGGTTCACACCTCTCTACGATGTTTACTCCTGCCTTTAGAGTCCCTGGCTTACATACTGGTGAAAACATCAAAAGCAATATATGAACTTGAAAAAAATATATATATATTGTTACCATGGCGTCACTATGGCAGCCATGTCTGATCGCTCCTGATAATTTTTCTACATGTATTGATTTTTGTTATTAAATGTTTTTTCAATTGCAATTTTTTCATCAGATTTTTGTTTTATGAATGCTTATCTAGAAATGGTTACAGTTCGTCATCTTGCCTGAATTTCATGTCAGTAGTTGCCAGTTTTAGCTAAATGCTACCTAGAGAGGGACAGTTGGGATTCGAAAGATGCCACAAGGAGAAGCAGTTTATTATAATAAAAAATGTTTAACCCTTATTTTACCAAGTAAGTTGACTGAGAACACATTCTCATTTACAGCAACAACCTGGGGAATAGTTACAGGGGAGAGGAGGGGTGATGAATGAGTGTCACGCCCTGACGTTTGGAACTCTTGTTTGTTTAGTCAGGGTGTGGAAGTCTATGTGATGTTTTCTATGTTTAGGATCTAGATTCGTATTTCTATGTTTGGCCGGGTGTGATTCCCAATCAGAGGCAGCTGTCGCTCGTTGTCTCTGATTGGGGATCATACTTAAGTAGCCTGTTTGCCTACTATGTTTGTGGGATCTTGTTCCTGTGTTTGGCTCGTATTGTGTATAGCCTTGGACTTCACGTTACGTTGGGTTGTTGTTTTGTGTTTATTATTTAATAAACATGTTCGCATACCACGCTGCACCTTGGTCTGACCCGTCTCTCAACGATCGTGACAATGAGCCAATTGGAAGTGAAGTGAGAGGATCAAAGGCGGAGATGAATACTAAAGAAAAGTCATAAACATTGTGTGGTGAGCTTCCAGCGCCTCTGTGGCTGCATAAGTAGCATCCCCCAAGTGGGTGCTACACGGTGTTAGTGGAGAGGAGTGGCTAGCCAGCTAACTATCTACAAAACTGGAGGAAGGAGAACGTGAGGGGACAGCGAGGTGTGTTGCTGAGGCTGCGGACGTGACTGTCTCTCTGATGCCGACTGACCGGCTTCCTCCGCTCTCCATACCATAAGAACGGCTTCAACTCCCAGAGAAATTACTATCCATCCTGACTGACACTTTTGAAATTGTTTATACATTTCTTGAATTTTTTATGATATTTTGTATGCTCATGGATTTCAATTTGTATTGCCTTAGCCCATTGTACAACACATCTCCACACAACCCATATTGTAGTGTGTAAAAGCATACTTTAATACTTCAGCTTTTGTTCACAGAGATCAGGAGACCCACAAATGTGGTTCTTCCAGCACAGGTGGGGAAATGGAGGAAGAGATGAGCGGAAATGTGTTTTTTGGTTAGATGCATGATTAGATGCACGGATACACATTCAACTCTAAGGTCTGTTTTTCAAGCTAAATTAAAGCCAGGTGGTGTTTTTTTACTCCTGCATAAACACCACTCATAAACACCACACATAAACACCACTCATAAACACCACTCATAAACACCAGTCATAAGCACCACTCATAAACACCAGTCATAAACACCAGTCATAAACACCACTCATAAACACCACTCATAAACACCACTCATAAACACCACACATAAAACCACTCATAAACACCACTCATAAACACCACTTATAAACACCACTTATAATCAAACACCACTCATAAACACCACTCATAAATACCACTCATAAACACCACACATAAACACCACTAATAAACCCCACAAATAAACACCACTTATAAACGCCATTAATAAACACCACTCATAAACACCACTCATAAACACCACTCATAAACACTCCCAAATCCACTAAAACCATACAGACACACAGTACATGAGCCTGGCACTCCAACAGTCATACAGGTGACGACCTCTATGCAATCGCGGGAAAGGACAACCGCCAAATGAAATACAAGGTATATTTTATTTCTCTGTGCGTGTAACCTAAGCATTTTGCCTCAGAAATATATGAGACATATTTTTGTCTGCAGCTCGGGCGCAGGTAATTGAAAAGCATTGCTCTGAGTAGCGTATGCACTCAGACGTGATGAGAGAGGGAGGCCGCCATTACCGTCCAACATGGCCTGGAGGGATAGAGACTTGCGTGGCATGATAGAAATGTTAGACTAAGTGGGGCCTCACACTCCTCTCAATGTCAATGGGTGACTAGGATATACCTGTATCAATCTCTCATCTCCACATCCTGTATATCTGCATCCTGTATATCCACACCCTGTATATCCACATCCTGTATATCCACACCCTGTATATCCACATCCTGTATATCCACACCCTGTATATCCGCATCCTGTATATCCGCATCCTGTATATCCGCATCCTGTATATCCGCATCCTGTATATCCACATCCTGTATATTTGCATCCTGTATATCCACATCCTGTATATCCACACCCTGTATATCCACATCCTGTATATCCACATCCTGTAAATCCACATCCTGTATATCCACACCCTGTATATCCACATCCTGTATATCCACATCCTGTATATCCACACCCTGTATATCCGCATCCTGTATATCCGCATCCTGTATATCCGCATCCTGTATATCCGCATCCTGTATATCCGCATCCTGTATATCCGCATCCTGTATATCCACATCCTGTATATCCACATCCTGTATATCCACACCCTGTATATCCACATCCTGTATATCCACACCCTGTATATCCGCATCCTGTATATCCGCATCCTGTATATCCGCATCCTGTATATCCGCATCCTGTATATCCGCATCCTGTATATCCACATCCTGTACATCCACATCCTGTACATCCACACCCTGTATATCCACATCCTGTATATCCACATCCTGTATATCCACATCCTGTAAATCCACATCCTGTATATCCACACCCTGTATATCCACATCCTGTATATCCACGTCCTGTATATCCACATCCTGTATATCCACATCCTGTATATCCACACCCTGTATATCCACATCCTGATATCCACATCCTGTACAGTATGTTTGGACACGCCTACTCATTCCAGGGTTTTTCTTAATTTTTACTATTTTCTACATTGTAGATATCAAAACTATGAAATAACACATATAGAATCACATAGTAACCAATAAAGTGTTAAACAAATCAAAATATATTTGATATTTGAGAATCTTCAAAGTAGCCACCCTTTGCCTTGATGACAGCTTTGCACACTCTTGGCATTCTCTCAACCAGCTTCATGAAGTAGTCACCTGGAATGCATTTCAATTAACAGGTGTGCCTTGTTAAAAGTTAATTTGTGGAATTTCGTTCCTTCTTAATGCGTTTGAGCCAATCAGTTGTGTTGTGACAAGGTAGGGGTGGTATACAGAAGATAGCCCTATTTGGTAAAAGACCAAGTCCATATTATGGCAAGAACAGCTCAAATAAGCAAAGAGAAACGACAGTCCATCATTACTTTAACCTATACAGGATCGGTGTCCCGTATATGGGACGGCTGAGCTAACATGCGCTAATGTGATTAGCATGACTGTTGTAAGTAACAGCAAACTTTCCAGGACATAGAAATGTCTTATATGGGCAGAAAGCTTACATTATTGTTAATCTAACTGCATTGTCCAATTTACAGTAGCTATTACAGTGAAAAAATACCATGTTATTGTTTGAGGAGAGTGCACATCAACAAAAAACTTATCACAGCAACTGGTTTGATACATTCACCTCTGAAGGTAAATAATGTACTTACATTCAGTAATCTTGCTCTGATTTGTCATCCTAAGGGTCCCAGAGATAAAATGTAGCGTAGTTTTGTTTGATAAAATCAATTTCTATATTCTAATGTGGGAACTGGGTTCTACAGTTTGAACCCCTGCTGTCTCTGACTCCACTCCCACCCCGCCTGGCCATCTAGATGTGTGAAAGTTAGTGTATAAGCTAATGATCCATCATGTAAGACATTCCTGGGAGTGTGTAAACTTACATTTTGTACTCAGTGGCGGTTTCTGAAAAAATTCTCAGGGGGGGCAATTTTTCTGATGATTTAGGTGACCTACACACATTTTTAAAAAGATATGTCCAGCAACAACATGAAGACAGGGGCAGCATATAAGTCAATACCAGAAGCATTTATTGACTGATCTCAAAAGTGTTGGCTTACAAAATCAAAATAAGTTATCACAGTAAAAATAATCAAGGGTGTTCTTTCACATTCCTCAACACTGCATAAACAATATGCATTTCCATAAAAAAATGAAATATCAGCTGAAAATACAGCATCTTGGTATTTGTTCAGATTGCAGGATCAACAAGAGCTTTTACCACATTTTTTGCCTCATGGTTGAATTGGAAATATGTGCACCTGAGCATAATTCACAACAAGCAAGCAGGAGCTTTTGATAGAGGCTACTGAAAACATTGATGCAAGTTATTGGTAATAAGACATTTTTATAGACTTCCATATTCTGCCCTCTTGTATAGATTTGTGAAAATGAACAGTGATAGACATTTTGCCTGAAAACAGAATTTGAAAGTAATTTCTAGAAAAGGTAAACACAGCTATCTGTATGGCTTTGTAAAAATGAACAACCATATTCTGGCCAATTGTATAGATTTGTAAATATGAACAACCATATTCTGGCCAATTGTATAGATTTGTAAAAATGAACATGAACAGATTATTTATTTTTTTACTTTTTTAAAAATGAAAAATAACTATTTTAAACAACATCAACTGTGAACTGATTTGGGCGTGTGTGTGTTAAAGAGACAGACAGGGAGGGACAAAGAGAGAGAGAGGCTACATTACTTGTACTGAAACTGTTCTCTTCTCTGTTTCAATACAGCAAAGCGTTCAATGACTTTCTCATTGAAATCAGGCATGCTGAGGACTAGTTCCCTCTCCATGGAAAGCATGGCCAGTGCATTCAGACGTTCCTGGCCCATTGAATTTCGCAGGAATGTCTTAACTCGTGTCAAAGTTGAGAAACATCTCTCAGCTTCAGCTGTTGTCATGGGAGTAGTTATGAGGATGTTCAACAGAGTCACAGTCTCAGAGAACGTCTCCTGGAGGTTGTAGCTCATGAGAACCTGGTACAGTACCAGTGCACCACAGCATCCCTTGAATTCAGGATTCTCATAGATCAGAGATAGTTCTGTCTTGAGCTTTGCCTTGCTCATCATGGGGTATGCATTCACAGTGGCATTCAGAGCCTCATCAGGAAATGAATGGCAGTACCTTTCAAACATGTCTGCTTGCAGTAAGGTAGCACTCACAAGGTGGCCAGAGAAAGAGAACCTTTCTTTGGTGTGATCCAGGATGGTGTTGCAGACCTCTTCAGACAGCCTCTGCTTCTCCTCTTCTCTCAAAGCTGTTCTGGGTCTTTTGGCTCCTGTTGCTTCTTGCAGCTGCTGTTGAGAGGAGTCCCTGAAGGCAAACAGACCAATGTGTTTGTTGGCTTTGTACAGTATTGTTGTCTATGTGATGCACAGGTATATGCAATGTATCCATGTATAGTACAAATACTTCAGTTCCACTTAAAATGGGCAGGGATGCATAAAGTCTTTAGTGTTTAAGTTAGCCTTTGTGTCTCACATAGCCTGGATGTTCAGCACAGTATACAGCGGTGCTCATAAGCTTATGATCCCATGCTAAAGTTGACTAAAAAGAGGAATAAAAAAGAAAAGAAAATTGGTGTCCTTAAAGGTTGGATTTTCCAACTTTTTTAATTAAGTCATTAAGATCAATTTCCAAAAGATGATTTTTTAATTTTTTTATTCCTCTTTTTAGTCAACTTTAGAATGTGTTCATACACTTATGAGCACCACTGTACAGTACACATAGTATATAAAATAAGCTAGATTACACCACTGGCCATATATAATGAGAATAATGTAATTTCAAACACAAATGCAGTCTCCTTTCATGCATACATTTTCAAATAAAGCTCTGCTTTGAGAAAGATCGAATGATATTGTTTAATCTTACCTTATGGCCTGCACACTGCTTGTGAAGCTGTCGAGGGCACGTTTGATAAAGACAGCATCGATGTCCTTCTTCTGTAGCTTCTGGTACAGAATGTCGACGTGGGGCATGATTTTGTGAAAAAGCCGCAGGAAAAAAATAAAATCTTCATCATGTAGCATCCTCACGTAGCCAGATGCCTCTCTCACGGTGGGCTGGTCAAATGAACCCAATGAACCCGTCCGAATGGCTTCAAAACATTCTATGAGGTCATCTCGATTCTCGTAGACAGTGTTCACGACTCTGCTTAGTAGAAACCTGTTGAATTATTAAATTTGGTCTGGGAGGTCCTAATTGTTTCGTTGCCAATTTATCTTGATTTGTTCGGCGACAAAAATGAACTTCTTTCAAAGAGACAATCGAGTTGCACTGAAGGCTAGCCATTTTGACAGTAGTAGTGAATTGATTGATGAGGCTACCCGCTCTTTTCTTAGTTACGTTCATGGTTATGTTACGTATGACGAAAGCGCGTAAGTGCAAGCCCTCAGAAACCCATAGAGATTGTATTGAAAGCTCTGATATTTGAAAAAAATTGATTTTACATTAGAGGCTATGAGAGACTTCTGGGCGATTTTCAACCTGACTGAAATCGCCCCAAAACGGGCGGGGACATTTGAAGCACGACTTTAGCCTGATTGGACATTTAGTGGCAGATCAGACGTCTAGATTAGAACACTGATAACTACTGTTGCCGTGATATAATTGATTAGAAAAAAAATCCCTTCCTTTTCCCGTTTGGCAGTGCGTCGCCCATATCGCCCTAATGAACACACCGCCCCTGTTTGTACTACCATATAATTTTTGTACAGTCGTGGTCAAAATTTTTGAGAATGAAACAAATATTTATTTTCACAAAGTCTGCTGCCTCAGTTTTTATGATGGCAATTTACATATACTCCAGAATGTCATGAAGAGTGACCAGATGAATTGCAATTAGTTGCAAAGTCCCTCTTTGCCATGAAAATGAACTTAACCCCCCACAAAAAAACATTTCCACTGCATTTCAGCCCTGCCACAAAAGGACCAGCTGACATCATGTCAGTGATTCTCTCGTTAACACAGGTGAGAGTGTTGACGAGGACAAGGCTGGAGATCACTCTCTCATGCTGATTGAGTTAGAATAACAGACTGGAAGCTTTAAAAGGAGGGTGGTGCTTGAAATCATTGTTCTTCCTCTGTTAACCATGGTTACCTGCAAGGAAACACGTGCCGTCATCATTCCAGCAAGCGCCAGGACCGTCTCCTAAAGTTGATTCAGCTGCGGAATCGGGGCACCACCAGTGCAGAGCTTGCTCATGAATGGCAGCAGGCAGGTGTGAGTGCATCTGCACGCACAGTGAGGCGAAGACTTTTGGAGGATGGCCTGGTATCAAGAAGGGCAGTGAGGAAGCCACTTCTATCCAGGAAAAACATCAGGGACAGACTGATATTCTGCAAAAGGTACAGGGATTGGACTGCTGAGGACTGGGGTAAAGTCATTTTCTCTGATGAACCCCCTTTCCGATTGTTTGGGGCATCCGGAAAACACCTTGTCCGGAGAAGACAAGGTGAGCGCTACCATCAGTCCTGTGTCATGCCAACAGTAAAGCATCCTGAGACCATTCATGTGTGGGGTTGCTTCTCAGCCAAGGGAGTGGGCTCACTCACAATCTTGCCTAAGAACACAGCCATGAAAACTAGACTCCCTGCGGACCTGGCATCTTTTCACTCCCTCCTCTCTACATTTTCTTCATCTGTTTCTGCTGCTAAAGCCTCTTTCTACCACTCTAATATCCAAGCATCTGCCTCTAACCCTAGGAAGCTATTTGCCACCTTCTCCTCCCTGCTGAATCCTCCTCCCCCTCCCCCCTCCTCCCTCTCTGTGGATGACTTCGTCAACCATTTTGAAAAGAAGGTTGACGACATCCGATCCTCGTTTGTTAAGTCAAATGACACTGCTGGTCCTGCTCACACTGCCCTACCCAATGCTTTGACTTCTTTCTCCCCTCTCTCTCAAGATAAAATCTTGCGACTTGTGACGGCCGGCCGCCCAACAACCTGCCTGTTTGACCCTATCCCCTAATCTCTTCTCCAGACCATCTCCGGTGACCTTCTCCCTTACCTCACCTTGCTCATCAACTCATCCTTCACCGCTGGCTATGTCCCTTCCGTCATCAAGAGAGCGAGAGTTGCACCGCTTCTCAAAAAACCAAAACTCGATCCCTCTGATGTCAACAACTACAGACCAGTATCCCTTCTTTCTTTTCTCTCCAAAACTCTTGAGCGTGCCGTCTTTAGCCAACTCTCTTGCTATCTCTCTCAGAATTACCTTCTTGATCCAAACCAGTCAGGTTTCAAGACTGGTCATTCAACTGAGACTGCACTTCTCTGTGTCACGGAGGCTCTCCACACTGCTAAAGTTAACTCTCTCTCATCTGCTCTTGTCCTTCTAGACCTGTCTGCTGCCTTTGATACTGTGAACCATCAGATCCTCCTCTCCACCCTGTCCGAGCTGGGCATCTCCGGCCCGGCTCACTCTTGGATTGCGTCTTACCTGACCGGTCGCTCCTACCAAGTGGCGTGGCGAGAATCAGTCTCCGCACCATGTGCTCTCACCACTGGTGTCCCCCAGGGCTCAGTTCTAGGCCCTCTCCTATTCTCGCTATACACCAAGTCACTTGGCTCTGTCATATCCTCACATGGCCTCTCCTATCATTGCTACGCAGATGACACACAACTAATCTTCTCCTTTCCCCCTTCTGATAACCAGGTGGCGAATCGCATCTCTGCATGTCTGGCAGACATATCCGTGTGGATGACGGATCACCACCTCAAGCTGAACCTCGGTAAGACAGAGCTGCTCTTCCTCCTGGGGAAGGACTGCCTGTTCCATGATCTCGCCATCACGGTTGACAACTCTGTTGTATCCTCCTCCCAGAGTGCGAAGAGCCTTGGCGTGACCCTGGACAACACCCTAACATTCTCCGCTAACATCAAGGCAGTGACCTGATCCTGTAGGTTCATGCTCTACAACATTCGGAGAGTACGACCCTGCCTTACACAGGAAGAGGCACAGGTCCTAATCCAGACACTTGTCATCTCCTGTCTGGATTACTGCAACTCGCTGTTGGCTGGGCTCCCTGCCTGTGCCATTAAGCCCCTACAACTCATCCAGAATGCCGCAGCCCGTCTGGTGTTCAACCTTCCCAAGTTCTCTCACGTCACCCCGCTCCTCCACACACTCCACTGGCTTCCAGTTGAAGCTCGCATCTGCTACAAGACCATGGTGTTTGCCTACGTGGCTGTGAGGGGAACAGCACCTCCGTACCTTCAGGCTCTGATCAGTCCCTACACCCAAACGAGGGCATTGCGTTCATCCACCTCTGGCCTGCCTGCCCCCCTACCTCTGCGGAAGCACAGTTCCCGCTCAGCCCAGTCAAAACTGTTCGCTGCTCTGGCACCCCAATGGTGGAACAAGCTCCCTCATGATGCCAGGACAGCGGAGTCACTCACCACCTTCCGGAGACACTTGAAACCCCACATCTTTAAGGAATACCTGGGATAGGATAAAGTAATCCTTCTACCCCCCCCTTACCCCACCCCAACCCACCCCACCCAAAAAAATAAAAATAAACATATTGTAAAGTGGTTATCCCACTGGCTATAAGGTGAATGCACAAATGTGTAAGTCGCTCTGGATAAGAGCGTCTGCTAAATGACGTAAATGTAAATGTAAATGTAATGAATAAAGAATGGTACCAACACATCCTGCGAGAGCAACTTCTCCCAACCATCCAAGAACAATTTGGTGACGACCAATGCCTTTTCCAGCATGATGGAGCACCTTGCCATAAGGCAAAAGTGATAACTAAGTGGCTCCGGGAACAAAACATCAACATTTTGGGTCCATGGCCAGGAAACTCCCCATACCTTAATCCCATTGAGAACTTGTGGTCAATCCTCAAGAGGCGGGTGGACAAACAAAAACCCACAAATTCTGACAAACTTCAAGCATTGATTATGCAAGAATGGGCTGCCATCAGTCAGGATGTGGCCCAGAAGTTAATTGACAGCATGCCAGGTCTCGAAAAAGAAGGGTCAACACTGCAAATATTGACTCTTTGCATAAACTTAATGTAATTGTCAATAAAAGCCTTTGACACTTATGGAATGCTTGTAATTATACTTCACTATACCATAGTTACATCTGACAAAAATATCTAAAAACAATGAAGCAGCAAACTTTGTGAAGACCAATTATTGTGTCATTCTCAAAACTTTTGACCACGACTGTATGTTCTCTATAGTTATGTACTGAAAATGTATCAATTGACCAATTCGGCACATTTGGGCAGAATTCATACAAAATAGTCCAGTATTGCAATGGTTCACTGGATCAATCTGAAACTTTGCACACATTGCTGCCATCTTTTGGCCAAAATCTACATTGCGCCTAAACTGCAATATTATATTGTGGCCTTTCTCTTGCATTTCAAAGATAATGAAAACAAATATTTAAAAAAATATGCATGTTATTTTGTTTGTATTATCTTTTACCAGATCTAATGTGTTATATTTTCCTACATTAATTTCACATTTCCACAAACTTCAAAGTGTTTCATTTCAAATGATATCAAGAATATGCATATGCTTGCTTCAGGTCCTGAGCTACAGGCAGTTAGGTTTGGGTATGTCATTTTAGGCGAAAATTGAAAAAAAGGGTCCGATCCTTAAGAGGTTAAGACATGAAGGTCAGTCAATCTGGAAAATGTCAAGAACTTTTAAAGTTTCTTCAAGTGCAGTCGCAAAAACCCTCAAGCGCTATGATGAAACTGTCTCTCATGAGGACCGCCACAGGAAAGGAAGACCCAGAGTTACCTCTGCTGCAGAGGATAAGTTCATTAGAGTTACCAGCCTCAGAATTTGCAGCCCAAATAAATGCTTCACAGAGTTCAAGTAACAGACACATCTCAACATCAACTGTTGATCAAAAAGGAGACTGCGTTAATCAGGCCTTCATGGTCATGGTCGTGGCCTCCTGTAGCTCAGTTGGTAGAGCATGGCGCTTGCAACGCCAGGGTTGTGGGTTCGATTCCCACGGGGAGCCAGTATGAAAAATGTATGCACTCTGGATAAGAGCGTCTGCTAAAATGTAATTGCTGGAAAGTAACCACTACTAAAGGACACCTATAATAAGAAGAGACTTGCTTGGGCCGGGAAACACGAGAAATGGACATTAGACCGGTGGAAATCTGTCCTTTGGTCTAATGAGTCCAAATTTGAGATTTTTGGTTCCAACCGCCGTGTCTTTGTGAGACGCAGAGTAGATGAACAGATGATTAATTGGAGCATGTGTGTGTGTGTGTGTGTGTGTGTGCGCACGTATATGTGCATCTACTCGTATGTGTGTGTGTGTGTGTGTGTGTACGTGTGTGGAAGCCTAGTCCCTCATGTAATAAGTGCATAATTAAACCCCTCTGACAATTACATCATGCATTATCAGGACAAGCTAGATCCATTACTCCAAATCAATGGCATGGTCACAGCAGGGCTGCTCCCACCACCAGGGACTGGCAGACAAGCAGCTGCTTCTACTGGTACTAGAAACCAGTAAGACCAGGGTGCTAGGTGGAGAAAACCAAAAGTGAATTAACCTCAATGAGGAGCTGGTGTGAGTGTGCGAGTGTAGTCGGCGTATATATATGTCTAGTCATGTTTTTAAGTGTATTCATTTTGTATTAAAGTGTGAAGAAGAGGAGGTGTGGTTAAGAACATACTGTACCTTACAGTGTCCTCTTTCATTCATTTTCTCTGTTTTCTGTATTCTACCTGAGCTACAGTATTCATCTTCCATATATTGTTAGAAAATAAACACAGGCTTAGGTATTTAAGAGACCATCATCAATGAAGAATATAGTCAAATGAAAAATGGTCTCTAAAAATGACCAGAGAACAAATGTTACTTAATTGCTACAGTATGAATGTACCTTTATTAACTATCATGCAGGTCAGTATCACTGCCCACTACCACTTCACAATATACTCAAAGTGTATGTATAACGGTACTCAATGAATTGTCAGCAATACCATACAGAGATACTTAGTGACGATCTCAATATGAAACGTTTGAAGTACCAGGAAAAATGTCAGAGTTAATTGGGGAAGTGAGTAGCTATAATGTACCACTCTACAGTATCAATGATTGTAATGTCTATTAATGAAGCTTATTGAGATCATCAGGGGTCAATTAGAAGGTGACGAGGCCAGACTCATTATGTAACCAATATGAATTAAACACCAGAGGCAGTTCTTCCAGCAGGACCAAGCCGTTACATCTCTAGCTGTCACATGGGGGATATTCATATACACTTTTAGAAAAAAAGGTGCTATCTAGAACCTTAAAGGGTTCTTTGGCTGCCCCCATAGGAGCACCCTTTAAAGAACCATTTTTGGTTGCAGATAGAAACCTTTTGGTTCCACGTAGAACCCTTTCTACAGAGGGTTCAACCTGGAACCAAAAGGGGTTCTACCTGGAACCAACAAGGGACAGCCGAAGATACCCTTTGGAACCCTTTTTTCTAAGTGTAGAGATATGTAGCTAAGACTAGCCAACAATGCTATCTCTTCCCCGAGCCGACTAGGTGATCAATCTGTCGATGTGCCCTTGAGCAAGGCACTTAGCCCTATTTGCTCCTGTAAGTCTCTCTGGATAGGAGCGTCTGCTAAATGTCTACAATGTAAAGCACTTACAGATGTAGGATCTTAATTTGATCACCCTGTTGCAGGATAACTTTCCTGCAATGCAGGGAATTTAAAACTTGTAGTGTATTTGAGGTTTAAAAAGGCTTCAGAAGTTTGTAATTTCCACTTTGAAATTTTAGACTTAATTTTCCCTTATGAAAAATGTGTCAACCCCTACAAAAATGTCCATTAATAATCATCCATATAATAATTAACATTTCCTGCTGCTGTAGCAAACTGTAGCAGACTGCCCATAGCAAGTATTATATTGCCCTATAAGTGTATCATAAGACATTAGGACTATGTTCCCTATAGAAAGTGTGTCCTTTACATGCATGATCACATAGCTTGTGTTTTTATTTAGACAAAAGGAACAGAAGGAGCTGAGTCAAGCCATAGTCCGGGGTTTTTCCTCTGTAGATCATTATACATAATCATGAGGCGGGACAGGTTCATCATCATTGGCTCTGGGAGGTGGGAGGATGACCACATGCAAGCTGCCTGCCTGTCAATGTGAGCTAAGTGGAGGATGAGCATCTAATTTTGATTAATCTGCCGCTTTCCCGTCTGCCTGTCAGAGAGGACTGGGAAAGGAGGGACCAGAGACCCAGAGAAAATATTAAATCACCACCCTCCTCCTTTCTCTCCTCTCTTCCCTCCATCCATTCTCTCCCCCCACAATCCTTTTCACCAAAATTATTACATTATATGTCCAGGGGAACAACCATTAGCTCGGAACATGTTTTTTCAGGCCTGGCACAAGGCAATGCTATTTCAAATGATCCAGTTGTTAGAGCTCATTTAAAACGGAGTGGCGGGACATCAGAGGCTGTGAACTCTGCACAGAGGGAGAGGAGGAGGTGTTGATAGAGTTTCGGTGCAGGTGAGAAATGGAGAGGTCTGGGTGAGAAAAAGCCCCGAATCAGATGGATGGTGTAGATTAGGGAGCTTAGGTTATAAATGGAGATGGGGCCTTTGGAGCCAATGTAGGATGTAGTAAAATTGGGTGACTATTATAAAGAAATGGGAAATAGGCCCAGAAACTGATATTCGAGCTTGGTACATTGGTGTGAAATACTTAAAGTATCAGAAGCAGGAAATTCAGTGGCAAAGATTGCAGAGTGACACTTATTGTCTGTGATGGAAAAAATTCACGGAAAATAAACAAAACTCATAGTTGACATTGAAATAACCCACTTATATTGGATAGAAAAAAATGTTACGTGGCTTTTTTAGGACAAGTAATCCTTATGTTTAATTATTTGTCTTGTGCAAACCAGTGCAGGAAATGGATTAGTGCAGCATCCAGGCTGGCATTGCCTGTAGCAGTGAGTATGAATGTAATCCTGCCTCGCCTCCCAAAACCCCCCTGGTCGTGTCTGTCCTAATATGGACACCGTACCGCTCTCAGTTAATTTTGTCTGCCCTAACGGAATTAGACAGACTTCATTAAAACAAGCACAACACATTCAACCCCCCCTTCAACCAACAAAACATCTAAACTAAGCATGTCTTTTACTTTATGCATTTTCCAGGTGCACATCCCAGGTCAACATAGTTAAAACTATAATTTTGATATCATCGATGGTCAGTCCTTGTATCCGTAGCGTAGCCATGGGTACTCAACTCTTACCCTTCGACGTCCGGAGCCTGCTGGTTTTCAGTTGTACCTGATAATTAATTGCACACGCCTGGTGTCCCAGGTCTATATCGGTCCCTGATTAGAGGGGAACAATGAAAAAATGCAGTGGAACTGGCTTCGAGGTCCAGAGTTGAGTTTGAGAGGCATAGTCTATGGATTTGAGAGTGCTTGCATGTCTCCAGCCCCATCCCTCTGCTTTTTACCAAAACTGTAGCGGGGAGTGCACTTTGTTAATGTATGTTTCAATTAAGGATTTCCGCTTTAAACACCTTTAATAGAGTAATAGTGTTATTATATGGTGCAATCCTCTAGTGAGTGAGTTACTTCTGTGCCATTAATTTCAAGCAAAACTTCTGAAGTCAAGAACAAAATTCTTAGTATTGTAAACAAAAATAATGATATTGAAAACAAAACATAAACCCAAAAGTATTGAATGCAAAACAAAATATTGCAAGGAAAACATTTTTACATGCAAGATCAAATTAATTGTAAATGGATGCAAAAAAATTGCTTTCAGAGATATATTTTTTAATGCTAACACAATTAAATAAAACGCCTCCCTATTTCCTGCAATGTTCCTTATCTTTGGTTATATTACCCTGGCCGTTGCTTTTGCTTCCTTTTTTCCAGTTGCAAGTTTTGGCACATTCATTCCAGCAACAAAGCACCATGCATCCCACCGCTGGTTTGCCTCTGAAGCTGAGCAGGGTCGGTCCCTGGATGGGAGACCAGATGCAACTGGAAATTGTGAAAAATAATCATGTGAAAAATAAAGTGTAAAAAAAATGTCATACTGAATTTTCATGAGGCAAAAACACATGTGAAAAATTAACATGAGAAACTTCACACGTGTCCGAAAACCACGTGTTTGACTCGTGAAAAAATCATATATATTAGCTGTGTGCGGAGGCAAATTTAGGGGGCAGCGGGTCTCGAACCCTGAGATAAGTTTATAGCTGTTCTGCCTCTGACATAGAGCTGGGTTACAGATGGGAGAGTTCTGGTTCTGGTACCTGTGGTTTCTGCACAGTACAGTACAAAGCCAGGCCTCCTCTACTGTAGATAAAAGCTATCTGTTGTAAAGTACAGTGTATCTGGCAACAATATCCTGATACCAAATAAATACAGTGGTATTACATGATGGAAGCCAGATGATGGAAGCCAGATGATGGAGTCAGATCATAAAAGGGAAGGAGGTATGTATGCAGCATGACTTAAGGTTATGTTGATGGAGAGCCAAGCCCTGGGGGCCCAATTTATTTTTTCTCCCCCTGTATTTGATCTTAACATGTTAGGTGAGATTGCTGCACATCTGTACTTGTGTGAGGACAACACACATGTTACCGAAACCAATCAATGGTATTGTAGGGGAACAACCCTACAGTGGGATTCCTAGCTGTTCCATGTTGGGCGACAGAAGCAGCAGGAAGGCTAGTAGAACCTAATGCCGGCTGCTAGTGGAGGCTAATATTTACCACATTGCTCTGTTCTGCAGTCCGTATCGATCCGCCGTAATATATGTTTAGCTGATCTTGTTCGGACTCCTTTCAGTAAACAGGCTCTAGTCAATACCGTCACACAGAGTTTGACTAACACCCCGCCAGAGCCGGTTGTCGGGCGGGCCGCACACTGCATTACCCCAATGCGCCAACACTGGAGATGTTAATGACTAGCAGAGTTCCAAACTGTCATGTCGTGGTGTGTTTGTGCCAGCTAGTAGCGCCTATAGCACTTGGCCCCGTGCACCTGCTGCTGCCGGATTCATTATGGATTTCTCTAATGGCTTTTTTTGTTTTAATAGCATGGTTTAGCTAGGTGCCGGTAATGAATCACTAGATGTCATCCCAGGGCCTAATGAGAGAACCCACTGTTTCTCCAAACGGGCCGATGCTTTGCCAGAGCTGTGGCAGCTCCATGGATGCTTGGCTTTATTTATTAATTTGTTTGTGTGATGATGTATTAGTATGTGGATGTCTGTTTCAGGAGGATACAGTTGTACATTTAAAGTTTTGTTTTGAATCGCCATGATGAAGAGCATGGGTACCCTCACCTCGGTGATCCACATTAAGCGCTTCCCCCACTGCAGGACGGAGCCCTGGTACCAACAGAGGAGGGATGATCTGGTTACACACCTGCTGTACTAATGAGTCTCGGAGCTCTAACATAAGTCACATCCTCTAACTGAGTTTCACATTCCTGCCTCCTCATTTAAGCAGGAAAGTGATAACATGAGAAATAAATTAATGAATTACTTTGCTTTTATTCACAATCAGAGAATGATCCCCTCTTTGATAGTTTTGGAGGTAAAGAGAAAATGTAAAATATACACGGTATTCATTTTTACACTATCAACGTGTCAAAACTCCCACTTGTTCAGAATCGTCAATGTCAATGCATTTTCTATGGCACTTCATATATTCCATATGAATGTGTGGGGTCATGTCAATATCTCTTGGAGGGAGGTCTGTTGGTCAGATTTAAAATGTGTGAGTTTACTTCTGGATAACCAATCCATATGACCTCTACAAAATGTATTGGCATAATCAATCACTCAGTCACATACATGTTTTACAATTCTGTCTTTCAGCACTAGGTGACAAGTCGTATTACCATTCATAGCATTACATACATTCAGTGACGAATGCCCCACAGATATAGCATTCATTTTACATCTGAAACATTTGATGAAGCACAAAGCTGAACATGAAGCTTATGCAGACTAGGCACTTTTTCTGATGAATCATTGGTATGAACATTTATTGATTTTGAAATATAGATTTTTTTACAAATTTGTTGAAGATCAGATAGTAGGTAAATGCAACAATTGATTATGTTTTTTTTAGGAGCATGCGGGTTCAATCTGTTCACGCTGTCAGATCTAAAGCAGACAGCTGTCTTTCTTCATAAATTGACAGCAGGTGTTAGTGTAATGTAATCCTAGTGGTAGAACACCTTCTCTGCGCTAGAGACTGTAGTCTCCTGCAGAAGTAAAGGTCAATGTTGTAACATTGCTGTGTGTCTACAAACTATCAGAGTTACAAAAAACTCAGGTTGCAGTGCTACAACATCCAACTCTGTACACTTGATATGACTAGAAATAACATTTCTAACCAGAAATCAAATCCCAGCCTATACAGTCATGTGTAAGGTGATCCTCAGTCCAGCATTATTCATTAACTCTCTTCTGGGTTTGGATACAATATTCACAGCTAATCCCTGTAAATATCGACAATAGACTATTCTAGTGCACTGCAATGAATTCGAATAAGGTTCTTGTAAAGTGAATTTGATGAAATGTTTAACATAAATTAATGTATGACACATAGAGCTGTATATGTGTTGTACCCGTATAGCGCTGCAATACCTCTGTTTGTCACCAGAGTTTTGAAATCAATCAGACGCTGTGAGTTATTCACAGTCCAACATCAAAAAGGCATTACTTATCTGGTGCTTTTAATTTCCAATCCATCTGTCAACACTGCTGAAATATGGAATCCCATTTCTCTGAACAAGTGGGGAGGGGGATAACATAAATCATATTATTTCCATACACACCTGACTGCCTCTGAAGGCCTACAGAGAGAGAAAGAGAGAGACATAGAGAGACAGAGAGAGACAGAGAGAGGGAGAGAGGGAGAGAGGGAGAGAGGGAGAGAGAAGAGAAAGCCTTTCACCGCATCAGAGAGTAGGACCAAAGTATAAGTTACAACCACTTTGTTGTTGTGATGGGCAATCTTCATCTCTGTACCATTTGGAGTCGGACCAAGTTGAGTTCTTTGTTCAACATGTCAGACGAATACATAAACCCTTTTCCTAAGTCAATGATTACCAAACTTTGGTACATGAAAGGAGCAAGTGTTTTACTTTTTCTGAAATACTGATACAAGCAGTGTCAGACTTTCATTAATCTCTGAAAGATGTAAGAGGGGGCATATATACAAAAATACTGTAGATCGAGGAGTAGAAGCAGGGCGGTAGCTCCCCCCGCCCCCCTCTACGGGCCAGATGTACCCTCCCCTTGCAAATGTTGAAAACCTGCGCACCTTGAACGACTGTAGTCATTAGTCTTCCCATCCTGCAATCTATTGACAGACGTAACAATACCATTTATGTTAGGTAGTCTGGCCACAAGAGACTTTCACAGGCCAGCCTTGGATTCAGTTATTTTGTACTGCTTCTGTTGTTGTGTCCATTTTGCTCGTTAGAGAAGAGATTCTGCTAATTATTCATCTCAAACTATAGAAGATTGAGACACAAATTGAATGTGATGTCCCTTTAAATCCATCAATATACAAAGTCGAATAATTCATTTCTATTACAGACCTCTAAATTATGCATTTATCAGGGTAATGAAAATATGCTAATTAAAGACTTGCTATCAAAAAAGAATATGTAACACCCGTCGTAATTAGAATAAGTAATTATTTCTATGTTCTTTTCTGAATTTGAATTATTAGGGCCCGTCAAATTCTTATGGCATAAGAGAACACCAAATCCTGTTTGATTGAAAATAATTTATGATTACTAATTTAATACAAACAACGTGTTTTGAGGGGTTGGTTTGTATTACAGGAATGAATGAACGATTTAACTAATGAAACTTCGGAAACACTATGCTGAATGTTTCCTCCTAATGACATACTGAAAGATACAGTTGAAGTCGGAAGTTTACATACACTTAGGTTGGAGTCATTAAAACTCGTTTTTCAACCATTCCACAAATGTCTTGTTAACAAATGTCTTGTTTTGGCAAGTCGGATAGGACATCTACTTTGTGCATGACACAAGTAATTTTTCCAACAATTGTTTACAGACAGATTATTTCATTTATAATTCACTGTATCACAATTCCAGTGGTTCAGAAGTTTACATACACTAAGTTGACTGTGCCTTTAAACAGCTTGGAAAATTCCAGAAAATGATGTCATGGCTTTAGAAGCTTCTGATAGGCTAATTGACATCAATTGTGTCAATTGGAGGTGTACCTGTGGATGTATTTCAAGGTCTACCTTCAAACTCAGTGCCTCTTTGCTTGACATCATGGGAAAATCAAAAGAAATCAGCCAAGACCTCCACAAGTCTGGTTCATCCTTGGGAGCAATTTCCAAATGCCTGAAGGTACCACGTTCATCTGTACAAACAATAGTACACAAGTATAAACACCATGGGACCACTCAGCCATCATACCTCTCAGGAAGGAGACGCGTTCTGTCTCCTAGAGATGAACGTACTTTGGTGTGAAAAGTGCAAATCAATCCCAGAACAACAGCAAAGGACCTTGTGAAGATGCTGGTGGAAACATGTACAAAAGTATCTATATCCACAGTAAAACTAGTAATGACCATCATTACGTTTGGAGGAAAAAGGCGGATGCTTGCAAGCCGAAGAACATCATCCCAACCATGAAGCATGGGGGTGGCTGCATCATGCTGTGGGGGTGCTTTGCTGCAGGAGGGACTGGTGCACTTCACAAAACAGATAGCATCATGAGGAAGGAAAATTATGTGGATATATTGAAGCAACATCTCAAGACATCAGTCAGGAAGTTAAAGCTTGGTTGCAAATGGGTCTTGCAAATAGCCAATGACCCCAAGCATACTTCCAAAGTTGTGGCAAAATGGCTTAAGGACAACAAAGTCACTGTATTGGTGGCCATCACAAAGCCCTGACCTCAATCATATAGAACATTTGAGGGCAGAACTGAAAAAGCGTTTGCGAGCAAGGAGGCCTTCAAACCTGACTCAGTTACACCAGCTCTGTCAGGAGGAATGGGCCAAAATTCACCCAACTTATTGTGGGAAGCTTGTGGAAGGCTACCCGAAATGTTTGACCCAAGTTAAACAATTTAAAGGCAATGCTACCAAATACTAATTGAGTGTATGTACACTTCTGACCCACTGGGAATGTCTTGAAATAAATAAAAGCTGAAATAAATCACTCTCTACTATTATTCTGACATTTCACGTTCTTAAAATAAAGTGGTGATCCTAACTGACCTAAGACAGGGAATTTTTACTAGGATTAAATGTCAGGAATTGTAAAAAACTGAGTTTAAATGTATTTGGCTAAGGTGTATGTAAACTTCCGACTTCAACTGTATATATGCATCCACCAACAACGTTCAGTAGTGTTCATTAAGTTTCACCCATACCAGTAGCAGTGAGCTTTACAGAACCTCATGATAAGTCTGAATATTTCCTCTGAGTGAAACAGCACTTGTTCAACCCAACCAATGTCTCACTCTTGTGCTCCTCATTAAGCAGAGGAACCCATTCAATCCCTCACCCTCAGTGTTCGGTTTCATTTCTCCCTCTTTTTGTTTTACAACAGGGCCACAGAATCCAACCACAACAAATAACTATTCTGAACGTTTATCTACAGTTCCTAGTCAGTCCTCCCTCCCTCCCTCTTTGTGCTCTTCTCCCTGGGATTCTCTTCTTCTCTTTCTCCCCCTCTGGGCCCACTAGAAAGAAGGCCTCTGTCACTACCCAGTGGAGAAAATGGCGGAATTAATCCCATGCGGTGTCGGTGATAACACTCCCCGAGCGTGAAACATCCCAGACTCAGATTACAAGCAGAGGATTAATTCCTTGCGTTTCTCCTTGTCACCTCGTCTTCAATGCCTTGCATTAAGCAATTTGCCACATAATAATGGCCGATATCAGGACGAGGAAAGCCGAGCTAAAAACTGGGAATCTATGCAGTCGTCACGTTGACGGACCGGCATTCATGCGGTTACCGCATTCCCGCAGCTACATACACTTGACACCGCTGCATTCCTGCATTTACATACACTTGACACCGCTGCATTCCTGCATCTATATACACTTGACACCGCTGCATTCCTGCATTTACATACACTTGACACCGCTGCATTCCCGCATCTACATACACTTGACACCGCTGCATTCCTGCATCTACATACACTTGACACCGCTGCATTCCTGCATCTACATACACTTGACACCGCTGCATTTCTGCATTTACATACACTTGACACCGCTGCATTCCCGCATCTACATACACTTGACACTGCTGCATTCCTGCATCTATATACACTTGACACCGCTGCATTCCTGCATCTACATACACTTGACACCACTGCATTCCTGCATCTACATACACTTGACACCGCTGCATTCCTGCATTTACTCTAGACTTGTGTAGATGAAACAGAGCATGGTATGTTTGTGTGTTTGATGAATCCCATTAATTATTGTATTCTTTCAGCACAACAAGCATGGCTTTGGTATGGGTCATCATGACTGTTGAATCACTTCACTTAAAATAGCAGCGAGTCGTGAACTTTAGCCCACACACTATGTCCTGATATCAAATCCACAATTTAGCTGATTTAAAGACAATATCGTGCTCAAGATTTAATATACAAATCAAATCAAATCAAATCAAATTTTATTGGCCACATGTGCCGAATACAACAGGTGCAGACATTACAGTGAAATGCTTACTTACAGCCCTTAACCAACAGTGCATTTGTTTTTAATAAAAATGTAAAATAAAACAAAAAAGTGTTGAGAAAAAAAGAGCAGAAGTAAAATAAAATAACAGTAGGGAGGCTATATATACAGGGGGGTACCGGTGCAGAGTCAATGTGCGGGGGCACTGGCTAGTTGAGGTAGTTGAAGTAATATGTACATGTGGGTAGAGTTAAAGTGACTATGCATAAATAATTAACAGAGTAGCAGCAGCGTAAAAAGATGGGGTGGGGGGGCAGTGCAAATAGTCCGGGTAGCCATGATTAGCTGTTCAGGAGTCTTATGGCTTGGGGGTAGAAGCTGTTGAGAAGTCTTTTGGACCTAGACTTGGCACTCCGGTACCGCTTGCCGTGTGGTAGCAGAGAGAACAGTCTATTACTAGGGTGGCTGGAGTCTTTGACAATTTTGAGGGCCTTCCTCTGACACCGCCTGGTATAGAGGTCCTGGATGGCAGGAAGCTTGGCCCCAGTGATGTACTGGGCCGTACGCACTACCCTCTGTAGTGTCTTGCGGTCGGAGGCCAAGCAGTTGCCATACCAGGCGGTGATGCAACCAGTCAGGATGCTCTCGATGGTGCAGTTGTAGAATTTTTTGAGGATCTGAGGACCCATGCCGAATCTTTTCAGTCTCCTGAGGGTGAATAGGCTTTGTCGTGCCCTCTTCACGACTGTCTTGGTGTGTTTGGACCATGATAGTTCGTTGGTGATGTGGACACCAAGGAACTTGAAGCTCTCGACCTGTTCCACTACAGCCCCGTCGATGAGAATGGGGGCGTGCTCAGTCCTCTTTTTTTTCCTGTAGTCCACAATCATCCCCTTTGTCTTGGTCACGTTGAGGGAGAGGTTGTTATCCTGGCACCATATGGCCAGGTCTCTGACCTCCTCCCTATAGGCTGTCTCATCGTTGTCGGTGATCAGGCCTACCACTGTTGTGTCGTCGGCAAACTTAATGATGGTGTTGGAGTCATGCCTGGCCATACAGTCATGGGTGAACAGGGAGTACAGGAGGGGACTGAGCACGCACCCCTGAGGGGCCCCCGTGTTGAGGATCAGTGTGGCAGATGTGTTGTTACCTACCCTTACTACCTGGGGGCGGTCCGTCAGGAAGTCCAGGATACAGTTGCAGAGGGAGGTGTTTAGTCCCAGGATCCTTAGCTTAGTGATGAGCTTTGAGGGCACTATGGTGTTGAATGCTGAGCTGTAGTCAATGAATAGCATTCTCATGTAGGTGTTCCTCTTGTCCAGGTGGGAAAGGGCAGTGTGGAGTGCAATAGAGATTGCATCATCTGTGGATCTGTTGGGGCGGTATGCAAATTGGAGTGGGTCTAGGGTTTCTGGGATAATGGTGTTGATGTGAGCCATGACCAGCCTTTCAAAGCACTTCATGGCTACAGACGTCAGTGCTACGGGTCGGTAGTCATTTAGGCAGGTTATCTTAGTGTCCTTGGGCACGGGGACTATGGTGGTCTGCTTGAAACATGTTGGTATTACAGACTCAGTCAGGGACATGTTGAAAATGTCAGTGAAGACACTTGCCAGTTGGTCAGCACATGCTCGGAGTACACGTCCTGGTAATCCGTCTGGCCCTGCGGCCTTGTGAATGTTGACCTGCTTAAAAGTCTTACTCACATCGGCTACGGAGAGCGTGATCACATAGTCATCCGGAACAGCTAGTGTTCTCATGCATGCTTCAGTGTTGCTTGCCTCGAAGTGAGCATAGAAGTGGTTTAGCTCGTCTGGTAGGCTTGTGTCATTGGGAAGCTCGCGGCTGTGCTTCCCTTTGTAGTCTGTAATAGTTTTCAAGCCATGCCACATCCGACGAGCGTCAGAGCCGGTGTAGTACGATTCAATCTTAGTCCTGTATTGACTCTTTGCCTGTTTGATGGTTCATCAGAGGGCATAGCGGGATTTCTTATAAGCGTCCGGGTTAGAGTCCCGCTCCTTGAAAGCGGCAGCTCTACCCTTTAGCTCAGTGCGGATGTTTCCTGTAATCCATGGCTTCTGGTTGGGGTATGTACGTACGGTCACTGTGGGGACGACATCATCAATGCACTTATTATTGAAGCCAGTGACTGATGTGGTGTACTCCTCAATGCTATCTGAAGAATCCCGGAACATGTTCCAGTCTGTGCTAGCAAAACAGTCCTGTAGCTTAGCATCTGCGTCATCTGACCACTTTTTTATTAACCGAGTCACTGGTGCTTCCTGCTTTAGTTTTTGCTTATAAGCAGGAATCAGGAGGATAGAGTTATGGTCAGATTTTCCGAATGGAGGGCGAGGGAGAGCTTTGTATGCGTCTCTGTGTGTGGAGTAAAGGTGGTCTAGAGTTTTTTTTCCTCTGGTTGCACATTTAACATGCTGGTAGAAATTAGGTAGAACGGATTTAAGTTTCCCTGCATTAAAGTCCCCGGCCACTAAGAGCACTGCCTCTGGATGAGCGTTTTCCTGTTGACTTATGGCCTTATACAGCTCATTCAGTGCAATCTTAATGCCAGCATTGGTTTGTGGTGGTAAATAGACAGCTATGAAAAATATAGATGAAAACTCTCTTGGTAAATAGTGTGGTCTACAGCTTATCATAAGATACTCTACCTCAGGCGAGCAAAACCTCGAGTCTTCCTTAGTATTTGATTTTGTGCACCAGCTGTTGTTTACACATATACACAGACCGCCACCCCTTGTCTTACCGGAGTCAGCCGTTCTATCCTGCCGATGTAGCGTATAGCCCGCTAGCTGTATGTTATCCATGTCGTCGTTCAGCCACGACTCGGTGAAACATAAGATATTACAGTTTTGAATGTCCCGTTGGTAGGATAACAGTAATCTTAGGTCATCCAATTTATTTTCTAATGATTGAAGATTGGCTAATAGGATTGATGGGAGCGGCAGTTTACTTGCTCGCCGTCGGATCCTTACAAGGCACCCCGACCTACATCCACGATATCTCTGTCTCTTCCTCATGCGAATAACGGGGATTTGGGCCTTGTCGGGTGTCTGTAGGATATCCTTCGCGGCCGCCTCGTTGAAGAAAAATTATTCGTCCAATACGAGGTGAGTAATCGCTGTCCTGATATCCAGAAGCTCTTTTTGGTTTTAAGAGACGATGGCAGAAACATTATGTACAAAATAAATTACAAATAACGCGGAAAAACACACATAATAGTACAATTGGTTAGATGGCTGTAAAACGGCAGCCATCTTCTCCGGCGCCATTCTCAATGTTTACTGTTATTATCTCCAATGATAGGCACTCCAATGGGAAACTGGCAGCATCATCGAATGATAGTCACAGCAATGGGCATGTATGCTGTTGTACGATTCTGTAACTGACCTACATTAAACAAGACTAAAGATGAGCTATCAACTGATCTTTGAACTCCCCTGCTTCTCTGCACTGGAGAACAGTGCTGAGTAATGGCTCTCTCGCTCTGCCTGGACGGTGCCAGTTCTGATGTAACTCAGCCAGGAAGCAATCTGTTTGCAGATATTTGAATCGAAGCTGAATGCCAGCCAAGCTTGAGTCACTCCATACTTCAGCGTGCCTGTTTTTCTAGTACTGTCCTCAATGAAAACCAAGTCAACCAAGCAGAGAAGGCCATCTTCTAGTCAGTCTGCTATAGAAAGATTAGATGCTGTATTGTGCTTTATATGAATCATAGATTCATGAAGAAAGAATGCCCAAATCAACAAATCACTGAAACGATTAACTGTTGAAAAGCGATATTTTACAAATGTTATATTCTAAAGGGGATGGACAGGTGTACCATTAACAGATCTATCGAGGTAGTCAGTTGAATATAAATTACAATTTCTGAGGAATATTACAGCTAAAATACATTTTCTCTTTTCAATTTCTACAACTGAGATCGTTGACCAGCTACTGAGAACATGTACAGTAAGTCCTTGCTTCGCTCTGTCAATCTCCAAGACTTCCATCCAGACTGAATGGAGAGAGGTCTTCTCCTTCTCATCCATGTGAAACACCAGGCCACTATACTTCATAATGATGTCATTCAGGTCTTTATTCATTGTGCTTAACAACAGTGACCCTCCATGACCCTGGCGTAACTCTGGTGATCTCCTTAGAGTCGTAATGGACGCCGGGGCCCATCTCCCTATTGACCCGCTGCCCATCGAGAGGTGAGTTATAGCACCTGGCCCAGTGGCCTAATGCACAGAAACATCAGTCCAGCAGAGTCTGCAGCCGATTAATGATGCAGACATAGGAAAATGACAGGCAATATTACCTTTCAGCACCAATCGTCTGAGCCTGGTGAATGAATAAGCAGAGATCCGATTACCCGGATTACCTCATCATTATAGAGAGAGAGAGAGAGAGAGAGAGAGAGAGAGAGAGAGAGAGAGAGAGAGAGAGAGAGAGAGAGAGAGAGAGAGAGAGAGAGAGAACGATCTGAGAGACAAGGCAAGAAAGGTCTTCTATGCTGTCCAAAGGAACATAAAATTCGACATACCAATTAGGATCGGGCTAAAAATACTTGAATCAGTTATAGAACACATTGCCCTTTATAGTTGTGAGGTCTGGGGTCCGCTTACCAACCAAACATTCACAAAATGGGACAAACACCAAATTGAGACTTTGCATGCAGAATTCTGCAAAAATATCATCTGTGTACAATGAAAAACACCAAATAATGCATGCAGAGCAGAATTAGGCCGATACCCGCTAATTATCAAAATCCAGAAAAGAGCCATTCAATTCTATAACCACTTAAAAGGAAGTGATTCCCAAACCCTCCATAACAAAGCCATCACCTACAGAGAGATGAACTTGGAGAAGAGTCCCCTAAGCAAGCTGATCCTGGGGCTCTGTTCACAAACACAAACAGACCCCACAGAGCACCAGGACAACAACACATTTAGACCCAACCAAATCATGAGAAAACAAAAAGAGAATTACTTGACACATTGGAAAGAATTAACAAATAAACAGAGCAAACTAGAATGCTATTTGGCCCTAAACAGAGAGTACACAGTGGCAGAATACCTGACCACTGTGATTGACCCAAACTTTAGGAAATATTTTTCACCTAGTCAGCTCAGGGATTAGAACCAGCAACCTTTCAGTTACTGGCACAACACTCTTAACCACTAAGCTACCTGCCGCTTTGACTATGTACAGACTCAGTGAGCATAGCCTTGCTATTGAGAAAGGCCGCCATAGGCAGATCTGGCTCTCAAGAGAAGACAGGCTATGTGCACAATGCCCACAAAATAAGGTGGAAACTGAGATGCACTTCCTAACCTCCTGCCAAATGTATGACCATATTAGAGACACAGATTTCCCTCAGATTGCACAGATCCACAAAGAATTTGAAAACAAACCCAATTTTGATAAACTCCCATATCTACTGGGTGAAATACCACAGTGTGCCATCATAGCAACAATATTTGTGACCTGTTGCCACAAGAAAAGGGCAACCAGTGAAGAACAAACACCATTGTAAATGCAACCCATATTTATGTTTATTTATTTTCCCATTTGTACTTTAACTATTTGCACATTGTTACAACACTATATATATACATAATATGACATTTGAAATGTCTTTATTCTTTTGGAACTTCTGAGTGTAATGTTTACTGTTCATTTTTATTGTGTATTTCACTTTTGTTTACTATCTACTTCACTTGCTTTGGCAATGTTAACATATGTTTCCCATACCAATAAAGCCCTTAAATTGAAATTGAGTTGAATTGAATTGAGAGGGAGAGAGAGAGGCAGGCAGACAGACAGACAGAGAGAGGCAAACAGGCAGACATAGAGAGAGAAGCAGACAGAGAGAGAGAGAGGTAGGCAGACAGAGAGAGAAAGGCAGAGAGAGAGAGAGAGAGAGAGAGAGGGGCAGGTGGACATAGAGAGAGAGAGAGAGGCAGACAGAGAGAGAGAGAGGCAGACAGAGAGAGAGAGAGAGAGAGATGCAGGCTGACATAGAGAGAGAGAGAGGCAAGCAGACAGAGAGAGAGAGGCAGACAGAGAGAGAGAGAGGCAGGCAGGCGGGCAGGCAGACAGAGAGAGAGAGAGAGAGAGAGAGAGAGAGACAGACAGACAGACAGACAGACAGACAGACAGACAGACAGACAGACAGACAGACAGACAGACAGACAGACAGACAGACAGACAGACAGACAGACAGACAGACAGACAGACAGACAGACAGACAGACAGACAGACAGACAGACAGAGAGAGAGAGAGAGAGAGAGAGAGAAAGGCAGACAGGTAGAGAGAGAGAGAGAGAGAGAGAGAGAGAGAGAGAGAGAGAGACAGGCAGACAGAGGGAGAGAGGAGTTCATTTCACAGGCGGACTGCACTGCAGCCTCTCTCGGAGGTACAAGTGGCTAATCAATGGATAGATTATGCAAGTGATATGAGAGCCAGGTAGAGTTAAGTCATGCTGAGTGGTATTGCAGTGGGTTCACCTGAAAGAGCTGTGAACTAATGTCCCAGTCTGTAAATTATTTATGTGTGTTTAGTAATGTACAGGCAGTTTAGTACTGGATGTCCATGTTGGTAAGAGCATCAGACCTCAGGAGAAGACCCAGATGCAGACAGTTCAAAGTAACAAACGTTTATTACAACAACAGGGGCAGGCAAGCAACAGGTCAAGGGCAGGCAGAGTTCAGTAATCCAGAGCAGAGTCCCGAAAGGTACAGAACGGCAGGCAGGCTCAGGGTCAGGCAAAAGTCAGTAATCCAGGGAAGTGTCACAAGGTACAGAACGGCAGGCAGGCTCAGGGTCAGGGTCAGGGCAAGCAGAATGGTCAAAAACTGGGAAAAACAGGGACTACAGCTATAAATGGAGTACAGGGAAAACCACTGGTAGGCTTGACAAGACGAACTGGCAAACAGACAAACAGAAAACCACAGGTATAAATGCACATGGATAATGGGGAAAATGGGCGACACCTGGAGGGGGGTGGAGACAAGCACAAGACAGGTGAAACAGATCAGGGTGTGACAAAGAGAGTCCTGTTCTTTTATTCAATTCTACCTACAATATGCCTATTCTTTGAGGGTCAGGCTAGTCCTCCAAAACTTGTCTGTTTATGTTTTTTATTTTGGTGGGATTTTGATGTCTTGCTTTTTCTCATAAACAGTATAATCAAAATAAAAAATACAATGATTGAGTTTTAGACCACTACATTTACCTGAAAGAGCTCAGAGCATATGCTGCAGAAAATTGCATGCTCTTAGAAACATTCCCACGGTCACCTGAGATAGTGCTGACATCAATTAACCAGTAAACTCAATATGAGCAAATTACTGATAACCACCCATATCAGCCTTGCAATGTACAGACCTTCTGAAAGATCAATTTTCCAGCAAACCAAATTGCAAGACTCCTAGAGTTGCAACATTTTAGGGGGGAAATTGTCTTGGTAGTGCTGGAGTCTGGCGTAGTGGGTTGGCCCCCCAGATTCCGGACCACATACCCCTGGTGACGTGGGTAATAATTTTGTCTCAGCTCTTTCTCTCTGTCTCCCCTCTACATTCTGACTATCACTGTCCATAAAAACATTCTTTTTTTTTAAACTACAAAATATATATATATAGAAAATATATCTTGATAGACAGTAATGAGGCAAACATGAACTTGAACACTGTATCAAACTGTTGCACCTACTGACCACCACTAATATTCACAGCCTAATCCCTCCTGTTTGCTCTTCCTCTCTATGTTATGAAAGAGCAAGAAAGGCATTTCACTGTACTAGTGCATGTGACAATAAAAAACGTTCAACTTTAAACTTATTCAGGAGTTTAGACACATTCTCCCCTCCTGTTGTCACTGCTGACCACAGCCCCCTCTCATCCCATCATCCCCTAATCCCTCCTTCCCCTCATCCCCTCCATCTCCCTCTTCATTCCTCCTTCCCCTCATCCCTCCATCTCCCTCTTCATTCCTCCTGCCCCTCATCCCACCATCCCCTCATCCCTCCATCTCCCTCTTCATTC